>NC_058384.1:23733433-24039637 GCF_018350175.1 Felis catus | reverse complement strand
TTTCCACTAGGTAGCTATTTTTGGTATTGCCCATTCTGAATACAATCTCAGTGGATATAGAAAATATTGAAGCTTGACTTTATTTTTAATTTTGCCTTCATTCTTATCCAAAGTATTCCTCTGTTAAAAAGAGACAATAGGCCCAAAATGGAGTCACTTATGCTAAGCCCCAAATCACCAAACCAAGAATTACTACTTAACTTAATTATAATTTCAGCCTTTCCTTGGCATGGAACCTTAAACCAGTCAATCTAGAATTACCTGGTCAGCACTAGTAGGTTAATCTGCTTGATAGATCCTATCATCCCCTAACGAAAGGTGACCGTAAAGTAATTTTTTTTTTTAATTGGGTGAAATGGTAACCAAGCTGCAGATGATACTTCTAATTATTATTTTTGAACATTTGGCCATTTATAATTTTGAAAAACTTAGGGAAGTGCCCTTGTAGAGCACTGGTTTCAATCATTCCCCTTAAGAAGCTGTTTGATGAAGCACATTAACTTTCGCAACAGAAAGGAAAAAAAAGACAGGTGACTCTACCACTACCAATTTGCTTTGTGCTGGTATAACTTTCTTGTCCTCCTCCCTTCTGCCTGTAAAAGTATTTCATTTTGTACAGCCCCTTGGAGCTCCTTTTTATCTGCCAGATAGGATGCTGCCTGATTCATGAATCATTGAGTAAAGCCAATAAGATCTTTAAAATTTACTCATTTGAGTTTTGTTTTTTAACACCTCTAAGCCTTAAAACTCTTTGGCCATTTAGGTACCTCTCTCTCCTTCCTAGTCTGTTAAATAAAATAGCTGTCATCTGGGGTGCCTGGATGACTCAGTTGGTTAAGCGTCCAACTTCAGCTCAGGTCATGATCTCACAGTCTGTGAGTTCAAGCCCCATGTCGGGCTCCGTGCTGACAGCTCAGAGCCTGGAGCCTTAAAAAAAAATAGCTGCCATCCAAGCAGGAGTTATTCTGTACCAGGCATTGTACATGGCCTTTACATACATTGTTATTTATCTTCACACAAAATAGATATTATTATTATCCCATTGTGCAGATTAAACAAAAAAGGAGGCTCCAGAAGGTTAAGTAACTTGGCCAAGCTCATATAGCTACTAAGGAGCAGAACCAGGGTTCAAACCCAAGCACCCTGAGCCCCCAAACCTCCACTCTCAACCATCGTATACTGCTTCTACTTTCATTCAGCGATTTTTTGCTCATGAAAGACACCACTTGGAAGAGTAGTTGATCCTTCAGAAGGTCCAATAAACAAGTTCCAGTCCCTCAGAACTTTGCATGTGTACGTTTTTCTTCGTTCCAGCACTCGTGGTATGTGGGAACCTTGCACATCACGGTGCTGGTGTTCGCTCTCAGAGTTACCTCCCGTCTCTACATCTTAGCAGCTTTCTGGCATGGTGAGAGCCTGGGGCTGTTGCCACAATCATCCGGAAAAGAGGAGCTTCTTGGCTCTAGCATGTTCTTAACGCTCGGGGGAAGAGCTGTGGGGCCAATCTGTCACTGTGTCTATATTTAGCACCATCTGCCAGGAATATTTCAAGCTGCCTATTTTAGTACATGTCGTTTTGTGCAAATGCCACTGTCCCACCACTAGTTCGTGGGAAACCAAGGGCATTAAGTGGGTTTTCTGGTGTTTATGTTAAGTGTTGTGAGTTGGCCCCTTAGCCAACCTTCAGATGAGATAGGGGAGAGGATGGAGGCAGGATTTTCCCAGGGTGTCAGTCCCAGAGGCCTACACTTTTTAGTGGCTCAAAAGTTATGCAAGAGCGGCAACTCCAGAGGAGATGGTGGAAGTCCTGGCAGGGGAAAAGGAATATAAAAGGCCCAAGACTCTTGTCCAGCATCCCTGGGGCAACATGGGAGGCTTGCCCATTTCAGAGCTCCCCACATTGGCTCCATACATTGTTGTATAGACTCTTACAGCCTTAACCAACTCCCCATACAGCCTTATTGGTCTGTATCAGTGAAAGACAAGAGCTCCCATTGACTGAGCGTTTCCCAGTGCTGGCTTGGACACACACCATCCATTTTGTCCATATGACACCCCTATGAGGCGGTTCTATTCCTGCTTCCACTCTACAGCTACGGAAACTGAGGCTGAGAAAGGCTGAGGGACTTTTTGCAGCGTCGGAATTAGAACTCAGGCCCACCTAAATCCAGACCTCATGATTTTACCCATTATCATCAGACTGACCCATTCTATGTCCCCTACCCATACAGTCTCCCTGTTTTCTTCCCCCAGCGACAGACACTGTACTTTTTTGCATATATTTCTATCTCCAGCTTATTTTCCAGACTCAGTGCTTAACTGCATTTGAGGGGTTCTGACCACAAGTTTGTTATCCAACCCCACTGCAGATAAATACCCCTCCCAGATGGGGTCCAGCCAAGTGAGGTGATGGGGCTCTGGGATTTGCCCCTGCCCTTGAGTAAGTACTGGTAGGCAGAAGCAGTTGAGCACCCTTTTAGGAGGGGTTGCCCCTGCTGCAGAGGTGAGTTTGACTGGCTTTCATCTGATAAGGCTGCTGGAAAAGGAACTGCCACCAGGAAGCGGCATGGGGCTGGGCCTGAGAAGACGAACAATGGGGCGAAGTTCATTAATCCAGCTGTCCTAGGTGACTTATTAATCTTCAGAGTGGCTGAATCTAGGAAAATTGTGAATTGTGATAATAGGAAAATCTTGATATATATATATATGAGATATATATATCTCATATATATATATAATATATAATATAAAATATATATGAGATATATATCATGTATATAATATATATATGAGATATATATTTTTTTATAATATATATATATATATATTTTTTTTCTAAGCATAATTCCTGAAGATAAGCACATTTCACTAAATCACCCTAGGGTGAAGGTTAGAAGAGATGGCTACACTTTTGCTGTGGTTTGGTATGTTGGAAATAGTCTTTGGAAAGAAGAGGGACTGGCAAGTGTGAATGGCACAGAAGACAGATTAGAAATCAGATCTTCTAATAGACCATTTCATATCCCATCTGTTTCAGTTACTTATTCCTACAGAATAAGCATCCTTAAACTTACCGGCTTAAAACAAGAATGATCATTTTATTATTGTCCTCCATGGATTTTAGGGGTCTGACTGGCTTGTGGTTCTCACTGTGGTCTCTCCTACAGTTGTAGTCAGACAGTGGTTGGGGCTGGAGTCATCTCAAAGGCTTCCTCCTATGTCTGGAAGTTGGGACCTCAGGCTGTTATCTGGGACCTTAGCTCAGCTGTCAAGACATCTACACATGGCCTTTCCACATGGCTTGAGATTTTACACAGGATGGGGGCCGTGTTCCTGGAGGGAGAGGCCTAAGAATGAGGTAAACAAGGTAAACGCTGTCTCACCTTTATAACCAAGACTTGGAAGTCCCATGGTGTCCCATTATAGTCCCATAATAGTCACAGACCAGCCTAGATTCAAGAGGAGAGAACACGAACACACTCCTCAAAGAAGTATCAGCATCAGTTTGTAAGAGGGACGTGTGAACTGGGATATACATTATGGTGACTCTCTTTGAAATATACAATCTTCCATACCAATTGCATTGGACTAGGGGAAGAACATGGGTTTGGAAGAAATTGGGTGAGGTAGGGTGACTAGTATGGCAGTGGAGAACCAAGACTCCAAGAAATGCCTTCAGTCAACACATGTTGAATCTCATGAGGTACTCACCACAAGCCAGAAACCAGGGATACAGCAGTGAATAAGAGACAAGGGCCTGGCCTTCATGTAGGTTACAATCTGATAGGGAAACAATGACCAGATACTCAAATAAATACAGAAATGCCATGAGGAACTATAAAGTTGGAAAGGACATTGACAATATTGGAGACAGTGTCTAGTTCAGATAAAGTGCTTAGGGAAGACCTGTCTGAAGTGGGAACATTTGAACAGAGGCCTGAATGAACGGAGGGAAGGAGGGAGGGAGTGAAGCATGCAAGCATCTGAAGAAAGGGCAATCCGGGCTGAGGGAAGAGCAGGTATAAAGTCCCTGCAGAGGGATAAGCTTGGTGTGTTCATACAGGAAGCTGTAGCTAGATTGAGTTGGATTGAGTTGGAGAAGGGTAAGAAATGAGGTACATGAAGTTGCCAGTAGTTGTGCTTAATCTGAGGCAAAATCCATTTCAAAACATTTTTTTTTTTTTTTGCTGTTGATATTTGGTTTCCTAAGTGTTAGGATGGAAGGACAAATTCTCAACAGAAAGTATCCATCATTAATATGGGCTTCCTGTTTTCTAAATGTAAATGACCATTTTCCTTTGGGGACAGAGCTGACTGCATACAAACTTCGGAAAAATGTCTCTGACATGAATGTAGAAGCATCTGGCTACCCTCAGGGTACCTTCCCACCCCTTACTGCAGCCAATCTGGTCTTTGTCAGGGCATCTTTCTTTTCAGAGAGTAACTATGACAACGGAATGTGATGCTGTGGGTCTGCGGCCCTCTATTTGCACAAAATATGTGATGCTATCAGAACACAGAATTATGAATCAAGATAGCGTCAGCCTCTCCCTTTGTAGTGAACAAGTTATCTGCTATCTGATTCAATTAATGTTTTGTTACTGGTTTTGTTTTTACTATGACTCTCTCATAACAAGGTGAGTAGTATGTTCTATAATCTATAGCATCATTTCCTAAACTAACTTGATCAAGACCCCTGCATTAGTTTTCTATCGCTGCTGTAACAAATTACCAAAAATTTAACAGCGTAAACAACACAAGTGTATTATTATACAGTATGTAGATTGGAAGTCTGATGTGGGTCTCACCAGAATAAAATCAAGGTGTCAGTATGCCTGTGTTTCTTTCTTGAGGCTCAGTGAGAGGATTCATTCCCTTAGTCATTCTGATTCTTGGTAGAATTGAATTCCTTGTGGTTATAGGACCGCAGGTTTCCGTTTCCTTGCTGACTGAGGGCCATTCCCAGCTTCTGCTAGAGGCTTCCCGAATTCCTTGGCTCCTATGTCAAAACCCTCTTAAACTTTGAATCTCTCCCCCTTCTTCTTCTGTCTCATCTCTCTTGGACCACAGCCAAGGAAGATTTTCAACTTAAGGGCTCATGTGTTAGGTTGGGCCCACTTGGATAATCCAGGATAGCCTCCCCATCTCAAGGTCCGTACTCTTAGTCACATCAGCAAAGTTCCATTTGCCATGTAAGGCAACACAGTCACGGGTTCCAGGAATTAAGGTGTGGGCATCTTTAGGAGAGACATTATTCTACCTGCCATTCCCTAACCCCCAATAAACTAGAGCTTAATAGTTTGAGAAATACTGCTCTAGAGGTATCAAAAGGACCGACTTTTTGGCAGGAAAGACACTAATTCTTTGGGGGCAGTGACAACAGTCAAAGCCCTGGATGAGCAGGAGACCAGGTGCAGGCTGGATTCCTCCATGTGGTTGGGGATGGAGGTACAGAGGAATAAGGTTTCAGTGATGGATTTACTTTCTTGCCATACCAGCGTATGAATCAGGTAGGCTTTTGGATTGGGCTGGTCTGTCAAGATCTTCTGCCTCGTAATGCCTGAAGGGAGAGGGAGGGACAGTTACTGTACCAGGGGCTTTTCACAATCCCCTGATATAATGGTCACTCTAACTTGTGAAGGTGAATGCTGCATTGGAACCTATGTGTGATGGATTCATTTGCTGTCCCACCCACGTCCCTCTTACTGTGCTGGTGAACCCATCCTACAGCAGCCATGTGCTAACAGCTCACAGCTTCCCTTACAGCTAATGGGAGATGACTCAGCTGTGAGGTCAAGCCTCCCCAACACACACACCCACACATACCCACACACATACACGCGCGCACGCACACACACACACACACACCTTCCCAACCCACAGAAGTCTGGCCCTCTTGCCTTGTGGTGAGAAGATTTCTGTGATATCACTTATGCCTCAGAGTTTTCTATGGATCACGTCTGGCATTTTCTGAGACCACATCCTTGCTCTACTCTTTCCTTCACTTTTCTGCTTCCCTTTGTCACTTACAAGTTTTTCCTGAATAAATCAATAAATCACATGTCCCCAAAACTTTGCCTCAGGCTCTGCTTCCAAGGAACCCAACCGAAAATATGATAATGTTAATTTGTATCTGGGGACCCACAAAATGGAGGCCACTTCAGTGGACCTGCCCACATCACAAATCTGAACCTAAGTCAGCCTGCATTTATGGGAAGCACTTGTCAAGGAAACTTAACAAACACCAATCACAGTCCTCCAACTCAGCTTTAACTAGCTTACCTTACCCTAGAAAATAAGACCTGCTTGCCTTATCAGGAAATCCCCGACATCCTAGCCATTGTGTCCTGTTACACAATACCTCTACTAATGCTAACACTCGCTCTTGCCCAAAATCCCCTGGGAAGACTCATCCACTGCTGTGAGGCACTGCACTGTCCCAATCCATGTCTCCCTCACTCCAAAGTTCTTGCTTTTTGCAGGTTCCTGGCCTAGAATCAGATGGCACCAAGAAAAATCCTGGAGAAAATGACGCACCTCGTGCACGTCCCCTTCGAGGTATGTGGTTGAGCAAATAAAAGGAGGCTTGATTGTTTATCTGCAAAAGTGAGGGTGGGAATTCCATGCAGGATTCTAAAGACTTCATCTATGGAAAAGAATGAGAAACTGAGAATATAGCGCAAACGCAATGGTCCTCTCCAGTGCAAGTTCCCTGGGGGCAAGGACTGAGTCCCCGGAGCCTAGCACAGTAGCTGACACACGGCAAATCTGCTGCTTCCTCAATAAGTGACTAACGTGGAGACGAGCAATAGGAGGTAAGGTCTCTGTGAACCAGGATTAGCAGGGTAAGCAGGAGAAAGTTGGGGAAAGAGCGTCTGTTCTCAGTAACACGTGCTCCTTGGTGCCCTCCCAAACTCCTCTGTGATAACGCTTCCTGGAACCTGCTTGTGGTTCCCAGGAATCTGTGGACATAGTCCCTCACCTGGGAAAGGGGCACTTCTGGTCAACCCTTCCTCCACAGCCTGGAAAGAGCACCAGCAGCCTGCTCTTTTACCTGGCACGTGTCCTGCCTGTAAGAGACCTAGTGTAGCTTTAGGTTAGGCTTCATTTATGTTATTAGCATGCCATTTATTTATTTCTTTAATATGAAATTTATTGTCAAATTGGTTTCCATACAACACCCAGTGCTCATCCCAACAGGTGCCCTCCTCAATGCCCATCACCCACCCTCCCTTCCCTCCCACCCCCCATCAACCCTCAGTTTGTTCTTAGTTTTTAAGAGTCTCTTATGGTTTGGCTCTCTCCCTCTCTAACTTTTTTTCCCTTCCCCTCCCCCATGGGTTTCTGTTAAGTTTCTCAGGATCCACCTAAGAGTGAAAACATATGGTATCTGTCTTTCTCTGTGTGACTTAATTCACTTAGCGTAACACTCTCCAGTTCCATCCACGTTGCTACGAAGGGCCAGATTTCATTCTTTCTCATATTAACTTATACAATAAAACACCAAGAATTAACCCGTTTTACTTTAGTGCTTAGTAAGTACTAAAACAAATAGACCCTATATATGGTTTCCCTCTAGGCAGCAAAGCCCTGGAGAGTCGAAAATAAGTCTTCACCTTGGACTCCCCCATCGTGCCGGCCACATCGTAGATGCCCAAATACGTATTCATCTGAATGGTCTTGAACTCTTAGGTAGTCATGGCCCAGCCTGAGATCTTTCTCCAAGGATTATCTAGAATTAGAAAAAGAGACTTTGAGGCAGAGAGTGTTTCTGACAACACGCACACGCGTCACTGGCTAGCCTTGGGAAAGGAATGGGAAGCTTTGGCAACCTCCTTCAGAGGCTGGACCCCAAGCCCCACTAGTAATGTAGGTAAAAAGCATGTGACTCAGAAAGTAGCAAAATCATGGAGCAGCAGGCCAAGTTGAGAATCATTGAAGCAAGTGGTGTAAATGATGAAATTGAAAAGACAGAGACCTTTTTAGAAAAAGCCAGGGTATGCAGAAGTGACAGCGCTGAGAGCCAGGTTTGGGTGGAAATGACAAGACCTCCCCCAGTCCCCTTGCAGGAGGGCCTTGGTGAGTGGCTTTTATATGCCCTTTTAAGTTGCTGCAAGAGCCGCCTGCTGGATCAGCTAAGGCTGGAAGTTCCTGGTGATGGTTTGTAACACAATCAAGGTTCCCACATCCTCTCTGTAGAGGCTGCTCCTCCGGTCAGATAAAATGCACCCCGGGTGCTCCACAGTTCATTTGTTTATGTTTTCCTCCCTTTACTGCCCTTGTTCTTTTGCTCTTCCAGAATCGCCAGGTTCTTGCTCACCTCTCATTGAACAGGAAACTTTGTTTCCTCTCATAGTGTTTGCTGCTTCCTCTCTGTGCTGGTTTCCAGCCAGTGAGAAGCCCAACCCGTTATTGGTTTGTGGTGGGTGCTGGGGAGCAGACAGCTTGACTTGCCCCGTGTTCTCTCCTCACCCACTTGCCTGAGAGGAGTGTTTCGGACCGAGTTCCCAAATGTCTGCTAAACCGCAGGGTGTTTTCCGTGACTGACACCTTTCCAAGCTGGGACATCCTTCCCTATATCACTCAGTGTGGGTGGAGAGAGGAAAGGAGCTGCTATCTTAGACATGCCCCATCCATGCCGGGTACTGGTCTAGGTACCCAGTGGAATGGCTGGAATTCTCACAGCCACCTGGTGGACTCAGTGCGGTCCTGACTTTGCAAATCGGGGAGCTCAGATTTGCCCGAGACGCAGCTAGGGCGCTCAAGAGCAAGGGCTCAAGGCTAGGTCCCCGGCCCCAGCATCCACATCATTGAACACACCAGAGGGACTTTAGCTTCTCCGCCCACACCCCCCACCCCGCAGAAGGGAACTTGTTCTCCCCACTTCCCCTCTCCCCTAACTCCTGATTCATGAAGAAACTAATGAATTCATGATTTGTGAAGACTTTTGTCCTTGAGCTCTGCTCAGATAGGCTTTGTTTCAAAACACACAGTGTTCATTCATGCCAGATTCTCCAGGGCACTTCCAATTTCATACAATTTTACAATTCTTAATAAATTCATTTTGGTACATTTATGATAAGTATGATCTCATTTTATACCATCTTAAGGCATTCCATGTGCAGAAATTCAGAAACTAGGGAAAAAAATTTCTCGGATACCATGCCCTGACTTTTGAATCAGAAAATGCTTCTCTCTCTGATGCAGACACCAAGACTGCAACACGATCGTCTTTGCTCGTCTGTCGGCATTTTTTTTAGGGAGCAAGTTCTGTGTTCCAGACCCTGGAAATGCTGTTGTGCATCCCTCATTGCAGCCCAGCCCCAGGATATTCCAGCACCTTTTCCAAACAGATCCTTGACCAAGCAATCTCAGCCTCCCTCCCCACCCCGTACCGCCATACTGAGAATCAAGAGGGTTTTCTCAACCTTGCTGCAGATGGAACAGCTGTTCCTGCCCTGAGACTCCCTTCTCCAACTCCCACCCATGGACATGTGGGGCAAAGCCCCGAGTGGACAGGCTGATTGCTATCTCTGGGTGCCAAAAAGAAAGTCCTGCGTGCCCCTCCCCAGTTGCCTGCCTCCGGCTGACTCCACTCCCTCCCTATGGATGGGGCTCCACACATGTTGCCTCCAGCCTCTCTGAAGCCCACTCTTTCCAAACCATTGAGTCATTTCCTCTCAGGGACTTTCTCATTAAAACCTTCCTGTTTGCTTTTGCTCTGGAGCTCCACTCCGAGTTGCTGTTTCCTTCTCTGTCCCCACTGAGCTGTAATTAATGGCCCAGCACCTTCCAGCCCTCCCTCCCGCTGCAGTGTTCCTTCCCACTCTCTTCTCTTGGCTGGAATCTCTACACCTTGTACACATTTGTGCAAAGCCCCAGAGTTCCTAAAGCTGTGAGGAAAATGGGGGATACCGGTCTTGTCCTACAAAGTATTGCTTGAAGGATAAATTGGGAAGATGAGTGTCTACAAACAGGCACCAGGGAGCAAACCCTCTGACCAACAGCTTGTCCCAGATCTAACTGACACAGCAAACAGAGCGGTGGGGAATAATAACATTTGATTAATGCACTCTGAGCTGCACGACCCTGAGCAGCTGCTGAGTCCCCCGGAAGATGTCTGTGGTCTCTGTGAGGCCCCAGTTTGGAGTGTTGCAGGCACATCTGAGACCTGCTGACCCGGGGACAGTTTGCTGTGTGGTCAGCAGCACCAAGGCAGGACTGGATGGGGCAGAAGAGGCCAGAGGACATCGGGGCTTTCTGATTGAGTGATGGGGCGATGGGAAGAGAGTACAGAGAAAGAAAGGAAATGATCAGACTGAACATGGCACCTTTGTTCTTTCTTCAGGCTTATTTTTTCAGGGAGGCAATTCTCTGATCCGGGCACACAAGAACCGTTGTCTATTTCTCATTGCAGGTACAGCCCCAGATTATTCCAGCCCCTTCACCCAGTTTGTGGATCAAATGAAATGTCATGGGCTGTACTGAGAACAGTGCCCTTTTCGCCCTGTGGGTATTTGATAAATGTTCACTGAAGCAAGTCAAACTGAAGTTCAAAAAGTATACGTGACAGAAAGGATAGACCATAAACTCATCTACTGACCCCAAACCTTCCACTGTCTATTCACTCATCACAGCACCTATCGCTAAGAAAAACCCATGGGAGATACTCCTGGGGTGATGGGCCACCCCTCAAATCCCATCATGTGGGCAGCCTCCTGCTCCAATAATGTGCGAGGCCCACATGGTCTAGTGCCTCCTAATGTGGCTTTGCAGAACTTAAAAACCAGCACACTGTCCCTTAGAAAACCTGCTTTCCAAGTATACTTATCATTGTTAATCATCACCAGTTTGGTGACTTGAACAGAAGGTGAGAGTCGCCTGGTTTTGGTCCTGGCTCCTGAACGTTCACTCTGATTCAGAGGAAGCCAGCCTCAGTCCTGCACAGGGTCACCGGCCTCCTCTGTGCTCCACCCGGTTCCCTGCTCTGTGGCCTGGGCATCCTGTGCTATAAATGATCCTGCCTTCTCGAGTCTTAGGTTTTCAATTTCTCCATTCCCACTGGCCTTCTCCAATCTACCGACACGTTGCTTAACTCTTTGTTGCTCTGCCGGCTTCATAGAGCCTTCCCTTTACATCCTGCAGGAGGCGCCACTCTCGCTGGGTAAAGGAGCAGTGTTCCAGTGTTTCCTCTACCTGGAACACACCTGAGTGGCAACTTGTCGCTGCTCACCTCCTTGTGCAAAGATGGGCACCACGACTGACTTCTACTTGCTGTCTGTGTCCTTCCCCCACTACCAACTCCTTACAAGAACCACCTCTCGTTCCTTATCCCTCCACGTGCAAAAGTCTTTGTTGACTTCCTACCGTGAAGTCAGTGACCTTTTATTCTTCATCCTGCTTGCCCATCCTTAGCATTTGATACACCTGACTATCCTTTCCTCTGGAAACCTCCCCTTCCCTGGCCTTCCTGCTTCTTCTGTTCTTTCATGGCTCATCCTCAGTCTCTGACTAGCTCTCTTTCCTTGGTCTTCTCTCTGAAATCTTGATGTTTTTGAATGCTGTGGTCTTAGCCCTCTTATTCTGGATAGCCCCTTCCCTGAGCAATCTCATTTACTCCCATGGCTTAGGCTAAAACTTATATACTGATGACTTTCTTTCCTTTTTATTAAATTAAAAATCTCTTATCACTGGGGCACCTCAGTTGGTTGAGCATCTGACTCTTGGTTTTGGCTCAGGTCATGATCTCATGGTTCATGAGATCTAGCCCTGCGTTGGGCTCTGTGGTGACAGCATGGAGCATGCTTGGGATTCTCTCTCTCCCTCTCTCTCTGCCCTCCCCTGCTCTCGCTTGCTCTCTCTCAAATAAATAAATAAACTTTAACATATATATTTTTTTAAAGTATCTTATAATTGCAAAGCATCACATGTACTGGTAAACAAATAACAAATAAGAAAATAAAAACACTATTTCCACCAACTAGAGATTACCACTGGTAATCTTATTGTATACCCTTCCAGAATTTTTATGTATTCCTACATATCTTTTTCAAAATGAGAAAAATACTATTTTTTAAATTGTTACAGACTGTTTTGTAATTGCTTTCTTTCTAAGGTTAATAATCTGGAACTTTCCATGTCAATACCTCTAATCTCATACCTGGTCCACCTTTTATTTCCTCAGTCATCCCCCATATGTCCTCTCTAGCTGGTTTGTCCAGTTAGGGACCAATTCAGGCATGAATATACATGATTGTCATTACATGGATATTTCTTAAGCTCTTTTGCCATAGACAAAAGACATGATATCATGCTTGTTAAATGGATTTGGGCAATTATCTATAAAACATCCCATTTTCTCAATGTGACTAGTTCCTTTTCTGTGTTTCTCTAGAGCTTGTTTCTCTAACCCACTTAATTTTTCATAAAATGGAAGTCAAACGCAAAGTCATAATGAATTCAGGTTAAACCTTGTTATCTAGATTGTATCATAGGAGATGTGAAATTCATACTGTACTTTGTCGTAAGATAAGTATGTTCTGACCAACCCATTAGGGATCCTAGCATTTGAACTTAAGGCAAATGGCAATCTTACCCTTCCATTGTAGCACTAAGCTTTCACCCTTGTGACTGGAAGGCAAACTGGGTGGTGTTATTTTGGCAATACTATACAAATGTCTGGTGCCCCAGTAACCTTATGCCGAAAGCTTTTAACACCAGTTTATACCTGAGTCAATAACTCCACTAAGAGTTTAAAGTGATTATCAACTAGAGTTCTTCGTAGGATATGGATAACACATTTTAGCTAATTAAAGGTTAATTAAGAACATTTTTATGAAGAACCTATTTCCTGAGGTGTGGGCAGGACTACCAGTATTTACAGCCATAAATACTGACAATCATCATTCTGCTGGTTACAGGAGAACCAGCTTCGATGAGGTAAAGTGAAAAAGAATGAGTTCTGGAGTCAGAAAGACCAAAGTTCAAAATGTAGGCTATGCTTCTTACTGATTGTGTGAAATTAGACAAAGTCACCTGGCCTCTGAGCCTCAGTTTCTTCACCTGTAAAACAAGGAGAGTAATAGAATCTACCTCATAGGTTATTTTAAAGATTAAATGCTGAAATGTAATTAGCACAGTGTTGGCAAGAATATAACCTCAGGAGTTTTTTGTTATTAAGATCAGCGATCCTAGCTGCCTGTGGTAGGCAGGATCCCCCAGTGTGGTGCCCGTCTAATCCCCCTGAGTTCAGACCTCTGAATACAGTGAAATATCACCCCCATGGTTATGTTATATTAAATGGCAAAAAGGGAGCTTATCAGGGTGCAGGGAGAAAGCAGAGAGCATTCTCCACTGGTCACAGAGAAGTCGGAACAGTACATCCCAGCTGGCCTGGAAAAAATTAAAAACATCCATGTGGTGAACGGCCTATGTGGCAAGGAGAGCCACTGGCCTCTGGGAGCTGAGCATGATTCCCAGCTGACAGCTGGCAAGAAAATGGGGAACTCATTCCTACAGCCACAAGGAACTGAATTCTGCCAACACCTTGAATGAGCTCAGATGAGAGCTGCAGCCTGACCCTGACTGCAGCCTTGTGAGACCCTGAGCTGGGATCCCTTGAAGCTGTGCTTTGGATCCTGATCCACGAAACTGTAAGATAATAAATTCGCGTTGCTTTAATCTGCTTAGTTTGTGGCAACTTGTTCACGGCAATAGGAGACTAAAATCCCAGCTAGAGTTAATCACCGCTGCTTCTGCGGTTCTTGCTGTGCCCATTCCTGTGGCTAATGGCTGTCCTCTAAAGCAAGACTTGATTGCATAAATCATGACATTGCAAGAATGACGAGAGGTGTCATTCTTCAGTACAAACCCCTTAGAATGTAAATATTCTCTCTGGCTTCTACTGCTAATGGACTGGCGGTGGTCATGGGGAGGGATGGTTTATAGACCTTTGTGGCTTTAGAAAGGAACAAAAATATCATCAGGGCTGAGTCTTTCCTGGAAGACTCAACTCCTTATGCAAAAGCTCTTTTCTTCATGGGTTCCTGTTTGACACTGCAAGTCTCTACGAAGGGCTTAGGTGAATCTGAGGCCAAACTCATCCAAATGACCTGGTGAATAGCTTAAGTCCTCAGTGAGTTTACAGTATGTTGGGAAAAGCAGACATCATACAAGCCACACAAACTTACCGTTAGAAGTCGTATTGTGTGCCTTAAAGAAAAAAACATTGAATTATGAAGGCTTTCCTGAGGAAATAATCCTTGAGACGATATCAAAAGGATGAATAGGGGTTGACTGGGCAAAGGGATGATGATGATGATGATGATGATGATGATGATGGTGATGGTGATGAGCATTCCCTAAGGGTAGGAACAGCTCATGGAAATGTCCTGAGGCAGGAAGGGTCATGGCAATTTTAGGGAACCTTAGGACCGATGAGCTAGCAAGAAGAGTTGAGGGTGGAGAGGTAGGGAGGAGCAAATCTTTCAGGTCCTGTTAGGCAATGCTAAGGATATCTGTCTCAGTCCGGCTTTCTCTTTAAAAAGACCACTGTGGCTGTGATGGATTATATGGAGCAGGGACAGGTGCAGAAAAACTAGTTAGGAAGCAATTGTAGCAATCCAGACAGAAGGTCAGGGTGGCTGTGACTACGATCATGGCGGTGGAAGAGAACTTAGATAAAACAAATTTAATTCAGGGATTTTTAATTTTTCCAGCTTTTAAAAATTAAGAAAACATTTTCCAATCATCTCTATCATTCCATGGAGAAGTCACACTCATTCATTTACTTATTTGATTTACTTATTTCTGTATTGTGTTATTATGTGCCAGGCATAATTCTGGGCATGGGAATGGAGTAACGAATGAAAAAAGGGCAAAAATCCCTGCTTCCAAGGAGCTTTCGAGTAAGTTAGATAATAAGCAAGAAAAATAAGGAATACGTAAAATATATTTGATAGCAACAAGTGCTAAGGAGAAAGTTAAAGTTGAAAAGGGAGGGGCGCCTGGGTGGCTTAGTCGGTTAAGCGTCAGACTTCAGCTCAGATCGTGAACTCACGGCTTATGAGTTTGATCCCTGCGTTGGGCTGTGCTGACAGCTCAGAGCCTGGAGCCTGCTTTGGATTCTGTGTCTCCCTCTCTCTCTGCCCCTCCCCTGCTCACTCTCTCTCTCTCTGTCTCAAAAATAAATAAACATTAAAACAATGTTTTTAAGTTCAAAAGGGAGAAAAGGATGTGTTAGAAGATCATATTATATATGTCCAGACAAGATCTCACTAAGAAGGTGACGTTGGAGAGATGATCTGAAGGAGGTTAGGGGATCAAGGCATGCAGCTATTGGGGGTGGGGTGGGTCAGGGAAGAGGACTCTAGCCAGAGGGAACAGCAAGTACAAAGCCTCTGAGGTAGGAATGTGACTGCTGTTTTCCAGAGGGCAATTATGGCTGGAGAAGAATGGGCAGAGGAATGTATCAGTCATCTATCTCACAAGAATGGTGAGTAACAAACAACCTCAGAACCTCAGTGGCACACGATCATTTAGTTTTACTCATGAGTCTAAAGATCACTGGGGTGGTTCTGCTGAGATGAGCTGAGTTTGTCAAGGCTCACTCAATGCCTATGCAGTCAGCTACAAGTCAGCACAGTTTTGCTGATCTTGTCTGGGCTCCCTCACACATCTCAGTCTTAGATAAGACAACTGGATTGACTTAGCTCTGCTCCATATGTCTGTGTGCCTCGCATCTTCCAGTAGGTTGATGTTCTGTTCTTATGTCATAGCAGGAGTGTGGAGGGAGGAGGAGGAGGAGAGAAAGGAAAAAGAAAGTAAGAAGAGAGGAAAGAGAGAAAGAGGACAAGAGAAGGGGAGAGAGAGAGAGAGAGAGAGAGAGAGAGAGAGGAGATGGGGAGGGGGGAGAGTACACAGCGCACACAAAACCTCTTAAGGTCTGGGTTCAGAACTGAAACAATGGCACATTCTATTGACCAAAGAAATTCATGAGACCAGCTTAGTTTCCAGGGATGGAGAACAAATCCCACTTCTTTTGGGGGAGACTGTCGAAGTCACACTGCAAAGGGTGTGAGTATAGTGAGGGATGGAGAATTAGGACCAGTTGTTGTCGTGAGTCTGCCACATTAAACTAGTGGGAGATAAAGTCAGAGAAGTCATGGGAATCTAGATGGTGTGGGGCCTTGCAGGCCAAAGTAAGTCCTTTGGCTTTTGCTCTGAGATGAGAAACAAATGGAGGGTTTCCAAGAGAAGAGTGATACAGGCTAACTTCTATTTTCATGGAATCACTCTGGCTGTAAGGTTAAGAATAGACTGAAGTGGGGAAGGAGACAGTGAGGAGGATACCACAGCAATCCAGGCAAGAGGCAATGGTGGCTTGGCCTGGAAAATAGTAATAGTAGTGTTGAGAAGTGGTCTCGCATCTTGGCTCATAGAGGAGGGAATGAACACCAACATTTTGGTATTTTCTTCATATGAAGAGAAATGCAGGGGAGGAAGTTTTCTCCTCTCTGTCTCCTCCCCATTGAGCACCCCTTCTCAGACAAAAAAAGACAAATGTGATAGGCAAGAGTCTGACATTTCCTGGGACATGCTTTAGTAATGGGCAGGGACTTACTCTGTCTGCTGAGCAAAACCAGTCCAGAATGTTCCCTTCACTGGAAGTGTGCTGCTAGATAGTGGGCTCCTACTCTACCCCCTGGTAGTTGAGGGTGTGAGGCAGCCCTGGTCCTCACAGGTGCCTGGTGAATGAACTTGGGTTGACTCTGCATACCCAACTCTCAGATACACACTGAGTTGAGCAGGTCTCAAGGTCTGGTTGCAGTGGGAGTAAGAGGCTTCATTCGACCTCAGCCTTGTTTCTTTGCATTCAGAATCTTTGGGTCAGCCAGTGCCCCACTTAGCTCCCTTTGTATGAGTTCCCCCACTGGTGACAAGAGAGGTGAGTCACGGAACCTGAAGACCTAACATCAACATCAAGCTCAACTGAGAATTTGCTGCCATGTTAACCCTTGGCATAGTCTTCCTTTCTTTTTTTCTGGTTTTAGGTAGTCTTTCTTCATCCCTCTATCCCTTTTTCTGAGCCATATTTGAAAGAATGTGAAATTACATTTTTATTAGTGATGCCTCCCTTAGTTTCAAGTAACAGAAACACATTTAAGCTCTCTTAAAGACAAAGCTAGAATTTGTTTTGAAGAAACAAATTTGTCTCAAGACCCAAGGGCAGATACATAGTAGACTTCATAAATAAACTATGGAGTGCATGGGTGGCTCAGTTGGTTAAGCGTCCAGCTCTTGGTTTTGGCTCAGGTCATGATCTCATGGTTTGTGGGTTTGAGCCCCACATCGAGCTGTCAGCACAGAGCCTGCTTGGGATTCTGTCTCTCCCTCTGTCTCTGCCCCTCCCCTGCTCTCTCTCTCTCTAACTAAATAAATAAACTTATTTTAAAAATTAAATAAAAGAGAAATAAACTACAGCCAGAGCTTCAAATGCAGTCAGGACTTTCCCTTCTGTCCCTAGAGGAGGTGAACACACACCCTAGTTTGCACAGAACTATCCTGGTTTACATCTGCCAGATGTAAACAGGCAGAAACCACACAGTGACTTAAATAAGGGAAGCTTAATATAAATAGTTTTAAATTTTTGATAAAAGAGAAATTATAAGATATAGGGAAACTCTATGTGGTATCCTAGGGCCAAGGGAGAGTACCTAAGGAGAGACAGATATGAAAGGGGACCCCCCTTCCCAAGGCTGGAATTGCAACCATTGGATGGCAGAGAGATTTGCCCAGACCAGAGCTGGTCTGCAATGCGTGAGCAAGCAGGAAGCAACTCTCTGGGGCACAGGTTGGGCATAGAAAATCTGCAGCCAGTGGTCTGGCACAGGAGCTTGAAGAGAGAGTGGGGTGCCATTGCAGACAGGAGGCTTGGAATATACCATGTCCATGTCAAGACGGCCAGGTGATCACTGGCCAGGTTGGGGCTGTAAAGTCACCCAGGGACCATGAGTTCTGAGCCTATGGCTGGGATAGAGTACCACCAACTGACAATGCGGCTGCCAGAACCAGCAGGAAGGCCCCTTCCTCCTGCATTATCCCTCTAGCACCCTCCCCTGAGAAACCTCAACAGGTGTTCTTTGTAGGGGAGAAATGCTTTAAAGGAATTCCATTTGTTATTGTGGAACCTGTATAGAAGGGTGAATTCGGATCTGAGAGACAATAAATTGCTAACTGACGCAGCTCTCAACAATACCCTGGTACGAATGATTAATTCCCAGAATAGTCAGATTCATAGAGAAAGAATGTAGAAGAGTAATTACCAAAGGCTGGGAGCATGGGGGAATTGGAGAAGTATTGTTCACTGGGTAGAGTTTCAGTTTGGGACGATGAAAAGGTTCTGGGGATGGATGGTGGTGAAGGTTGCACAACAATATAATGTACTGAATGCCACTGAATTACACAATCAAAAAGGATTACAATAGTAAATTCTACATTGTACATATTCTATCACAATTACAAAAAGGCTAATTCATGGTAACTGTATTTGTCTCTCACCTCTGCTCCACTCTGTACATTGACTTTCTTCTTCGTTTCTCTGTTTCTCTTCGACACCCTGGAAAATCTGGCTGCTGACAGCTCTTGACCTAAAACAGCTCTTCTTTTCTCAAGAAAGCAGCCACACTGAGTCTGGCTCCCACAAGTCTGTCTTGCAAATTCTCATGTAAGTTCTGCAGCTGCTTTGGTCCAGTGCTCGTCTTGGCCATTGGGCCAGTATCACCTGATACAGACGACTTTGCAGAAGTGTTTGTGTGTGGTGTTAGGGGTAGGATGGAAGAGGGAGAGGAAACTGTGGTGACAAAACAAGGGAAATCTGCTAGAATCATTTAATGGCTCCCCTTCTCTCCCTTCCAGAGTTTTAACTAAATAGGGAAGCCAGGCAAATAAGTAAATAAGTAAATATTTTAAAATTCACATTAAGAGGGAAACCAATAAGTAAAATAATGCCAGATGAGTCAAATATTTTTCCTCCTTTCCACCTGTGCTAGTGGTCTGAATTAATAATAGAGGCATACGGCCGAATAAGCAGAATTATTCATCAAGCTAATTAACCATATATAGTTTTCTAAGTAGCCACAAAATGGTGGAAATCTTTATTCATACATATATAGTGAGATTTACAAATGTATTGTGGTTGTTACAGTGGTTATCATTTTTTATCTTTGTAGGCACAACAATTGATGTATATTCCTATCAGGTGCTTCAGAGAAGCTCTGACCTTTTTCTCGACAGGCAAAAATGTGCATTTTGGCACCAGATTATCGGATGGAAAAATACAGGCATTTTCCAAGCCCTAAACACAGAGTGTGCCATCTATTAGTTTGGATTTCTTCCTTAACTATCATCATACTAATATGTGGTGGTTTGTCCAAGAAGAAATGAATCCAAATCTATTTTGGACTCAGAATCCCGGAAGCCTGGGTTTTATCACTGGCTGGTCACAGATGCACTGAAAATGGGTAAGTCACCTCCATCTTTGTCTGAATTTCTCCATCTGGCAAATGTAAATTCTGACACTCGCCATCAGATAATGTTTGCAAAATGTTTGATGGTCCTTGCTGGTAGACGGTATGTAATTGCAAACAGTTGGATCATTTTTTTTCTGTCCTAAAAATTCTTCTCTTTTTCTAGAAACTATTTTTAAATTAAAAATGTCACTTTTAAAGTATGGGCACATGGCAATAAAATTCAGTTGGTAGTAGAGAGTAATTTTTTTTTAAAAAGTAAAGGTCTTTCTCTATGGCATTCCCCAGAAGTAACAGCTTAAGAGTTTCCTATTTTTAATCCTTCTGAGGCGAACCTCCGCAACAATAATTTATTATCCCTTTATTTTTGATGTATCAGCTTCAAAGTATAGCTGATGGGCCCCCTTATGAAAGATGAGGAGCTTGGCTCATTTACACTTTCCTTCAACAACCACTGCCAGATATATTTCATTTTTTTATTATTCCTTTAGATGCGTCGATAGCTTTGTACAATGTATTCAACCTTCCATTTCTTGATCCATCAATTTTAGGCAGGATGTCAATACTTCCCTCTAAGTTAATGAGAGATTTAACAGCCCTACCTTTCCCTCCTCCTCTCTTGGTCACAGTATCACAGAGTCAGTTCATCATATAGTTAATTTACATGGTCAAATGTATAGAATTTATTATTTCTGATATAATTAATTTTGGTGTGTTTTGGCCATGTGTTAAGTCTAAAAACAGCCAGAATTTATAATATTTTAATTAGATGAATACTATTGATTATACAATTTCATTCCATTCAAATAAAAAAAAATATTTATTGATTGCATATACAGTACCAGCACTGTGCTAAGTGCTAAAGATACATCAATGCACAGAACAGAGGAAAAAAAAAAAAAACCTGCCTTCGTAGAGCTTACCTTTTAATGTATATGTGTGGACTCAGAGAAAAAGTGATGAAACTATTTCATTTAACCTGTGCCGATAGAAAAAGAAATGCCCAGGGGCACCTGGCTGGCCCAGTAAGTAGAGCATGTGATTCTCAGTCTCAGGGTTGTAAGTTCAAGCCCCCATGTTGGGCATGGAGTCTACAGGAAGGAAGGAAGGAAGGAAGGAAGGAAGGAAGGAAGGAAGAAGGAAGGAAGGAGGAAATGTACAGATGTAAATTGGGAGGAGGAGGGAGAAATAGAGGAAGCAGGGCACTGAATTTTTATAATGCATTATTATCATATGCCTTCACTTTCTTACTAAAATAATAATTTAAAATTTACAGCAATTTAGAAGAAATTTACTTCTTCTTGAAGCTATTCTTTCCAAGGCCTCCTCATTTGCTAATGTAGTTTGGGTTGCTAATTTGTGAAACCTAGTTTTCAATATCATTTTGCTGGGTTTTTGTTGTTGTTTTTTACTGCATGTATTTTTGTATTTTTTTTTCCAATTTTACTTTGTATTAAGCAGTTGCGCTTGGGCAATTGTTATTTGTATGGCTTGCCTTTCTCTTTTCTTTATCCTTCTGTATAAATTCTAAAATCATTATTTCCCGAAGCATCATATTTCATATAAGGACATTATTTTTACCATTTTACTCTCCCATTTCATTGATAGTTTTTACTGGGTATAAAATTATTTGTTCAAAATCAATTTCCATTAGAACTCTGAATGTGTTTCTCTCTTATCCCAATGGAAAAGTTTGATGTCAATCTGATTTTCACTCCAGCAAGGCTAACTTGTCCTGCTCACTCACCACCACATAAGCATGAAATATTTTTTTTTAATTTTGTTTAATATTTATTTTTGAGAGAGAGAGAGAGAAAGAGTACAAGCGGGAGAGGAACAGAGACAGAAGGAGACACAGAATCCGAAGCAGGCTCTAGGCTCCCAGCTGTCAGCGCAGAGCCCAACACGGGGCTCGAACCCATGAACCGCGAGATCATGACCTGTGCTGAAGTTGGATGCTTAACCGACTGAGCCACCCAGGCGCCCCATGAAATATTTTTGTCTTTAACCTTGGCTTAAACACATTTCACAAGGATGTATTTAAGTGTGAACATTTTTTATATTAATTGTGCTGGGTACCTCCAAGTTGCTGACATTCATAAGATTCTTATTTGTCTTCAGCTATGGAAAATTTTCCTCTATTATATTTTGGGATAAATTCTTGACCTTTTAAAAATCATACTGATTAGATTTATGCCCTTTTCTATTACTTCTCCATATTTTTTTCATTCTTCTCATAATTCACTTCTCTGCTTTTTTGCTCTATATTTTGGGATACTTATCTAACGAGATGGATCACTGGTAAATTCTACCCAACATTTAAGGAAGAAATTATACCAATTCTCTACCATCTTTTTCAGAGAATAGAAGCAGAAGGAATGTTACCTACCTCATTCTATTTGGCCAACGTAACCCTAATTCCAAAATCAAAGACATTATAAGAAAAGAAAACTGTAATATTCCTCACGAATACAGATGGAAAAATCCTCAACAAAATACTAGAGAATTGAATTAAACAATGTATAAAAAAGAATTATATACCAAGAACAAGTGGGATTTATCCCAAGTATGTAAGGCTGGTTCAACATTTAAAAATGAAGTAATGTAATCATATCAAGAGGCTAAAGAATAAAAATCACATGATCGTATCAATAAATGCAGAAAAAACATTTGGCAAAATCCAATACCCATTTGTGATAAAAAATGCTCAGTAAACTAGAAATAGAGGGGAACTTTCTCAACTTGATAAAGAATATCTACAGAAACCCTTACAGTTAACATCATACTTAATGGTGATAAACTTCAATATCAGATACAAGGAAGTTCCCTCTTACCACTGCTTTTAAACATTGTAATGGGATTCCTAATTAAGGTAATAAGACAAGAAAAAGAAATAACAGATATAAGTTGGAAAGGAAGAAATAAAACTGTCTTTGTTTGCGGAGGACATGATTGTCCATGTAGAAAATCAGAAGGAATCAATAAGAAAAAAAAAAAAACCCTAGAATTAATTAAGTGCTTATCATAAGGTTTTAGGATACACAGTTAATATTAAAAAGTCAATCACTTTTCAGTATACTAGCAATTAACAAGTGGAATCTGAAATTAAAAACAATACCATTTTTATTAGCACTCCCCAAAATGAAATACTTAGGTATAAATCTAACAAAAGCTGGACAAGATCTTTATGAGGAAAACTACAAAACTCTGATGAATGAAATCAGAGAAGAATTAAATAAACTGAACTAATGGAGAGATATTCAGTATTGTCAAGATGTCACTTCTTCCCAACTTGATGTGTAAATTCAATACAATCGAAATCAAAATCCCAGCAAATTATCTTGTGGAAATGGATAAATTGATTCTAAAATTTATAGAGAGGCAAAAAGCTCAGAATAGCAAACACAATATTGAAGGAGATGAATAAACTCAGAAGACTCACACTAGCCCACTTTAGAATTTACTATATAGCTACAGCAGTCAAGACAGTGTGGTATTGGTAAAAGAATAGACAAATAGGTCAATGCAACAGAATAGAGAGTCAATGAATATATGCAAGTAGATATAGTTAGATGATGTTTGGCAAAAGAGTAAAAGCAATATAGTAAAATGTAGTCTTTCCAATAAATGGTGCTGGACCACCTGGATATCCACAGGCCAAAAAAAAAAAAAAAAAAAGGAATCTAGACACAGACCTTATACTATTCACAAAAATTAACTCAGAATAGACCAGAGACCTAAATGCAAAAAACAAAACTAAAAAACTAGAAAATAATAGGAGAAAACATTGATCACCTTGGGTATTGCAAGGACTTTTTGGATATGACACCCAAGGCATGATCCATGAAAGAAATAATTGGTAAGCTGGACTCCGTTAAAATTAAAAACTTGACTTCTGTGAAAGACAATATCATGGGCATGAGAAGACAAACCACAGCCTAGGAGAAAATATTTGCAAAAGACATGTCTGATAAAGGATTGTTATCTGAAATGTGCAAGGAACTCTTTAAACTCAACAATAAGAAAACTAGCAACTGGATTTAAAAATGGCCAGAGGAAAAAAAAAAAAAATGGCCAGAGACTTTAACAGACTCCTCACCAAAGACGATATGCAGATAGCAAATAAGTATATGAAAAAAATGCTCCACATCATATATTATTAGGGAAATGAAAATTAAAACAACGAGATACCACAACATACCTATGAAAATGGCTAAAATCCACAACACTAACAATACCAAATGCTAATGAGGATACAGAGCAACCGAAACTCTCATGTACTGCTTGTGAATTCAAAATGGTACAATCACTTTAGAAGACAGTTTGGCAGTCTTTTATAAAACTAAACATCCTCTTACCGTATGATCCAGCAATCATGCTCATCGGTATTTATTCAAAGGAGTTAAAAAATTATGTCCACACAAAAATGTTGTGCACAGATGTTTACAGCATCTTTATTCAGTGCCAAAATTTGGAAGCAGTAAAGATGTTCTTCAGTAGATGAATGGGTAAATAAACTGTGGTACATCTAGACAATTGATATTACTCAGTGGCAAAAAGAAACAACCTATCAAGCCATGAAAAGACACGAAGGAAACTTAAATGATATTACTAAGTGAAAGAAGCCAATCTGGAAAGGCTATATACTGCATGGAAACCATATGACATCCTGAAAAAGGCAAAGTTATAAAGACCTGAAAAGATCAGTGGTTGTCAGGGGTTTGGGGGCAGGGAGGGAGGGATGAATAGGCGCGACAGTGAAAATACTCTGTATGATACTGTTCTGATAGATGTATGTCATTATACATTTGTCCAGACCCAGAGAATGTACAACATCGAGAGTGAACCCTGATGTAAACTATGGACTTTGGGTGATTATGCTGTGTCAGTGTAGGTTTATCAGTTATAACATATGTATCACTTTAGTGGGAGATAATGGGGGAGGCTATATATTTGTGGAGGCTGGGAGTATATGGGAACTCTCTGGACTTAAAATTGCTCTTAAAATATTGTCTTTATTTAAAAATTATGCTAATTCTAAGAAGCCAGCCTCAGAAGACCAATATTGTATGATTCCACTGATATGAAATGTTCAGAATAAGCAAATCTGCAGACAGAACATAGGGGAGGGATTGCCTCGGGCTGGCAGAATGGTAGGTTTAGGGAGATGGAAAAAGGGTACACAGCTTCTACTCGGTAATGAAAACATTGTAAAATTGATTGCAGTGATTTGCACCAACTCTCTAAAAGCCACTTACTTGTATACTTCAAAAAATAAGATTGGGTCAGGAGGCAGTATTGAACAGGGTTTAAGAACATAGACTTTGGAACTAGCCTGACCTGAGTTTACTGACTTTACTACGTACTGGTTGTGTGACTTCTCACACAGTTCTCTCTGAATCTCCACTTCCACATCTGGAAAATACAAATAAAGTCATCACGCACACATGCACACACACACACACACACACACACACACACACCTCAAAGAGTCTGGACAGTATCCTGAGGAACCAGGGCAGGGGAAGCCAAAGGTTCCCACCCTCTCCTCTGCAGCAGGAGACTGACTGGGCGCCATGGCACCTCACTGACTGGGCGCCATGGCAAAGAGGCAGCTCCCTGTTGCCATCCTTGCCACAGAGAGGGAAGACAGATCAAATTCAGTGAGACACCAACTGGTTGTCACCTTCTCTTGGCCCTTCCTTTCTCTGTGAATTTGGTCAATACCAGACCCATGTCCATAAAGACCCTTCCTCAGATTTGAAAAATGGATAGGGGGTGAAAGAGAGCAAGAAATGAACTCTAAAAATCTCTCACCATCATGATGCTATAGCAGTCCCAGGTGCACTGCAGACAAAGATTGGACATTTATCAAGTAAAAACTGCAGGCTAGGATGAATTACTTCATTGGATGTGGAAATTACAAGTGGTACTTAAATGCTAGCTGCTTTTGGCACGGACAAAGTGGATTAATCATTATGGTGTAATATAAAGTCCAGATGAAACAAAGTCAGCCCAGCAATTTTAGCTGGAGAGGACAGTGTAAACACTACAAAAACAACCAGGCAAAAAAATATAAACTGTGGAGAGCAGCCATTTCCAAAGCCACTCAGGAACCAGTTTTCCAAGAGAATGTTTTATCTCAAGCCAAGTGGACCTAAGATTAAAACCCTACGATTAAAGCCTCTTGTATCTACTCATCCATGGTTATCAATAAAGGACCGCTCATCCAAGGGAAAAGTATCCCAACTCATTTTTTTTTTTTACTTACTTCATTCTGATCTATAATTGACTCTTACTGCGAAGACAACAAGGAAGCCGTGACTAATATTTTGTCAGGAAGCAAATCCACCCTACATATCAGTACAAAACTAGAACTAGCCATCGGGGGTGGCTGGTTCTAAGCAAGATGATAATGATGACATAGAGTCGTGAAATGTCCAAGCTAAAGGGAAAATAAGAATATTAAACATGATGTGACAATACAATGATTATAGCAAACATTTATTAAGAACTTAATATGTCCAGGAAGTATTTAATAATTCACATGTTTTAACTCATTGAACCCCAAGCATACCCCTATAAGATAGGTACAACCAATATTCCCATTATTTAGGGGTGGTTAGGTGGCCCCATCAGTTAAGAGCCTTACTCCTCATTTGGCTCAGGTCATGATCTCACAGCTGATGGGGCTGACCCCACGTCAAGTTCTGTGCTGACTGCATGAAGCTTGCTTGGGATTCTCTCTCCTTTTCTCTCTGCCCTGTCCCCACTCATTCATTCATTCTCTGTCTCTGTCTCTCTCTCTCTCTGTCTGTCTCTCTCTCTCTTAAAATAAATAAATAGGGGCGCCTGGGTGGCTTGGTCGGTTAAGCGTCCGACTTCGGCTCAGATCATGATCTCACGGTCCATGGGTTCGAGCCCTGCGTCGGGCTCTGTGCTGACAGCTCGGAGCCTGGAGCCTGTTTCAGATTCTGTATCTCCCTCTCTCTCTGCTCCTCCCCTGTTCATGCTCTGTCTCTCTCTGTCTCAAAAATAAATAACATTAAAAAAAAAAAGAAAGAAACTTAAAAAATATTCCCATTATTCAGAAGATAAAACTGAGGATAGAGACCAACTCTCTCATTGGGCACTTCTGAAAACTGAGGCCAAAGGTAGTGAGAAAACTTGCATGTAGTTATTGAAGTTTGTTGTATTTCCTTCAAACATCCTTCATCATTCTTTACCTTCTTCCTCTTCACTCCATTTCAGGTGCTCAGTTCACTCTTTTTTTTAAATAAAGAAACCCATTTTCAGGAAAAAATCCTATATTAGCCATTTACCCCATACTTGTCAAGGTCACTGCCATCCAAATGATGCTGATGTCAAATCCAATGTTTAGTTCTCCATCTTCCTCTTATTTGTCCCATCAGCAGCAATTGACATAATTGATCTCTCTCTCCCTTCCTCCTTGGAAATCTTTTCTTCTTTTGGTTTCTGGTACACTATTCTTTCTTAAATTTCCTTCTACCTCAGTGGTAGCTACTTCAATGTCTCTTTTATTGGTTTCTTCTCTTTTCCCTGACTCTAAGCCTGGGACTTAGTTATTGGACCTCTTCTCTTCCATAACTATACTCACTCCCTTGGTGATTCCTTCTAGTCACATGGCTTTAAATGTGATTACTGAATGTATATGTTCAGTCATGACTTTGTCCCAGAAGCCCAGACACATATATTCTACTTGACACATATATCTACTTGACATCCCCACTTGGATTTCTAAGTGACATTTCAAACACTAACCGAAACCAAAGGTGTGATTTCTCCCTATCAAACCTGCTTTGCCCAGTCTTCCCTACACCCATAAATGGCAGCTCGACCCTTCCAGTTGCTTAAGTCAAGAATCTTGAAATCATCCTGATTCCTCTCTTTATCCCATATTCATTTGAACAAATTCTGTGGCTCTACTATCAACTACACCTACAATTCAGTGCCTTCTTGCCATCTCCATAACTATTGCACTGGTCTGGTCCAAGTCTCTATCATCTTGCCTGGATTGTCCTAATAGTATCCCAATTGCTCAGGTTTTCCAACTCTGTCCCACTGCAGTAGCTAGAGGGCTCTTTTAAAAGTATAAGTTAAAAATCCTCCAATAGCTTCATGTGTCACTCGGGGAAATGACCAAATTCCTTCACTGGTTCATAGGCTCTATGTGCTTTGCAAGTGTTTTAACCCCACCCAGATATCTCTCTGACCTCTCTCTCTTACTTATAACTTCCTTTAGGCCATTTGTTTTTGGTATCTTTGTTGTTCTTGAATTGAGCCGTATGCCTACCTCAGGGTCTTTGCATGTGCTGTTTTTCAGTCTGGAACACTTTTCTCCAGATATATGCATGACTGGCATCATTCTTACTTTATTTAATTTTTGCTGTGCTCAAAACTCACTTTATTAGAGAAGCCATCTACTACAAATAACAAGACAGCATTTCTGTATTCCTGATACTCTATATCTTGATTTAAGCCTTAGCAATTATGATACTTGATTATTATATGTTTAGTTATTTATTATTGGTCTCTCCAATTAATTATGAGCCACATGAACTCAGAGATTTTGGTTTTTTTGTTCACAACCCCCAGCACCTCAAACAATGCTTGACACTATTGAGTGAATTAATTAATTAATTAAATCAGATTGTTACCTATTGCGGGCCTACTGACAATTAAGATTTATCTCTCATTGGAGAAACAAAGGTATCTATCCTATCAAAGAACTTCAAGGCTTAGATATGATGATGGTGAATGTATCCATGAAATTATTCTTCATGAGGTCCCTGACTCTGTCTTCTTATGGATTTATCCTGATAACTATTTCTTTAAGAATTCATTTAAAAATTAAAATTAATGATAAAAAAATGACTATATTGCTTTAGTTTGGACAGGGCTCTTTCAGGCCTTAAAATAAGCTGATCATAATGGCCATTGGCTTGACTAGACTTTGTGCCACCTGTTTGCTATAGGCAGTCTTTCCCCTTCACAAACCTTGGGGCAAAGCATGAAGAACTGGGAGAATAATGGCCACAACTATCCTCTGGGAACAGACTTAAGGGCTATGTCGCTTCCTTTAAAAAACACACCACACATACCCACTGCTAATATAAATGCAATAGCCATGAGTCTGACTGCCATGGAGACCCAGCTGCACCACAAACCTCATGCCAGATGAACAGAAGGTTAAAGGAAGGAATCTGCTGAAAAGGCCAAAAGTTTGGTTTGCTTACAGAATATTCTTTATAACCTTTGCCCATTCAGCAATTGTGGTGTCACTGTTTTGTTTCTGTCCTTACTCCACAACATAGTACAGGGTCAAGTGTCCATCAGTGACTTATCTTACCCTTCTTGTTTTTTTGGTGTTTAATGTGGTTGTGCTTGATTAAGATAAACAGAAAAGAAGATTTGAATGAGTTCCTGTTTCAAAGGAAAGGGGGAACCCTGGTGATGCCCCACCCATATCCCCTTCGTCTATTCTGAAGGTCACCTGCCAGTGGTTCCCACACACTTTGGTGGATTCCTGTGACTCTCCTGCTGAGAGCATTGTCTAGTTTCAAGAGTAAGCTTAATCATATTCTCCTATGCTCTAAAGACTGGAGCAGACCAAAAATGCTGAGAGCCAACACTCTAGGAGCTGCCCTCAACCAATGAGGATGGGAGTAGGTGATGAAGAATTCAGCTTTTCATTCACTCACAGGGACAGTTCTCAGATGTATTACATCCATTTTCTTATAACATCCCCAGAAGTATTAAGCCCCAGTCACCCACAATTCATTAATTCACAGTTTATTGGCTTTACCCCTTTTGTGTTTAATTTTCCTATTCCCATAATGTTCTTCATAGAATCACTTCCCAAATAAATTACTTGTGCTGAAATTTCTTTTCTCAGATTCTGATTTTGGGGAATCCAAACTGGGATGGGCATATTTTGCTACCTCAAATGGCCTGGACCTATATTTGCTCTTAAGGAGAGCAAGAATTTGGAGTACAGAATTTCTGGCAGCTGCTGCTGCCACCTAGAAATTGTTATTGATCAACATGAAGCAATATGGCAAGGCTGAAACTGGTAATGTATCTTATCATTTGGATAATAATACAATTACTTGTCACTTAGTAAATACCAAAGAAATAATGCTTCATTTCTTCACTTACTTTATTGACTTAAGTATATGTAAATTATCAAAGTGAATAACATAGTAATGCATGTTATTGTTTGTATGATAACCAGATTCATTGTTTGTTATAGGGTACTTTTAAGAATTAATGGTCATCTATTGAATTTTATAAACATATTCAGGAATGAGGAAGCTTTAGGAAAAAGCACTCCAGAAATCTGCATAAAGATTCCTTTGAGGGGCACCTGGCTGGCTCAGTCAGTAGAGCATATGACTCTTGAACTTGGGGTTTTGAGTTCAGGCCCCCCACTGGGTGTGGAGATTACTTAAAAACAAAATCTTACTATATGCTAAGAACTTGGATGTAAATTAAAAAAAAATAAATTAAATTTTAAAAATCTTAAAAAAATAAAAGATTCCTTTGAATCTTTGTTAAGTACTGGCTACATATGAAAAGAGTGAAATTGCACAAACTGTTCAAAGAATACTGGGAAGGGAGGGTCAGCTTGCATAGAGATGAAGGTTTTCAAACTTGATCATCCATGGTGGAGAATCTTTGGAGATCACCTGGGACATTCAGTAGGGATTCTTGAGAGGTCACACTTTAGAAGTAGGACACAATTCCTGGAGTGAAAACGATTTTAGCACTACTTAGAAAACCTTAAAAATAGTCCTCAGGAAGATTACTTTGATTTGAGAGTAATGTAAGTGTCTATGAATATAAAACCCAACCCTCTTTAAAAGAACAACAAAATCCAGACACTCAAGAATATAAGATTGACAATGTACAATTGTGCAATGTGCAATGTACAATTCACAGACCCAATAAGTTTTTCTTTTGCTAGTTATAAGAAGGAGGAAAATGTGATCTCTAACCAGGAAAAAGGACAATAGAAGCAGATCCAGAAATTACAGAAATGCTAGAAGTAACAGATGATAGATGACCGTTATTAATATTGTGTTCAAGTATATAAAGACATGAACATGTGAGAAAAGAGATGGAAGATATAAAAAATAAGTTAGAATGAACTTCAGGAGTAGAAAAATTAAGTATTTGAAATGAAAAAATCCACTGGATAGGGTGAACAACAAATTTCACACTGCAGAAGAAAAGACTAATGACTTTGAAAAGATATAGCAATAGCATCTATCCAAAATGAAGCAGAGAGAACAGTAACTTTAAAAAATGAACAAAAGTTCAGTGACCTCTGAGACAGTATCGGGAATTCCAAGATACATGTAACCTGAATCCCAGAATAAGGAGAGAGAAAGGAAGGGAAAGCAAATATGTTGGAAGAATCAATGGCTGAAACAGTTCCAAATTTGATGAAGACTATAAACCCACAAATCCAAGAAGTTCAAAGCACCTCACATAAGATTTCACACACACATAGTAATACCCACATTTGGAGTGACATAAAGCACATTATAAAGTTCTGAAAACCAGTGATAAAGAAAAATATTTTAGCAGCTGCCAAAGAAAAATGATAGTCTATACAGAGAAACAAAGTTAAGAATTATTCATACCTGTGGTCAGAAACTATGTAAACCAGAAAGAAAAATGAACCAAAATCTTTAAAATACTAAAAGAGGAAGTGCCCGGAGTGGCTCAGTTGGTTGAGTGTCCAACTCGATTTCAGCTCAGGTCATGATCCCAGGGTCATGGGATGGAGCCCCGCATCAGGCTCCACACTGAGCATGGAAGCTTGCGTGAGTTCGAGCCCTGAGCTGGGCTCTGTGCTGACAGCTCAGAGCTTGAAGCCTGCTTCAGATTCTGTGTCTCCCTTTCTCTCTGACTTCCCCCACTAATACTTTGTCTCTGTCTCTCTGAAAAATACACATTAAAAAATTATTTAAATAAATAAATAAATAATGAAAAATAAAATACTGAAGGAGGAAAAATATTGTCAACCTAGAAATCCATATGTAACTAAAATATTCTTCAGAATATGGTCATTTTTTTTTAAGACAACAGCTGTGACAATTCATCATCAAGCGGACTACATTACAAGAAAGTTAGAAAAAAAGTTGCTCAAATAGGAGACAGTGACACAAGATGAAAACATGGATTTATTTAAAAGAATTAAGAGTAATCAGCAATAATAAATATGTAGATAAATATAAAAGATTATTTTCTCATTTTAAAATTTCTTTAAAATATAATTAACCTTTTACAGTAATAATAATAATAATGTTTTCTTTGCTTTATAACAGATGTATAAATAAAGCAAATGACATTAATGGCATAAAAGAAAAGAGGAGGAAGTGGAAACATAATGCAAATGTCTTATATGTCAATTGATATAATATTATTGAAGGTAGTTTGGATAAATTAAATATGTATGTTATAAACCCTAGAGCAACCAGTTTTTCTTTTAAGTATAGGTAATAAAATAGTAAATAAACATAAAATTGATAGGCTAAAATTGATAAAATAGAGATAAAATGAATGCTACAACATAATGAACTAAACCAAAAAAAAAAAAGGCAGAGAGAAGATAGATAGATAGATAGATAGCAGATAGAATGAGTAGAAAAAAAGAACAAAATTATAAGTTTAAATCCAAATATATTGAACATTACATTAAATATAAATGACCCACATATTTCAATTAAAAGACAAATTCTCAGATTAATAAAAAAGCAAGATCCAACGATACACTATCTATAAGAAACCCATTTTACATGTAAAGACACAGATACCTTAAAGGAATATGATGGAAGATTTAACACAAACAACAAAAAAATAGATCAATTGGATATTAGCAAAATTAAATCTTTTTGCTTCAAAAGACACCATCCAAAATGTGAAAAGACAATCTTCAGCATAAGACAAATATTTTTAAATCAGGACTCTTATAAGGGACTTGTGTTTAGGCTATATAAAGCATCACAGCTCAATAAAAAAAAGATTACCTAGTTTTAAAATGGGAAAGGATCTGAATAGACATTTCTCCAAAGAAGATATACAAATGGTCAATAAGCACATGAAAAGATGCTCAACATCATTAGCCATCAGTGAAGTGCAAATCAAAACCACAGTGAGATACCACTTCACACCCATTAGCATAGCTAGAATAAAAAAGACAATAGAAAGTTGATAAAAGTATGGAGAAATTAGAACCTTTATACACTGCTGGTGGAAATGTAAAATGGTGCATCCACTTTGGAAAACAATCTGGAAATTCCTCAAAATGTTAAACATGGAATTATTGTGTGACTCAGCAATTCTATTCCTATGTATATATCCAAGAGAAATAAAAATGTATATCCACATAAAAACTTGTACATAAATATTCATAATATTATACACAATAGCCAAAACAACTCAAATATCCATGAACAAATGAATGGATAAATAAAATGTGGTAAATCCATATAGTAGAATATTATTTAATTATTAGATGGAAAAAATACTGATATAACCTGCAATATGAATGAACCTTGAAAATATTATGCTAAAGGAGGCAGACACAAAAGGCTACATATTGTATTATCCCATTTCTTTTTTTAAGTTTACTTTTATTTATTTTGAGAAAGATACAGAGAACAAGCGGGGGAGCAACAGAGAGAGAAGGAGACAGAGAAATCCCAAGCAGACCCCACACCATCAGCACAGAGCCTGACATGGGGCTCGATCTCATGAACTATGAGATCGTGACCTGAGCTGAAATCAAGAGTCAGAGCTTAACTGATTGAGCCACCCAGGTGCCCCTGTATTATTCCATTTCTATGAAATGTTCAGAAGAGGAAAGTCTATAGAGACAAAAGTAGATTAGTGGTTCCAAGGTGTGGGTGAATAGGGAAAATGGGATGCCTGCTAAAGGATGTATAGTTTCTTTTTTTTTTTTTTTAACATGTATTTATTTTTGAGACAGAGAGTGAGCATGAATGGGGGAGGGTCAGAGAGAGAGAGGGAGACACAGAATCTGAAACAGGCTCCAGGCTCTGCACTGTCAGCACAGAGCCCGACGCAGGGCTTGAACTCACGGACTGTGAGATCATGACCTGAGCCGAAGTCGGACGCTCAACCGACTGAGCCACCCAGGCGCCCCTATAGTTTCTTTTTAAGGTGATGAAAATGTTCTAAAATTGGTTGTGGTGATGGTTGCACAGCTATGAATATGCTAACAACTATTGAATTGCACACTTTAAAAAGAGTTAATTGTATGTTATGCGAATTATATCTCAATAAAGCCGTTATAAAAATAGTAAAATGATGGAAAAGTTATGCCGTGAAAAAACTAATAAAAAAGCTGAAGTAGACTTTGGAACAAAAATATTACCAGGGATAATGGGGAGCATTTTATGATGATGGAGTCAATTTACCATGCAGATATAACAGCTCAAATGCACCCAAAAATAGACCTCCAAATATATGAAGCAAAAGTTGACCAAACCAAAAGTGAAATAAGAAAATACATAAATATGGTTGGAGATTTCAATTTTTATCTCTCAGTAATTGACACAGAAACTATATAAAAAATTAACAAAGATATCAAAGTCCTGAGCAAATTTGTCAACCAACTTGGCCTAATCAAGATCAATAGAATACTTCACCTAACAGCAAAATATACATTCTTTTCTAGTGTTCCTGGAACATTCACTAAAATAAGCCATTTTCTGGGGCATAAAATAAATCTCAATAAATTTAAAAATATATAAATAAAAAATCATGGTCTCTGTTTATAATAAGAATTAAATCAGAAATGATAAAAAAAAAGTATCTGGATATTTGGAAATTAAATAAGCATTTCTAAAGAACCCATGGGTCAGAAAAGACATCACAAGAGAATTTAGAAAACATTTAGAACTGAATAACAATGAAAATGCAACATGTTAAAATTAGAGACACATAGCTAAAACACTTAGCTGTTTAGTGTGTAAATCACTCTTAAAGGGAAATTCATAGCTTTAAAAGCTTATATTTAAAAAGACGAAAGGAGGGGCGCCTGGGTGGCTCAGTTGGTTAAGCGTCTGATTCTGGATCTCTTGGTTCATGAGATCTAGCCCGAGTTGAGCTTTGTGCTGACAGTGGGGAGTCTGTTTGGGATTCTGTCTCTCCCTCTCTCTCTGCCCCTCCCCAACTTGTGTGCATGCTCTGGAAAGAAAGAAAGAAAAGGATTAAAATTAATTATCTAACCTTCCAATGTAAAAATCTAGATAAAGAAGAGTAAATTGAAATGTTATAGAAAATAATAAAAATGATTTAAAAAATCAATAAGATCAAAAGCAATTTATTTAATCAATAAAATTGATAAACCTTTAGTCAGAATTATTAAGATTAAAAAAACAGAGAAATCACAAATTACTAACATCAATAATAGCAAGAGACATCACTGCACATCCTTCAGATATTAAAAAGATAATAAGAAAAAACTTTTTAGAAGGAAATATAGGCAAACATCTTCGTGGCCTTCAGATAGTCAAAGATTTCTTAGTTCAAAAAAAAGGATAAACCCTAAATGAAATAATGATAAATTAGAGTTTATCAAAATAAAAAAACTTCTGCTCTTTCAAAGACCCTTTTAAGAAAATTAAAAGACAAGCCACAGGAAAAAAAAAAAAAAAAAGACAAGCCACAAACAGGGAAGACAGTATTTACAGTGCACATATCTCACATAAGACTTATATCCAAAATATACAAGGAACTCTCCAGAATATACAGAGAACTCTCTTGATCAATCAGTACACAAACACAAACAACACAAGAATGCTCAATAAATGCATGAAAAAATGGGGCACCTGGGTGGCACAGTTGGTTAAGCATCTGACTTCAGCTCAGGTCATGATCTCATGTTCCATGGGTTTGAGCCCCACATCAGGCTCTGTGCTGACAGCTGCTCTGTGCTGGAGCCTGCTTCAAATTCTGTGTCGGCCTAGCTCTCTGCCCCTCCCCCACTCACACTCTGTCTTTCAAAAATGAATAAATGTTAGAAAAAATTAAAAAATAATGTCCATAAAAAATGATTAACATGAATAATAAATAGGGAAATTCTAATTATACCTAAATTCTAATTATATAATTTTATACCATTTGGATCTCTTTTTCTTTATTATCATGCATCATTTATTGAATACATCATCTTTTGCCTACTGTGTGTAATGCTACCTCTATTATATATGAACTTGCCATATATGTGAACATCTGTTTCTGAGATCTATTTGTCTATCCCTGTGCCAACACCACATATTCTTAGTTACTATAGCTTAATAATAAGTATTATATTTGGTAGGGCAACTGTCCCTCTCCAGCAGAAATAAACAAATCCTCTCTGAGGAAGCAAATTTTACAACTGTTAAGGAACAAAAATTCAACTGAGAAAATTTTAAAGATATAATTGGGTTATTAATTAATTCATGAATTGAACATTATCCCATCTAACAAGCAGAGGGGAGCTCTGGGGAGCTGTACCAAATGAAAGGATTTCATAGACAGAAATGGGGCAGAACAAATTATCAAAAGAAAAGAAAGGATTGTTTCCGGCAAGGTCACCTTCTCGTAGGGGGTAGGACAGGGAGTTTTATTAAATGGATTACCTCATCTTTTGGGGGTAGGTAAACAGGATCCATGTGACAGATTACCTCATTGCTGCTGACCAGAAAATTCCTGACTGACTGGTTAAGGCTATATTTCTTGGGGAGGTTGAAACTGCAATTGGATTAGATATTAAGCCCCACTTGGTGACTTTGTCCAGCATAACTGACTCCATTCTGGGCTTGTGGTTTTCTATTTTAACACAAACCTCAAAGAAATCCCGTAGTTAAGGTTGTATGTTCCATGCACTCACCAAAATGTTACTGTACATAGAGAAAATACACAACCATAAATGAGATTCAACAAAAATAGCAAACCACAGAATCAGACCTGCAAAAACTGATATTATAATTATCAGATACCAAATATATAATAAAAAATAAATATGTATAAATCCATATAAAAGAATAGAATTAGAAAAAAGAATTCTGAAAAGAATCTACAGCAATGAAAATTATAATAACTGAAAGTATGATCTGGATAGATTGACTTAACATTATATTAAACACAGTTAAAGAAACAATTAGTGATTTGGAAGTTAAAGCTGAAGAAATTACACATAATGTGGGACAGAGACAAGGCAAAGGGAAATATGGCAAAGAGATTCAGAAACAGGGAAAGAAGAGTTAACAGATCCAACTTACATATAATCTGAGTTCTAAAAAGAAATAACCATGGGGGACACACAATATTAAAAGACATAATGACTGAGTGTTTTCAAGAAGGGATTAAGAACACCAAACCTTAAACCAAGGAAGTTCCCCAAAGTAACAAACACCATAAGTAAAAAGAAATACACATGAGTGACAAATTAAAAACAATGAAAACACAGAGAAGAGAAAAGAAGCAGCCAGAAAGGAAAAAAAAGAGAGAGAGAGAGGAGGACATCTACAGTGACTGATAGCTGACTTCTCAGAAACAACAGTGGAACCCAAAAGAACTGAAAATACATTTTCAGAGTACTGTAAGAAAATAACTTTCAACCTAGAATTCTATACAGTTAATCCTCAGAAAACATGAGTTTGAACTGCACATGTCCACTTACATATAGATTTTTTACAGTCCAATACTATAAATGTATTTTCTCTTCCTTATGGTTTTCTTTACAATGTTTTCTTCTCTCTAGCTTCCTTTATTGTAAGAATACAATGTATAATGCATATAACATACGTAATATGTGTTAATCAGCTATGTTATCGGTAAGGCTTCTGGTCAACAGTAGACTATTAGTAAAGTTTTGGGAGAGTCAAAAGTTATACCCAGATTTGCAACTGTCAGCACCCCTAACTCCTGTGTTTTTCAAGGGTCAACTGTATTCAGTGATACAATCATTCAAAAGTAAAGGCAAAATAAAGATATATTCAGACACAAGCCCAAAATGGTTTACTATCAACACATCTTCACAAAAGAACTTCTAATGAAGGTGTATCACGTCAGAAGGAAGATTTGTGATGTATGAAAATGGAAAGCATAAATATTGACTATGTACAATGGCAAAATTAATGTCTAATTGGTGAGGCTACATATCAAGAGAGGATAGCATATTGCTTAGGGAGGGTGATGATTGGCTTGAAACATTTGAAGACTCATATGGTTCTGAAGAAGAGTAAAATTATTTAACATGTTAATGCATGTTAAAATTTCTAGGATAATCATTAAAGGGATAGGATAGAAATAGCTGTAAATGTTAACTTTTATCATCATTATTATTGTTATTATAGTTGCAATTATTATGTTCTTATAGAAAAAAAAAGGAAAGAAAGAGAAGGGGGGGAGAAAAAGAGAAGGAAAGGATTCTATAGTCAAATCAGTTTTTCTTAACCAAAACAGATTTATTTCCTGCTTGATTTCTCTAAGTTTTTTCTCAGCTAATGGGCATTCTAAATCCCCAGATAGACTGTAGAGGGTGTGCAGAATTTTGTTTATTTGACATCAGAACCTTTAGCTCATTAAACATTTATTAATATATTGAGAAACTTGCAGGTTAGAGAATACCTTTTAAACTGAATGTGAATCTCCTACAGCTTGATTTGCTTGTTTAAGGGATTAATATAACCATGTGGGCTTGAAGAGAATAACAAACTAGATTAACAAGGTCAATCTCAGAAAGACCTCAGGTCTGAGAAAAGAAGACAGTAAGGAAGAGTTGAAAATACTCTTGTCCAATGATACCAGGAAGGAGGGGACATATTGCAAGTTATTAAACTGGAAGAAAAAAATTAAAGCACCACCTAGCAAATAGGTTGGAAAGCTTCTGCTATAAGGCTGGTGGAACATCTGGGAACACTGCCAAGTAATTTTGGGGAAGAGACTTGGCACTAATTGTGGCCTTGTGTTCTTTGTGAAAGAAGAAAAAGATTATTTTATAAGTCATAATACACTACCTAGAAGCCAAATTGCCAGTTAAAATTCTATTTGTGGGCAGGTGTAAGGTTTCAATATAGCTTTCACCTAACATCATAGAATACTGCCTCTTTGTAATCAAATAGGATGCCAACTATCGTTTCAGCTCCATTTTTGATGTTTCAAATGTTCAGAAAAATAGCAGGTTAGGAATGTCTGTAATTATAATGGAATCTTATGTGTCTGCTCTAAATGCAGCTGTTTGGTTTATACAGTCCAGAGGAAATAAGTCACCAAATATAGAAAGGTGCTTTTGCTCTTATCAACTCAATTAATTATTTCCTCTGGAAGTTAACATTTTATTTATTTTATTTTTTTAATGTTTATTTGTTTTTGAGAGAGAGAGAGGAGGAGGAGGGGCAGAGAGAGAGGGAGACACAGAATCTGAAGCAGGCTCCAGGCTCTGAGCTGTCCACACACAGCCCAACACGTGGGCTCAAACTCAGGAACAGTGAGATAATGACCTGAGCTGAAGTCAGATACTTACCCAACTGAGCCACCCAGGCACCCCTAGAAGTTAACATTTTAAATGGATCCAAACAAAGAGAAAGGGGAAGGTATTTGGTGGCTAGCTTTTAAAATTCTATGCTGTTTAGTATCTTTTTAAAAAAGTCTGTGATACTTAAGTTGCCACTGATGTAATATAATCCCATTGATGCTTTTATGTAACTATACATACACTAGGCTTGTTTTCTCTGAAGACTTAAAGAAATTTGGAGGCATCAATCTTCACATTCCTCGTGGTGGAAGGCTTAAAGAGCAAGCCACATCTGAGCTGGCCTTGAAAACTCTGGTAAGTGGAAAGAAGAGATGCCTTTCACCCCATTCTCCACAACTGGAATGCCCTTGGCACTTTTTTCTCTTGCTCTCCAAATCCTAATAGGCTCAGGGCCTGCCACCACCATGAAGCCTCCCTTGATGTCTCTGGTCCATCTTAATATCTTTTCTTTCTCTGAAGGACAAGCGGGTATCTCTTGTTCTCTTCATGGTAGCACTCAAATCCTACTGCTGTTCATTGTGCCCTCATTATTATATGACCTACTCTTCTAAACAGAGAGATTCTTCTAGGCACAGCCAGTTCTTATATTTCTTCTTTTATTTATTTATTTTACAGAGATTTATTATATTTAGAGAGAGTGTGGGCACTTGTGGGGTGGGGGTGGGGGTGTGTGGAAAGGGAGGGAGAGAGAGAGAATCCCGGGGCTGGAACTCACAAACTCTGAGATCCTGACCTGAGCGGAAATCAAGAGTTGGACGGTTAACCAGCGGAACCACCCAGGCCCCCAGGGTAACTCTTATATTTCTGATTCTCGTTCACTTCAGTGCTGGGGTTACAGTCGGTGGCCCATAAATAATAAAGTGACTAATGAAAGACCTAGAGAAGTCAACTGCTTAGGAAACAATTATTCTGGCTGCTCCCTGACAGCAGGGAGGTTCGGGGTGGTCTGCGGTTTGGGAATGACTTGTATGTTACCATTCTTGCCATCCATTTTGAAAGAGTTCAAGGGAACACACTGCTCCAGGAAGCGCTGGTTTCTTGTCTGTGCTTATGATCCGGTTGGACCAAAAGCAAACTGAAGGGCCTTTCCCAGAGAGTCACAGCCCTCTTTGTGACAAAGGAACTGCTGTGGACGGCTGAGGGAGGACGGGGGTCGGGGCAGGTCGGAGCTGGAGCCACAGCACTATTTTTCAGTCCTCCTTTGTCCTTTAGCCACCACACCTTGCTGACCGGTTTGTTCTTCCAACCCCAACGCCCCCTTCCTTGTAGGCTTGTATCTTAAAGGACTGCTTCAAGGTGAGGATTTTGAAAAGTACGTTGGGCACTTGTAAGCTCCTCCCCCAAGCAAAGTCAGCAGGAGGATGTTGACGATGGCTGTTTGCTCTCAACACACGGAGAGTTTGCAGAAAACTGGAGGTCAGACCCCTGCCTCTTCTTGGGCTCCGGAGGCCTCGTGCGGCCAGGACAGATGCAGCGGGCCTAGCGACTATTGCAAGCCCGCATCGGACCAGGCAGAGCTAGGGGAACACAGCCTTGCGCCCTGCCGCTTCGGCCGGTGACGTGTGGGTGAGAGGACCCGTGTGCAGTGCGGATGGCGCAGGGTCTGCGCTGAAGACGCACGGAGCAGGCTCCTTGAATTCGATGCCCACTGAGGCGGTGCAGGACCCACCGCCGCATCAACTGCTGATCTATTTCAGTGGTGGCGTTTCCGCAGGAATGGGAAATTATTTATTCTCAGATCCTTAGCTGGTTTCCTTTTACATAACTTCTGCGTCTTTCAATTATGTTCACTTTGGGGGAGCCCTAGGGCTCTCCTAAACCATACAGGTGTGGAATTTTAATAAAACACCGTTTATTAAAATCCGAGCTCACAAAATTGGTAAATTATGGAGATGGATTATTTTTACCGCAAAAGGATTTTGTGATCAAATTCAGGTTCCCTTTGATTAATCCCTAATTCTCCTAGTGCGTATAATAACACCACACTGTGGATTTCTTCAGAAGTAATCCATGTGCCCAGCTACAGTACATCATGGCAGGCAAAACCATGTTATTTGACTTCAACAGGACCTAGATTTGAGACCAGGCTCTGACACTTACTTGCTGTGCGTTTGAATAAATTTATTATCCTGTCAAAAATACAAATTAAAATTGTTGCAAGTGTTAAATGAGATAGCATAGCTCGAACACTTAGCATACAGTAAGAGCTCCCTATTTTAGTGAGCAATTCTTTGTCTTCTTATTAGAGTATTCATAAAGGTCGGTTGACCCACATCTGGTTTAAATGCAACTTTTTTTGTATCTTTTGTGTAAGAGTTAGATCTACCTTTGTTGCTGTGACTTACTTCTGTGACCATTCTGCCAGTTTCCTGTCCTGCCCAGTGGTTTGGGTTCTATGGCCTTGGATTTCCCCAAAGGCCAAAGTCTTTCCATCACAGAAGTAGGTGGAAAAAGGGCTACTCCCATATCATACTGCCTGTAGGCTGAAAGTCTGCATAATTAGATGGGTTTCTCTCTAAAATAATGCTTCTCAAAGCATAGCCAGTGAACCCCTTTATCATAATCTTAGGAGTGTTTATTAAATTGCAGATTCCTAGGGTCCTACCTCACAGCTTTTGAAATAGAATCTTTCGTGGAGGTTCTAGGGTAAGAATCTTCATTGTAATAAGCACCTAGCTTATTCTGATGCTAACCAAATAAAATTGTAGAACTGCTCCAGTGCAGTCCTCAAGTTTGCCTGATTATGGAAGGGCCTAGGGATATTTAATAAAAATAGAGGTTCCTGGGCCCCACCCCACAATTTCTAGGAAGGAACCTGAGGATGTGTATTTTTAAAATATTTTTTAGTGCTTATTTATTTTTGAGAGAGAGAGAGAGACAGACAGACAGACAGAGCTCAAGTAGGGGAGGGGCAGAGAGAGAGGGAGACACAGAATCCTAAGTGGGCTTCAGGCTCTGAGCTGTCAGCACAGAGCCAGATACCGGGCTCGAACCCACAAACCTTGAGATTATGACCTAAGCAAAGTCGGACGCTTAACCGACTGAGCCACCCAGGCGCCCAGAGGATATTTTTTAATAAGTGCCCTCAGGTGATTCTGATGACCTGGCAAATGCAGGAAATGCTGCTCTAGAATGACTGGCCAGTGGCACCTTTGGTGGTAGTGGTGGTAGCAGGAAAGGGATGGGGGCAGTGATCAGGGACGGGATGGTGGTTTGAATGATCCAGAGAGCGACTTAGGTCAAGAGCTGAGCTCCCACTGTAAGGGTTCATCTTTGCTTTTTACTTTTTTTTTTTTTTTATGTTTATTCATTCTTGAGAGAGAGACAGAGTGTAAGTGGGGGAGGGGCAGAGAGAGCGGGAGACACAGAACCCAAAGCAGGATCCAGTCTCCGAGCCGTCAGCACAGAGCCCAATGTGGGGCTTGAACTCACAAACTGCGAGATCATGACCTGAGCTGAGGTCAGACGCCCAATCGACTGAGCCACCCAGGCGCCCCAAGAGTTGAACTCTTAACCAGTAACTGAGCGACCCAGGCGCCCCTCCACATCACCTTTGCTTTTCAGCCTCTCCCCCTGCGTGCCAGTCTGTGTCCAGCCGCTCCCACAGTGTTTCAGAAAGCAAAACCGAGTTACTTTGGGGAGATGAAGCAAATGCAAGAGTGAATAGTGAAGCTCCTGGGCAGGAACCAGCAATCTCAGATGAACAACTGTGGGGCTGTGAGTAAATGGAAAGAACAGCTGCTTATCATAACAGCCATCCCTGGTTCTCTCTTACAGCCTGGCTGAAGTTCCCATTGTCACCTTTTTCAGGAATTGCCTCCTTTCTTTAAGACGGTCTGACTAGGTTTGTAACTCAAATGGCTTCCATCAAAACAACACCCTGCACCAGGTGCTGGCCATTCAGTGACCTGTGACTGAGCTGTGCCTTACCTACTGTCTTTCTGGACCTCTGTGCCAGCCTCTGCAGCCAGATTAGTTCTTTCAGAGCTTGCACTGGGTCCCGGCTTCTCCTCAGCAACAGCAGTCCAGGGATGACAGGTGCCATGCTTTCTGCACAAGTCTTCATCTGCGGTGAGTAGAACAGTAATGCTTCAACCTCCTATTTTATCGGCAGATATGGCTACCAGGTAAAAAAAAAACCTACTTGTTACAAAGATGCTCTCTTGGGATACTCATCCTCTCTCCATGGTGCTCTCCTTACTCCCAGAAAAGCTGGACAATACTTCCCTTAGTCTGCTGTCTACCCAGTGATGGGAAGGCAGCCTACAATCAGAGGAGTCTTCTCCTTCTCCGTCTTCAGCTGATGTTCACAAGGTACCTGTTCTGTAATTTTGCCCCCAGTTACTTTGGACCTGGGTCTACCACCTCATGACAATACTGAGTTTTTTCTTTCCCTCTGGTAGGGATTATCTGTGATCCCAGTGGCTAATAGAATTTGCAATGAGGAAGACTCTGATACCACCGTAGTCCTTCATCTATCTTGTTATATGACATTCTGGCCAGCAAACAATGATGAGGGCTTTATTCTAGGGAGATATTATAGTGTGTTCAACCAGGGATAAGTAAGATAAAGTCTAGGACAGAAAGAAATTCAAATGAGGAGTACAGCAACATTTCAGTGGATGACCTATCCCAGGGTCAGCCTGGCAATGAAAACATAAGAGTCAGGATATTCAAAATATAAACAATATGGGAGTTCTTTAGTTGTGATATCTGTGTGTATCTATATCTCTATCTACAGAAAACTAAAATATTAATCCGGAAAAAGTGTTGATAATGTGCATTGTATTAAGTGTTGTGTTGTCAACTAATCTAGACCAATTTGTTCATTCACAACTGTTGGGTTCTTTTGGCAAATAACGGTGACCTCTAATGACTAAAGGTAGAGAGAGGAAGGGTCAAGGTCTCATTCCCAATAAACTTGTTACAAAGTGGTACATTACAAGAAAAGCAAATCTCAAACCAAATCCTGCAACACAAATGTGAACATTTATTAGCAAACAGACACGAAGAGTCATGCAATATGCTCTTATTGGCTCCCTCCCTTGGTCACTCTGCCAGTCCCCTTTCATGACAGTTTCACTAGTGACAGATACAGCAGTATTCTCTAGGGAGGATCAGCTAGCCATCCAGTCAGAATCAGACAATAAGTCCTTTGGTAAGAGATGGGACACAGGACCGAATGGGACTTCTAGGCTGGTGCATCATACCAAGAGATATTAGGCTGCTGCACAAGAGAGGTTCATGCACAAGTGAGGGTGTCTGTACCTTGCGAGTCAGTTTACGTATACTGAACACTATTCCAATTGCCTTTGAAAAACTATTTCTAACTCCAATTATGCTAATGAATAAACCCTTGACTACAGACAGAGATAGACATCGTTGAAGCACTCCTAGTACTCTGGAGTAGACTCCTGAGTGGGCTTCTTAAAATTTTAACTAAGCACCTCTGGACAGTTTATCCCAGGTTAGGAATGTTAATTAGGTACTCCTAGCATATAGAATAAAACCAACACACACACACACACACACACACACACACACACACACACACTTATGCTGAAGTATTTTAAAGTAAATTAGACAACATAACAAGTGGACAACAGGGGTGCCTGGGTAGCTCAGTCAGTTAAGCATCCGACTCTTGGTTTCAGCTCAGGTCACAATCTCAAGGTTCGTGGGTTCAAGCCCTGTGTTGGGCTCTGAGCTGACAGTGAGGAGCCTGCTTGGGATTCTGTCCTCCTCGCTCTCTGCCCCCCCCCCGCCCCCTCTCTCTCTCAAAAATAAATAAATAAACATTAAAAAAAAAACAAGTGGACAATAAAACAAATCTTCAATTTAGTTATAACATTGTCAACAAGAGGATTAAATGAGAATGATTAAATTCACATTATATATGGAAAAATAAATACAGCTAATTAAGAGTTATTTGAACTGGGGCGCCTGGGTGGCCCAGTTGGTTAAGCTCAGGTCATGATCTCGTGGTTCGTGAGTTCGAGCCCCATGTCAGGCTCTGTGCTGACAGCTCAGAGCCTGAAGCCTGCTTCAGATTTTGTGACTCCCTCTCTCTGCCCCTCCCCTGCTCATTCTCTCTCTCTCTCTCTCTCTCTCTGTCCCTCTCAAAGAATAAACATTAAAAAAAAGAGTTATTTGAACCAACTTACCTTAACAGACAAAAGAACAGATATATACCATTTGTTTCTGATATTCAGCTCCAGTTTCATTAAGGACCATCACATCAGATCAAGGGAAATTACTCTGCCTTCTTCTGTTCAGATCCTCATCTTTCATCATCAAGGTCATTCATTCATTTTTTTTCAACTGATGAACATTTACGGACTCTCTACTCCCAGACTGAGGTTACAAAGATGAATACAACTCGTCCCTGAGTTCAGTGAGTCTCCAGATGAGTGGAGAGAGCTGGCTTTTAAATAGATGCCATGAGTGGGAGTCCTAGGGTATAAACTCAGGACAGTAAAAATTGGTTAGCTTGTTTTCTATAATCATATTTAATTTCTATCTTGATCTCTCACTATGTTTGTAGTGAGAAATTAACTCTTGGTCAATGCAGAGTAATAGATAATTCAGGGTTTCCCCCATGCCCTTCTCCATGGGGCAGCATTTAGATTCCACTAGTTCCATGACATCAGTGGAAGGAACATCATTGTTTAGCATGTGGGCATCTGCTGTGGTGTGTGGGCTCATGTCTGGTTTCCAGTCACCAATTCACTCAGGACACACGGTGCCTTCCCATTTCCCACTGAGAGGCCCTTTCACCAACTTACTCCCAGCTCCTTGAGTTCCCTTCTTGGATATGAGAAGTGAAACTCTCAGTGTTCTCTTGCCCTCTCAGGCCCCCTCTCTCATAGCCTCTCCCCGCCCACCCTTGCCCACCCTCAGATCATTCATCAACGGCTTACTATCTCTTGCTCCAGCCTCCCTTTTCTCTGGCTGCAGTCCATAGGATCTTCCAAATCAGTTTAGGGAAAAGAAACTTTGTGCTATAATAATTTAGGACCTAGGCCTTTGATCCTTAAAAATATTCTTCTTTAAACAATGAACTTCCAGGGTGCCTGGATGGCTCAATCAGTTGACTTCAACTCAGGTCATGATCTCACAGTTCATGAGTTCGAGCCTCACATTGGGCTCATTGCTGTCAGCACAGAGTCCCCTTTGAATCCTCTGTCCTCTCTCTCCCTCTCTGCCCCTGCCAGGCTCATGTGCTGTCTCTCTCTCTGTCTCAAAAATGAATAAACATGAACATAAACAATGAACTGCCAACTTGAGTCTATTTGGGGAAACTCAAAAAGCTCTATTAACTCATTTTTTGCTCTTTGGATTTTTTATTGAACAGCCTAACTCTGGAGGGTAGTGAGTATAGACTGCCCCTCTGCTCTAAATGGGGAAAGAGCAGGGTTATCAGAGAATATGAGGGAAAGAAGTATAGGTTTTTTCCTAAATGCTTTCCTTCCATATAGCAATTCCAGTAGAGTATAAAGGGATGTGATAGAGGGGACATCAGGTATATTGTGCATACATGAGAGGGTCACTTAAAAGCTGACTGGGAGGTTCAGGGGAGGTTTCCTGGAGGAAGAAGTTAGCTGAGTGGTTGGAGGAGTAGAGGGGGCAGAGAGGGTAGCATGATAGAGGGCCATAGGCATTATAGAGAATGTGTCATATTTAGGGATCCACAAGCAATTTAGTGTGGCTGGAATATAATTTATCGTAGAATTGAAAGTTGGCAAATATGAGGTTACACTAGAAAACTGGGTTCAGATCATGAAATATACTATCTTTTTTTTTAATTTTTTTTCAACGTTTTTTAATTATATTTGGGACAGAGAGAGACAGAGCGTGAACGGGGGAGGGGCAGAGAGAGAGGGAGACACAGAATCGGAAACAGGCTCCAGGCTCCAAGCCATCAGCCCAGAGCCTGACACGGGGCTCGAACTCACGGACCGCGAGATCATGACCTGGCTGAAGTCGGACGCTTAACCGACTGCGCCACCCAGGCGCCCCGTACTATCTTAAAAGCAATGGAAAGCCACAAGGAGAGTGACATTATTAAATCTATACCATAGAGAGGTCAATCTGCCTTTGGTGAGAAGTGACTAAAAGGCAGTGTACAGCAGGCAGGGAAACCAGTGAAAATGAGCTTTTAGGAACCAAGAAACATTATGAGGCTCTGATTGGCTATAATGGCAAATGGAGGTGAAGAGAAAGGGAGATACTGGAGACATAATTAGGAGGTAGAATAAGAGATTTAGTAATGGGTTGAATGATTCCAATGTCTTTAGTGGATGATGGTGTCATTCTCCAAAACAAAGAATGTAAGGGGAAGAACTCATTTGGGAGGTGAAGGAAGAAGATAAAGTAAAAAAAAAAAAAAATTAATGTCTGTATGACATCCAAACAGCTGTCCAGCAGCATTGCCCCTGAGGCAAAAAATCTGGGCTGGAGATGGGAAGTGGAATTCAGTTCCATAAAGAAGGTAGTTGAAGTCTAAGGAGTGACTTAAAATCATAGGAAACAAGTATATACAGAGGACTAACTCCAGATGCTTAAAGATCACCAACATTCAAAAGTCAATTCCTTCTGTGTCTTCTCTTCTGTTTCTAAGCTGGTTTGCATCAGAAAGAGAATTATCAGGTCAGGATTTTAATGCCAACTGCAGAGAATTCTATCTCTCTGTTTACAGTTGGTTGAAGCTCTGGTTTTGAGAACAGCGTCTTCAACAACTGTTTTCAACCACTTTAGAGACCTGGTTGGAACATAGTTTTTCTCTTGTTAACTTATTGTCAGTGAAATGTGACATCCTCCTGGTAACTGGCAAATGTATCTCCTACTCTAGTTTGTCCTGTGGTGAGGGAGAGGGGCAGGAATGTTTTCATGGTTCCCAAACTGAAAGGAGAGAACTATGTTCAACCTTTGTGCTGCTAAAAAGATCTCCATTTCTTCTCAGAAGTCTTACACTTAAGACTTTTATACCTTAAAAATATAGTCCATGATGAAGTTTGGGGGTAATGGGGGTTCGTGGGGTCACGTCCAAGAAAGAATTCTTTTTTTAATGTTTATTTATTCTTGAGACAGAGACAGTGTGTGAACAGGGGAGGAGCAGAGAGAGAGGGAGACACAGAATCGGAAGCAGGCTCCAGGCTCCGAGCTGTCAGCACAGAGCCCGATGCGGGGCTCAAACTCACGGGCTGTGAAATCATGACCTGAGCTGAAGTCGGACACTTAACCGACTGAGCCACCCAGGCACCCCTAAGAAAGACTTCTTGAAGACTTCTTTGGTGCAAAAAGGTGATTTTATTAAAGCATGGGGACAGGACCCATGGTCAGGAAGAGCTGCACTGGGGTCCTGATGGGTAACTCATTACCTACCCTCAGATTGGGAGGGGGTCAGAGCTAGAGTAAGTCTCTATGGAATTTTGGAAGCAAAGTTCCAGGGCCTTGAGGGGCTAGCTGTTGCTAGGGAAACACCATTTAGTACCATTTAATAAAACCTCAGTCATGAGACCCTTCAGATGCATGTCAGGGGGCCATAAGCTTGGAGTATGATTGCCAGCACATATCTTGGGGCAGTTGAGATAAAGGAAATAGACTTACAGGATCCTCGAGGTTGGGGCACCATTAAGCCAAGGTTCTCTTTTGCCCCCAGCAAAATGTCATCATGGAGGCAGCTGAGCTCCTAGAGGGAGGTCACTCTGCCGGTTTCAAGGACTTGTCAATGGGCTGTAGGCAGTAAGGAAATTTAATTTTTCATTTGCCTCAGTTTCCCACATCACCATGGCAAGCACTTAAACCCCTTTCCTTTGTTCTTGGGTAGCTAGGAATGTCCAAGGAATATCACACAGATCCCACCTGGGTGGGAGGGGGTGCTAGCTTGTGCTTTGCCCCACAGCCTGCCTCATGCTCCCTCATCACCTCCTGGTCTGTAACAGAAGATTTCTTAATGTTTTGATATCACAGGACACCCACTGATGAGATTTTTATGTGTAGAGTTGTAAAGCGTTTCTTTAAAAACTCTTTATTTTGTTAGGACAACAACAAAAGCCCCAAAGTAACATTTGGGTGAAGAAGGAAGGAAGGAAGGAAGGAAGGAAGGAAGGAAGGAAGGAAGGAAGGAAGGAAGGAAGGAAGGAAAGAAAGGAGGAAGGGAGGGAAAAGAGAGAAAAAAAACCCTAATTTGATCTTGAAAGGTAAGGCAATGAATGAAATTCCTTCACTATTTTTCATTATCATGATAAAATAATTATGAATCATGAGATTTGAAAGTATCTTTCCATTTACTCACAGCACATCTGCAGGTTATGTGTGGAACACCAGTGTTCCGTGGCATGCAGTATGAGAAACACTGTTGTGGTGACTTAATTGTCACAGTCCACAGGTCTATGCTCATTATGTGGGGCTTTACAATCTTTAAATCTGAAAGGCAGTTACAGAAAAGACAAGGGGTGGTCCCAGAAAGCTGGTTAATTCTGCCCTTTAGTGTCCACTGTCCTTGTCCTTAGTGCCCTTGGAGAGAGCAGAGCTCTGGAAGGCCATGGAAAGACCCTACAAAGGACCTGCAGGGTAGGAGGCAGTGCTAGGTGATGCTTTGGCAGCAGCTGCAGCAATGAGAGGTGGAGGAGCCATCATTAGACAGGCCGCCCAGAGGCAGAGCGGCCAAGCCACTGATTGCCACCAGCTTAGTTAGCAACAGGCCCCACCATATCACAGGAGGGGTGGAAAAGCCTGAAGAGGCGTCCTGGCCTCTCATCTCCTGCTGTGCTCACATGCACCACCAGCAGCAGCTGCGTTGCAGAACTGCGTCCCTCTCCGCCTCTCTGAGAATCCTGTGAGTGTGTGTGCGCTGTATATTGTTAAAGAATATTTAAAAAAAGAAAGTAAAATCATGGCTGTCCTACAAATGTAAGATGAAGACATGTCAAATATTGTGTTTAATTTAATAAATGAAGGAACCAATAAGTCATTCTAGCTGGCTTAAAGAACTCCAAGAACCACATAGAAATAGGGGGGACCCGACTTCAGAAATGAATTTACGAATAGATGCAAGATGTGCCCACCCATAGGGCGATAATCAATTTATTTGCATTTCTATAGATAAGAATCATTTGCATTATTATCCATGTTCTGCAACTTACAAGGTTGCAGAAAAGCTCAAAGAAGATGAAAGATGGAGATTATCCCAATGGGTGAGCTGCTTACTTTCTAGTTCATAGTAAATCCAATGTAAATTTTAGCTATTATGTATTGTTACAATAATAGTGTATTTGGAATCAGACAGGCTAGGGTTTGAATCTCTTCTCAGCCACTCGCTAATTGGGTGACCTTGGGCAAGGAAATTCATCTTTCTCAGCCCAATTTTCTTATCAGTGTGCCATTATTTGGGGACTAATGAGAAATAACAAGAATAATGTTTGTAAAATACTCTATAAAAGGTTACAGAGTAAACACAGAGTAAACATTCAACGGTGGTAGTGTTATTTTTGTTATTAAAACTGGCAATTTTAACAATGCTGAAACTTCTGTTTATGTGACCAGCCGTTGCTGTTTTCATTACCGGTATACTCAGATAAAATTAACTTTTGGATATAAAGTTTTAAATCATAAATAGATAAATAAATGGACGTCAGATACTGAGCCTGGCCAAATGGTACTGTTGCCAAAGCTAATGACTGAGTAGGTCTGTGTTCTGTCTTTTTCAAAAGTTAGGTGTATCAGCTGCATAAAGTGGGTTTTTATCCTAGTAGGTTGGAAATAAATGATAAACATTAAAAAGCAAAATGTTAAGCGTAAATGCTTCTTGTCTCTAGACACAGAAGGGAGGTTGTCAATGCTCCCTATGAACAAAACACACAGCACACACACTTTTACCAGTAATTATTTATGAAACAATCACCAACATCATGAGTCAATGACTGTAACTTCAAGAAACCCACTGTTTCATACAATCACAAAACTGATAGGAAACTTCAGGATTACCAATCCATCCATTTCTTCATTTTAGAGATGGGAAAATATTATTCAGAGAGATTAAGTATATTGTCCAGTGTCACACAGCTAGCAGAGTTGGGACCAGAAGCCCAGTCTCCTGATTCCTAAGCTAATTTTCTGTGAATTTCCCTACGTCATATCCATCGAGTTGGCAGTCGCTAAAAATAGAACTGCTAGCCATCCTCAGTATGTATTGAATTGAGAAGTCAAGGCCCACAGAAATGACACACAAGCTTCCCTGCAGCACTCAGGACAGATTGGACTTGCCAGAAAAGGAGGTTCCACTTGACTAGAGCTGAGCAACCATTGTCCAGGGCGGAATGAGTGGCCCACTCGGCTGTAGCACCTCATGATTTATTAACTGTTACTGGTGCCCATGAAATATTCATCCGCTCTTTCCTACAGTTACTGCGCCCCTGCATCAATAAACCATTGCTCCCCCATCTGTTTAGGTGTGCAGCTTGGAGAAGAAAAGCTTCACAAAAATGGAAGAGGCCTCTTTGCATGCTTAGCTCAGAGGCAGAACACCAATGCACTTCTTGGTTTCCTGTCCTTTTCTCAAAGGGCACTCCCCATGTGTTGCCAGACAGGGAGAAGCCCGGATGGCTTTGTAAGGGGAAGCTCGAATAGCTAGGGAGAGGAGGGGAAGAAGGATTTCGTGTGATTGGCGTGCGGGTTGTAATGCTTCCAGTTTCAGCCTGAGTTTATTTCCCCCTGTAAGTAATAAAGCAGGACCCAGGGAGCCCAGGCTTGCCTAGTGTGGAGACTTGCCTGGAGTCGATTCGTGCTCAGTGTGAAGCATGAACCTGCGTTGCTCTGCAGAGCCTCCTCTTTGTGATCAAAAGTGCTGCTCCTTAGTAGCAGAAAGAGTGGACTTTCTGCACCACTTCCCTCTCCTATTTCTTCAGAGGCTTCTTCATAGACTTGTTTTTTCCTGTATACCCCTTTGCTGCGATCGTCTCCCTTGAGCCTTCTCTTCTCACCGTGTGTATTTCCCATAAGTATTTGGATCCTTGATCATGCATTCTCCTCCTGTCAACAATCCTTTGCAAGTCTCTCTCTTCAGCTTCAGATCTACAAGTCCCACTACACCATCTGTCTGTACCAGGATAACCCATCGCCCCTCAAACTCAATAGGTCCCAGCCTGAACCTATTATTTCCCTTCCAACGCCCACCCTCCTCTACTCACCAAACCTGCTCTACCTGGACTGGATCCATTACCAAGACGACTCACCCACGTGGCTGACAGGCTGGCGCTGGTTGTCAGCAGGTTGCTTACCCAGGGCATTTGACCAGGGAGCCTCAGTTCCTCTCTATTCGGGCTTCTTCACTGTACAGTGTGGTAGCTGGGTTCCAACAGTGTTCCAAGAGACAGGAAGTGGAATATGCAGGTCTCTTAAGGCCTGGGCCTGAAAAGTGGCACAGCATTACTTCCATTGGTCAAGCAGTCACAGAGCCCACCCACATTCAAATGTAACCCTGCCTCGAGGGGTGTGTCAAAGAATTTAGGGCTATCTTTAATCTACCATGTCCTATGTCCAATCAGACTCTTGCCATCCTGTCCCTTCTTCCATGGCTTTCACACGCTGTCCCTTTGGTCTTGAATGCCTTTCTCACCTTGTCCTATTTCCTGCTCTTTCTTCAAGATTCTGCTCAAGAGTTATCTTCCCAAGTCTTTCTTAACCCTACCCCCTCCAGGGTGTAATATAACACCCTGTGTTACCATTTACTATTCTGTATTGCAGTTGTTCATGAGATGTATTTCTCATGAGACTGTGAGCACTATGAAGGCAGGGACTGTCTTATTCTTTTATGCATCCCCAGAACCAAGCATGGAGCTGGGCAGAGCAAAAGACCTCGGCAAACATTCATTGAATCGGTGAGGGTTTCCTCATTTTAATCTCTCAGTGGCACTGCAAGGTGGCAAAAGTTGAGGAGTATTCCTGTTTTACTGCCATGACTTCCTTATCTTAGATAAAAAGAAATAAACAATTATGGCAAAGAGTAATGACATGACCCAAGGTCTTATAGCCAGGAAGATGATTCAGTTGAATCAATAGAAGTTCAGTTTCCCAAAGTAAGTTAAAAGCACAGATCTTAGGGACAAGGTTGGGGAGACAAGTGGGGAGAAAAAGCCCCACTATGAATGGACATGGTTGTTTGGCAGAAAATGAGGTTACCCATTCTATTCTGTGTTTACTGGGGGAATGCAAATGACCTTCTCTCCACTGCCAAGAAACTAAAAACAGCATAAGCGATGGAAGATGGTCTGATAGAATCTGTTAAGAAAGAGAGTGGACACAGTGCAAGTGCTTTGTACAAATAGGAAAGGTGGATCTAATGGAGATTCTCAAAATGACAGTGGGAGAGTGAGAGTTTGCCAGTAATTCTCAAGTGACTCTTCAGAGCAGAGAGAGACAGCTATTATCAGAAAGAGAGGCTGTGCCTACAGGCCCAAGTGTTAGGGTCAATTGGATAATTCATTGGAGTTAAAAACCTCAGCTAAGATAAAACATCCCTCAAGGACATCTGACTTTATGTGCTCCGATTTCATGCTTAACACGTCCCTTCTGTTCACTGATTTGGCTTCTTACATATTTTTTTTATTAGAAAAATATTCTCTTGATAATAGATAGGGGTATTCCAGTCACTAGAAAGAAACCTTCCTCCTTGTAAATTCATGGGTATTGCAGCTTGTAAGCCAATTTCTTTTAAATTCGATTAGTTGGGACAAATGGATTCTTTCTTTGAGTTTTGATGGTCTTAGTTTTTTTTAAATCACACAAATAATTCATATATACTTTTTCGTGTAAGAGAGTCAAACAGTTGAAATAAGTATAGATGGAAACCCCTTTCACCACCGGGCCCCCATCCAACTCCCAATCACAGAGATAATCATTGTTATGCATCCAATATATAGCATTCAGTCCTTTTTCTACGCATTTATATAGAGAGGTGGGTGTGTTTATATATTTATAAATGTCCCTTTCGATTTTTATACAAATTAGATCAGACTCAACATTTCCCTTTTTCATATAACTCTATCCCATGAAAATCCTTCTACGTTGGTCCACAAAGCTCTGCCTTCTTATTTCTTATGGTTGCGTGCTTTTTCTATAGGATATATTAATCAGAATTCTCCAGAGAAACAGAACCAATAGTATGTATGAGTTAGAGACGGGGGAGATTTACTATAAGGAAGTAGTGCACATGATAGTGGAGGCTAGAAAGTCTCAAGATCTTCAGGGTGACTTAAGCAAGCTGGACACCCAGGAGAGCGAGTGGTTTAGTTCCAGTCTGAAGGCCTGCAGGCTTGAGACCAAAGAAGAGCTGATATTTCAGTGTGAGTCTGGAGGCAGGGAAAAACCTATGGCCTAGTTAGAAGGCCACAAGGCAAGAGAAATTCCCTTTCACTATGGGAAAAGTTAGCCTTTTTGTTCTTTTCTTTTTAAGTTAATTTATTTATTTTGAGAAAGAGACAGTGCCAGCAGGGGAGGGGCAGAGACGGGGGGAGGCGGGGAGAGAGAGAGAGATAGAGAGAGAGAGAGAGAGAGAGAGAGAGAGAGAGAGAGAGAGAGAATCCCAAGCAGGCTCCACACTGTCAGTGCACAGTCCAACTCGGGGCTTAAACTCATGAAACCACGAGATCATGACCTGAGTCGGCCACTTGGCACCCCCTAGCGTTTTTGTTCTATTCAGGCCTTCAAGTGATGGATGAGGACCACCCACATTAGAGAAGCCCACTTGCTTTACTCAGTCTACCAATTTAAATGTTAATTGCATTCAAAAACACTCTCACAGAGACACTTTAAATACTGTTTGACCAAATATCTGAGTACCCATGGGCCAGTCAAATTGACACATGAAATTAACCATCACATAGGGTTATATAATTATTCTCCTTTTTATGGATAGGTTTTTTTTTCCTTTTTACCTTTTTCCATTTTTTTACTATTAAAAACACTACTTCAATACCAATTTTTTGATCATACAGTTTTGGGCACATATACATATACATATATGTATATTTCTATAGGGTATATTGCCAAAAGTGGAACTTCTTGGAGTGGTAGGTAGAATAATGAATGCCCTTCCCCCCCAAAATGTCTAATCTCCTAATCCCTAGGGCCTGTGAATATGTTAGGTTGCACAGCAAAGGGAAACTAATATTGCAGGTGGAATTAAGATTCTTAGTCAGAAATGGACCTAATGTAATCACAAGTGTCCTTAAAAATAGAAGAAGTGAGGGGACCCTGGATGGCTTAGTTGCTTAAGTGTCTGACTCTTGGTTTTGGCTCAGGTCATGATCTCACCATCCTGAGATTGAGCACTGCTTTGGGCTCTGTGCTGTGCATAGAACCTGCTTAAGATTCTCTCCCTCTACCCTTCTCTGCTCCTCCCTGCCCCTGCCCCCATCCGCACACTATGAAAGAGAGAAAGAAAGAAAGAAAGAAAGAAAGAAAGAAAGAAAGAAAGAAAGGGTGGGAGGGAGGGAGGGAGGAAGGAAAGAAGGAAGGAAGGAAGGAAGGAAGGAAGGAAGGAAGGAAGGAAGGAAGGAAAAAACAAAGTAGAACACAGAACCAGAGAGATCATGCTGTAAGAAGGAGTATGCCCAAAGTTCCTGGCTTTGAAGATGGAGGAAGAGGTCCACCAGCCAAAGAATGTGGGTGCTCTCTAGAAGGTAGAAGGAACAAAACAGATTCTCCCCTTACAATTTCACACTCCAGAAAGGAGTATAATACTGCCAATACCTTGATTTTCAGTCAGTGAGACTTATTTCATTGTTCTGAATTACAGAACTGAAAGATAATAAATTTGTGTTGTTTTAAGCAACTAAATTGGTAGTAATTTGAAATAGGAGCCACAGAAAACTATCATACTAGGTCCTAGGGAATATGTATTTAAATTTTGATTGATAAGAATGGCTTCAAAAAAATTAAATAAAAAATTTTTTATAAAGTGTTTCAATTTACAATTTTATTACTAGTGTAAGAGAAAGCCCATTCCCTAATGCCATCACCATCACTGGAGTTCATCAATCTTTTTCATTTTTAGCAATTTGGTTGGGTGAAAGTGATTATTGATTTGTTGCTGAGACTGGGAATCTTTTTACATGCTTTCTTCCTTATTTACAAATGGAATATTTATCTTTCCTTATTTTTATACAAGGTTGATGGTATGCTTTGTTATTGAAGTAGAGGTGCTGTTTAGATATTGTGGCTCCTAATCCATTGCCTTTTATATATGTCACAAATATTTCCTCCCAATCCTTCACAACTTCATTAACTACAATTATGGGATCTTCTGTCATGTAGACAATTTTGTGTCTTGATTAGGAAGAAAAGATTAATATCTTAACTAGAAAAACTATAGGTGCCTGTCTGACTCATGTAATAGAACAGCTTGAGTGACACTCCTTTGAGCATTAGTTTTCTTATTATAGTAATGCATTTATTCATCCAAAAATCATTGACTGTGAACCACCTTATGCCATGGGTAGATGCCAGGGAGACATAAGTAAAGTCAACATTCGAGGACTATGCAATCTACATGGAGATACAGACAATGAGACCACCATAACAATAATAGAACAACGTGTGCTGTGATAGAGATTTGTGCAGAATCCCATGGAAATCCATCGGAGGAGCCCCATATCCAGACCAGAAGCTTTCATAGGGCTTGTCCAGGGGAGGTAGCAGAGCAGGAAGGGTACGCGGGGCAGACAGAACTGCAGGTACAGAGGCTGGGGACAAGAGCAGGAGCTGTAAACAGTTCACAGAATGGGAGTGATGATGGGGTGAGTTGTGAGTTTGGAGAGGTCAACAGAGACTGTTGCAATCCGTATCATTCAATTCAGTCTGTTTTCTGAAAACGCTAAAAAGCCTTTGAAGTTTGAAGCAGGTGGATGAGGTATGGACTAGCCTTTAGTAGAGACCATTTGGGCTGGTCTGTGGACAAGGGGCTTAAAGGGACATTGATCAGAGGCAGGGAGGCCAGTGAGGAAAAAGGCTGTCAAACTAACCTAGCAACAATGGCAAAAGTGAAAATAAAGTAGTGGCAGAGGAATGGACACACTGGACAGATTGAGAAATCCACCCTAATTTGTCGTAAGTCAAAGACAATATGTAGTGTTTTTTTCCAAGTGGAAGTTCCCTGTAAACTAAAACATTCAACTTCCTGATGGAATTATAGGCACCGTGACAGGCCAGTAGAGATGTTTCTGAACACAGAAGACTTTCCAGGAAAAGTAAAAGTAAAAAATCATGGCATATTCAGACCATATTTGGATTTTGTCCTTCATATTTGGATTTTCTTTATATGACTATGAATGCATAACCCCAGCATCAGCCTGTCTGCCCTCCCCTTTATTCCTACCAGCCCCGTATTCTTTGTGTTCTGTATCTTCCTATGTATGTTTTAGGAAACAAGAGGGCTTATCGTCCGTCCTTCCTGACATTTCTCACTGCCACTCTGCACTAGACTCCATTCACGTTCACTACCTGGAAATCCTGGACCAGGGGATAAGGTAAGAGTCTGCCTCCTTGACTAACGAACCAGCAAAGGTGTGAATGGGGGAAAAGAAAACTCTCTGATGTTCTTCCACCCCTTTATTCCACATGACACCACTTCTCAAAGTGATACAGGGACTTCACACTTTACTGAAGCATTAAATTGGCGAAAATTATAATATAGAAGAGCAAATTATTAAAACTGTAGACAAACATTTTTACCTTACTCTAAGGGACAAATGCTTCCCTCTGCTTCACCCTCATCCCCAGCCCTGCTTTTGTTTCCTGTTCTCAAGCAAGTGACCAAATAACATGGGGGAGAAGGACATGCCCTTTGCCAGGAGCAAAGCTTTCCTTATTATAGTATTATTCTCTCAGCTCTCTCTTTCACTCAGAAATGGGAAAAATATTGAACAGCATTTCCCAGACCTACTGCTGGCTAATAGCATCAGCTGCTAATGTTTTATGAAATCCATCCCAGCCAATGTGGAACATTAAGCAGAACCCACTGGGTTAGCATTTGCCCCCTTTCCTGCTCTCTCCACATTATTTGACCTGTCCTGCTATGTGAAGAGACTGTCTAGGATCCAAAGCTTTGTGTCTGCCCAGCAACAATGATAGGAAATGAATGCCGTCTTGACATTGCTAAATGCCCTTTGGGACTGACATTTGGTGGGCCTTCCAAAGAAAGCTGAGTTTATTGACACTGTGTGTTTGATTATCACTCGCTTTTCTAGGACAAAGGCCCAAAGCAGCCCCTGTTACCATTTGGCTGGCATTAATTCTATTTCAACTCCTCCTGATCAAAAACAGAAGCTGTATCACTGGTGCTCTGGTCTAAAGATGCCCTGTGTCACCCGTGGGACATCTGGCCTCAAGTGGCAACATGTAGAGGGTGAGGAAGAGACAACTGGAGACACATTCAGAAAGTTGTAATAATAATAATAATAAATTTATATATGCTATCTTATTTGATCCTTAAATGAGATAGGTATTTTTATCCTTGTTTTAAAAAAATGAAAAAAACTGAAGCTCAAAGACTTTAGAAATTTGCCCAAAGGGCTATATCTTGGTGGGAGGGGATGTATGGATTTATGTGATTCTAGAGCTACATACTCCAGTATCTTAGGCTGGGACCCACTATGTCCCTCTGCCCTGGCCAAGGGGTGCTATCATCCAAGAAACTCAGTGACCAGGTCCAGGTGAGTTTTGAGTTTTATTTTATTTTATTTTAAATTTATTGTCCCATTAGCTAACATACAGTGTATACAGTGTAGTCTTGGCTTCGGGAGTAGATTCCTGTGATTCATCACTGACATACAACAGCCAGTACTCATCCCAACAAGTGCCCTCCTCTAGGCCCATTTCCCATTTCACCCCCCACCCCCAAGCCTTCACCCCCATCAACCCTCAGTTGGTTGGTTCTCTGTATTTAAGGGTCTCTTATGGTTTGCCTCCCTCTCTGTTTTTAACTTATTTTTCCTTCCCTTCCCCCATGGTCTTCTGTTAAGTTTCTTAAAGAAGGGGGAGAAATGAGATCTGGCACACAGGAAGGAGTGATGTTCATCTTGGGGCTGGGGGATAGGGCTCTATTAAGTCCTGGGCAGTAAACTCATGTGATTGGGAGATGGCCTTAGCACTACAGATCCTACCAAACAGGAGCTCCATCGACCATTGTCCTTAGGGAACTTTTATGTTTAACCTGCGATCAGTTTAGCATTATGGACTCTTATCCTCGGGGTCTGTACATGGTCACAGCCTCCAGTAGAGTCGCCTCCAGTTCCACGAGGAACTAGGAGCTAGGGAAAGACAGGACTGAAATGGGCTGGATGATGGAAACCTGGCCCTTTCTCTTAAAGCTTGAAAGGGTAGCCAGTGTCACCAGCAGGAGCATCAGCTGGGCACCATGCAGCTATTTGCAGCTTGACAGCCTCTGCTGAATTATTGATACCCCTCAGTACCTCGGGACCTCCCCCTTGTTAACAAATCGCGCTCCATATTAAAATTTAAAGAGGCAAATGAGTGCAATCTCTCGCCCTATTATTCCCCCCTTCTTTTGCCATCTGAGCTCTAATTTTTAAGTCAATCAGCCTGAAAGGTGTCTCTTGGGAGGTGGCACAGCTCAGACAGCCAAACCCAGGACAGGAAAACCAAAGGCCACGAGTAACACCATGACCTGAGCCCTGAGTCAATTAATGGAGTCTGAGTGACTCTGGGCCAGGTGAGTACTGACTCTCTCTGAGTCACTGAAATGAATAAGAAATCTGTTCACCTCCTTCCTGGGACAGCAGCCCCTGTCCAGTTTGTCACATCCCTAAAACTTCCCTAAAGCACAGTATGAAAACTTTTAAGTTGTGATCCAAATTTGGATTTGGGATGCTCTGTTTGGTCTGCAGAGTCATGGTTTTTTTTAATGAAAAGAGTTTCCAAAAATTTTAAAAATAGGAGGTTTTACACAAATATCAGATTTTCTGACTTTTCTTGAGAGATCAAAGGACTTGGGTGTTCATTTGCACATTGTACCACTTCCAAGGGCTGACAGGGGCTGCTCCTTTATTTTTTATTTTTTTAATGTTTATTTATTTATTTAGAGAGAAAAGAGGGGCAGAGAGAGGGAGAGGGAGAATCCCAAGCAAGCTCTGCACAGAGCCCGGTGCAGGGCTCGATCTCATGAACCACAAGATCATATATGACCTGAGTCAAAATCAAGAGTAGGACACTTAACCAGCTGAGTCATCCAGGTGGCCCCATGTAGCTGCTCTTTTAAATGAGGTAAGACTTCTTTTCTTTGCCACAGTCTCTACCCTTCCCATTAATGACTGAATCTGTGACCCTTGGGCTCGAGAAGGATGGCAAGCGTTTCTGTGTGCCAGCTCAAGTCTGTTAGCAGGACTGCCTGGGGTCCCATAATTGATCTGATCAGTTATGACAGATTGCATTGCACTTTGCAATTGTTCACCTCCCCTTCCCTGTAAGAGGATTGTACATCTCTGACTGTTGCCATGTGACTATGTGCAGATTCTTGAAACAGACACTCTGAGAGGCATTGTGGGTTATCACCGGCTGTCTGGCTCTTTTCCTCTGCCATGGGCATAATGTACCCTGTGATCCTTCAGCCTGAATCCCCGTAGGACAAGGACACATGGTGCAGACCAGCAGCTGGCTTACAGGTTGGAGCTGAGCCACACCCTTGACAGAGCAGCAGCCGACCCACAACCTTCAGTAATATGAGTAAGTCAGCTGTAAGCATCTGAGAATTGGGGGATTATTTGTCACTGTAGTAGAACTGACCAATACAGCAAGGCCAGGATTGCTAGAACAAGGTACTATGATGAAAAAGCAATATTGTCTTATTTTTGGAGAAGAGAAACATGATGGCCTTAGGGAATTCTTAAACAACATTAATTTTGGTTGTTTTTAATTTAAAAAATAACTTAAGAGGATTCTGGAAAGATAATGGCAGTGGCCTCAGAAGAACCGGGTTGGGTTCCCGAGTGCATATTTAATGAATAATTTTCCTTTTATCAAAAACTTATCTTTTAAAAAATCATATGTGTACTGAAGCTTATTTTCAGTTAATTTCACTTTGTATTAGTAAAGAGGACATTGCAAAATACTTGTCATGTAAAGGGTGTCTGGCGTCTGAAAGAGTCTTCACCACTGCTTATTATGAGGATCAAAGGGGCTGAACTATTTGAAAATGCTTTGTCAGTACTACATGAGTACAAATGCTAGTTTTTACTAGGTTTGTGGTGATATGGCATCGTTTTCTCATTTTCTCCAGTAGGAGGCAGGTCAGGCGTTACTGTCCCCATTTGACAGATGTACAGACTGAGTCAGTAAGCAGGGACTTGTCAGCTAGTTAAGGAGAGAACTGAGAGAGAGTCAATTTATCATTCAGACTAGGGCACCAGCAATCTGTCCGTTGCCTTATACACAAAGGGGCCAACCAGGGACTTTTGAATAATCTTGCTAATACCCAGATTTCTAGTCTAATGGTGTCAGTTATAATGAGATTTGGCCTGTGTTGGTTTCTTAATAGTAGCCAAAACCTAATTAATTATCTACTTCCGTATATATCTACCTTCTGCCTCCTTTGGCCCACGGCATTGCTTCTAATTTACATTTTCAGTTCATAATGTCAATATTCACCAGCCCCTTTCAATCCTTGATTAACCTGGTCATTCTCTGAGCCATCTGGTGGTAGGCATGGTAGTTATTCTTATTTAAGAATTAGCATATGGGTCGCCTGTGTGGCTCAGTTGAGCGTCCAACTCTTGATTTTGGCTTAGATCATGATGCCAGGATCATGGGATCAAGCCTCTCTCTTAAATAAATAAATAAATAAATAACACATGTGTCGTATTAGTTTGAAACGTCCATAGCCTGCAAAGTCAAATTCCAAGAGTTGCAGTTTGGTATCATTCAGTAACTTTGGACTGTGTTGTCTGTTACAACTCTAGGTCATTCTTTTGGACATGAAGGGCATTTTGTTACCTGGAAGGTATCTATGTCCCATGGATGGCCAGAACACTCAAGGATAGGGACTGAAACAGAGTGCCTGGTGCTAGCTGGCACATCCCCCTTTCAGGAGACGCTGGTTTGGGGCAGAAGCTGGGTCACTGGTTAGCTTTCCTCTGCTGTCAGAATCCTGGGGGTCTCCCAGGTCACATGCCCTCCGGAGTCCTCAAGGATTTGGGAATGCCATGTCAGGTGCTCAGGATTTGCGGGCAGGCAGGCCGTGTAGCGTGGTTCTTGCTCTGGAACAGCTGTACGTTTGGAATGAGAGTTTCCACTGCTTGTGTTCTTTGCTCACTTCTAACTGCTTCATGGAAAGTAGGCTTATGATGCCACCCCGTTAGGGAAAAGATACGCTTTCCACTGACTTAAAATTTGTTTTTTTTAAAGAGAAGGATATACTGGACCAGAAGCAGGTCAGCAACCACCAGGTGTTGGGGATGTTTCCCAGGGGTCAGGAAGAGCTCAGAAGAGCCATTTGGGGGTGGAAGCAGTGAGGCTGGAGGTTATCCTGGTCTGAAGAGGAAACCTCACCTGGAGGCACCGGATCCTTAGGGCAGTCCCTCCTGGCCCCAGCCCCAGGCTTCTCTTGCATTTTCCACAACCTCCCTAATGTTAACGTTTCTTAAAGCCCCAAGACCTTTGGTAAATTTTTCTCAGGGTCAGGCGTGAGGGCAAGGGGCTCCTCAAAGCACTACATTCAGTACGCTGACCCCCCTCCCAACAATCAAGTATCATCTGACTCCCAGCTTTTCTCCCTGTTCAGTAACGTGGCCCATTTTCTATCTACAGGGAACCAAAGTGCTCCCGTTAGAGAGGTTCCTGCCCACGCAACCTCCACTCAGCGTTTCTGGTCACCTTCTCCATAGAAGCACTAGCGCAAACCAAGGTTGTGTGCCCTGACGTCCCTCAGCACGTAGTCAGCATGTGGCACCTTGTCCCCCCAGGCCCACATGAAGAAGACAATTAAAACCCCATCCCTAATGTTTCACAGACACACATACCCACACTTCTCTTTACCTCAGTCGCTTTGAAGGCGGGAGCAATGACCGCCATCTCAGCTGTGAGAAGGCAAAGCCTCCCACAGGTTATACTACTTGACGAAGCCACACTGCCAGGAACCTGCAGAGCCAGCAGAGACAGCCTTTCACTTGGAGTCCTGTCTTCTCCTACTGGGATCCGCCGTCTGGGCCTGTGAAGCGCAGGATCCTCCTATGCTACAAGGAAATTCCCTTCTGTTTGCCCCCGGGTGCCATTTTCCCTTCTCCCCACTTGGTTCCCAGAGCAGCCCTTCCACTTCAGCTTAGCTTCAGACACATCAAGGGTCCTTCCTCAGCTGTCTTCCCTCTTCACCCTGGACTCTTACTCAGTATATCTTTTCAAACTTGTGTTTCTTTTACAGTCTTCTCTGATGGATGGCTTCCTCTCTTCCCCAAGTCCTCAACAAAGACTTCTCTTCCTTGAGGTTTTTCAGTGGCTCCTTATAACCTACCCGATAAATGCATAATCTTTAACCCAGCATACAAACCTTCTCTCCTCGTCTATTTCTATTCTTACCGCTCCTCCTTATGAATACTGTATTCTAGCCATCTTTCTTGGATTCGTGTCCCTCACTTTCAACTCTGAATCTCTTAGGGCCTAAAGGTCCTCACTTCTACAGGGTGCTGTCCCTGACTTCTCTCCCCTCTTCAGGCCTAGAGCACTGGGTTTATGTCACTTATAAGACATCACACTTTGGAAGTCTGGTTACTTTTTTGCATGTGTGCGTGTGTGTGCACACAACAGGCGTGATCTCCACCGCCAGTGAGGGAAGTCTTTGAGGGAAGGGATCCCGTCTAGTACATCTTCATTTCTTGCTTTACAGTGCTCCTTACTGTAAAAACTCCTTATAGCTAATGCTGTATAATTCCTGGCTCAGTAACTGAGTAAATCACGATTCATGACCTTGGCTCTGGCTGTTGCTTCATTGCCAACCTATCATGTGGCCACAGCTCCTACTATGTGCAGAACTCAAAGAACACCAGCCCAATGCCTACTGCCCCAAGTTTGCCCACTGGGTGTCATGCTGGTTACAGAATCCATAGGGCTGTGGTCTCATTTGCTCATAGATTATCTGGAAGAGCAAGGTACATGTGGGAACTGTTTGAAATTTCATTTGATTATCTGAGATCTGAGTGATACTCAGAAAATACAGTAAATAGTGGCTACTATTATGGTGGCTGAGACTATAAATATTATGACCAAAGATAAAGTCAGGAATTAAAGCTAAAATTAAAGAAAGGAAAACCTTCTTTTCTTCACGCTTCCTTTGAGTCCCTTCCTGCTAGAAGAAGGGCAAAGGGAACCACGTTGCTTGGAGAAGAATTCAGAGAGGCTGAGAATAAGGCACAGGTGTGTAAACACACACAATAATTACCTCATTAATATGAAAACCAGTAGGAAACAGACTCATTCCAGAGGGCAGGGCTGGGCCAGCGTAGAATGCTCTAGAAGGAGCCTCTGGCCAGCGTTATAATTCTTCTGAGGTGTGGGGCTGGCTTGCAATGTTTTTCCAGCCCCTGCAGCTGTGAAGGAGGAGCCGAGACCACCCAAGAGCGCCCTCTAATCCCACTTCCAGTCTTCCTCACCTTCCTCTACTCGCTGTAGGTGTTGACTTCATAGTACCTCATGTTAGCCTTCACATGTGCTGTCCCCGGTGAAGACCGGCAGTACCATAATCCTAACAGCAGAGATGAAGGACTGACATGTGGAGAAAATACGCATCTTGCTGAAACTTGTTTGCAGTAAAAGACAGTGAAAGAAAAACGTGGGAGGAGATCAAGCTCTCAGGCATACAAACTGTCCTTAGATGAACCCAACATACACTTTGTTTATTTTGTGACTCTTCACTGCCCTCCTCACTTCTAGCCTTCAAAAGGTTAGGTGTCCCCCATATCCCTTGCAGAGCAAGAGCCCATTGATGGACTTGCATTCTTTCTTCCAGACTACACGGATTTCCTCACCTTAGTAAAAGCCCCTCATGGGTCTCCTCTCACAGAGAAGGGAATGGAGATGCCCAGGCTGTCTGGAATGACTTGCTCAATGTCATTGAACGTGTGGTGGCCGAGTCAAATTTATAGGGAAAGCTGCTGCTGACGGGGTCCGTCCTCCAACCAGCAGCCTGGGTCGGTGAGTATCTCTGTATGGCATGTTTTTCTCTTGGCTACCTTCAAAGTTCCTACCCGATGTTTTCTTATTCAATTACTTCTCGAGTAATCTGTTCCTACAGACTTGGCCTCACTATTGCCAGCATTTACAACCTCCTTCATGCATTTCCTTAAAAATGTGCAAGCTCTGCCATTTGGCAAGCTCTGTCAGAGGTAGGAGACATCTCTGTTGTGTCAGTCTCCACTCCCACCTCACTGCTAGTTTTTCAGAATGAAATGAAAGTGTCCCTGAGCATCCCAGGAACCGTCGGCTGACGAAGCTATTTCACCTCTAGAGTTGACTTCCACTTGCTCATTGCCATGGCCCACTGAGGGCTCAGTAGCATTCCGTGGAGACTGGGATTTCACTGCAGCCTCTTACTTGTGCATTCCAGGCGTCTGGCCTGGAAAACACAGTGGCAAGAGCTGGTGGGACACCAGGGGGTAGCAGTGGAAGGAGTGGGTTTTCACACAGGGAAAGTCAAAGGACTTGAGTTCCATTCTGTGGTGGACATTGTATAGGGTATCAGACAAATCATGTACCTTGTCTTTGCTTTAGTTTCTTCTTTGGTAAAATAAAGAGAATACTAATTTTAATTTGCTTGCATGGTCAGTAAGTGCAAAATATTTTCTGAAGCTTTGTATGTCCAGATAAGGCCTGGAGTGTGATTAGAAGGAGTTTAAGCAGGTGTGCTCTGGCTGTGCCCCATAATAACCCAGGGACCTTGGCCACATTACCTAATATCATCAGTCCCAGTCCCTTCAACTAGAACAAGGGAATAATAATTAGTACCTACCTCACAGGGTTGGGTGAGGTTTAAATGACTCAATGTTTATAAAACACTTAGAGTCGTGTCTGGCATTTCTTTATTGCTTAGTGCAGTAATAGCAGTCAGAGCAAAATTAAACTAGCTCAGATGAATGGAGTTATGGGTCTAGTCTATTCATTAACTGATAGCATTTGACAAGCTGATCTTAAGTTTTATACAGAAGAGCAAAGGACAAAGGATAAAGAGAGGCAGTTTTGAAAAAAAAAAAAAAGTAGGAAACTAGCCTTGCCCGATATCAAGACTTCTTAGAGTGTTACAGCAGTGACGAGAGGTGGTACCAGTGCAGGAATAGAAAAATAGACCCAAAGACTGGAGGACAACAACTAAAATATCCCATCCTTAAGTGAAAGTTTGGTATGACAGAGCAGAAGAGGGATGGACCATTGGTTATCCAGACAGAGAAGAATAAAAACACATCACACACAAAAATCAATTGTCAGTGCATTAAAAAGCTCTACATGAAAGCAAAAATGTAATACATTTATAAGGAAATATAGGAAAGCATTTCTGATTTAAGGGCTAAGGAATGATTCCTTAGACAATGTATAAAGGGAAAAACCATAATGGAAAATGGTGGCACATTTGACTACACTAACATTAAATTTTAAACTGACTTTTTTTGAAGAATGTCTCCATAAACAAAGATTAAGAGAGACACTGGGAGGGAATATTGGAAACCGACCATTGATAAAAGCCTCGTATCCAGAGTTTAAAAAAACACTACCACTCAGCAAGAAAAAAATAGAAAGTAGGCAAAACATAAAACAATAGTCATTAATTACCAATAAACACATAAGAGATGCTCAAGGTCCCCAGTCACTAACAAACTACAATTAAAACAACCATGAGATACCATTACTCACTCATCATGTTGACCAAAATTTTAAGTCTGATCAAAACAAGTATAAGCAAGGATAATAGACGCAAATCCTCCCATACTACTTTGTACCTAGTTATGACCACTTTCAGTCAGATTCCACTTCTAGGCATATAACCTAATGAAAGTGTCACATCAGCATGGGAGATTTATAGAAGAATGTTGATTGCAACACTGTTAGTACTCGGGTAAAAAAGGGGAAATGACTTAAATGATCATCAGGAATGGACAAATAATTTATGGTATAGCCATACAATGGAACATCATACAGAAATTTAAATGAATGGACTAGGATTACATGTATTAACACGGATAAATCCCCAAAACATAATGTTGAATGACAAAAAGCAAATGACAGAAGAATAGAGACGATAGGATGCCATTTGTGTAAAACTTAAAAGCATATAAAACAGGGCGCCTGGGTGGCTCAATGGATTCAGTGTCTGACTCTTGATTTCAGTTCGGGTCATGGTCTCATGGTTCGCGAGATGGAGCCCCTGTCCAGCTCTGCACTGTCAGCTTGGGATTCTCTCTCTCTCCCTCTCTCTCCACTCCTCCTGTGCTCGCTCCCTCTCTCTCTCTCCCTCAAAATTGAATATGTAAACATTTATAGAAAGCATGTAAAACAAAGATCAGAGAAAGACAAATATCATATGACTTCACTCATATGAGGACTTGAAGACACAGAACAGGTGAACATAAGGGAAGGGAAGCAAAAATAGTATAAAAACTGGGAGGGGGACAAAACATAAGAGACTCTTAAATATGGAGAACAAACGGAGGGTTACCGGAGGGGTTGTAGGAGGTGGAATGGGCTAAATGGGTAAGGGGCTCCTGAAATCATTGTTGCACTGTATGCTAACTAATTTGGATGTAAATTAAAAAAGTAAAACAAATTAAACAAAGATAGACACATAAGACACCTACATGAGGAGTAGTATAGAACATGAAGGAGGGTGACAAACATCAGATTTCAGATGATGGCCACCTGTAGGATGGCTTAGAGAAGGCGTGCACAGGAGACTTCAAGTATAGTTGTAATATTTTATTATTTAAAAAAATAGTAAATAGGTCAAAATGTTAAGGTTTGATAAAGTTAGGTGGTGGGCACCCAAGTGTTCGTTATGTTATTTTCTCTCACTTTGTCCCCCTTTACAGGATTTTGTAGTCCATTTTTAAAAATTCTAAATTGGCTCCTACTTCCAACACAAAGGAAGATGAAGCATAACTGTTTGCCATTAAAGTGCTAATATATGACCTGCCACCTCCTTCCAACAGCCCAGGACAGGTGCCCCTAGCGCCTGCCACAGTGCATGGCTCCAGAAGGGCTTGCAGTAAATGAAGATGGAAAAAAAAAATGAATGGATGAAAGGGCCTATCCTTAGAAATGGAGGCCCGGTCATATGTTCACTATGCCTTTTTTTGTCATTAAATCACACTCCGAGAGTCATTTTCCTCCCATCCATCTCACTCAGTCTGAGTTGCCATCTAGTATAATAATTCGGGGGGATTACCTTTAGGGACCATTGCTTGCAATTCAGTCCTGGCTGTGCTCTGAATTCATTAGTGTTTTTGCAGCATTGTGCATTACTCAGAAGAATGATCCTCTCTCAGATTAGGGCATTGCTGTCTCTGTCATATTCTAGTAATAATAATAACCAAAAGCAAACGTGAGGAAGTAAAATCTCCAGGGAGGCCTTTCTCTTCAATTAAGGAGTTCTAATGCATCACAGTCCCACCATACATGTGACTCAGTTGTCCTTTATAAATGCAGGGGGTGTTTCCTTTTGTGGCTCTGCTGCTGTTTCTCCTTCGTGTCTCTCTCCCGGTGCTGCTGCTTCTCTCTGTACATGCAGACAAACATATGTGAAATAGATGACATGGGGATTTATACCTGTTTATTGACCTAGCCAGCGTGCACTTCTAAGATTCTTTTGGTGTCATCCTAGGAAATAAAATATGGTAGCTTAATTGGTTGGTAATGGTGCTAATAAAGGTAGAGTCTTAAGTTCTATCCCCTAAAAGCCAGAATGATTTTCTTTGTTCAGCAAGATGCAGAGGGCATCTCAAATCTTGGCAAATGTATCCTCATTTATATATGGCAGATTGGACAAGGCAGGGTGGCAAGAATCATGTCAAATGTGCCACTACCATCAGAATTCAAAATTGACCCCACCCTGGTGAGTCTGTGGATTCCTTTCATGGGGAAAGGAGAGTATCTTAGTGGTTAGAAAGGGTTAGTAATGTCCCAACTCACCTACAAACGTGAAACTGAGGAAGTGGTCTGGGCTGAGATTCCCACCTTTTACTGCTGAAGAGTAGAAAATAGATTTGGTCATTCTTACTTGTGATGTTTCTGAATCTGAGTATTCAAAGAGAAATAAAAGGTGACAAACTCAAGCAAAGAGAAATTTGGGCTGAATCTCTGGGGAAAGAAATCACAGTGAAATCCATTAGACTGTGTAATAGTTTCCCAAGGGGAACGACATAAACCTCATAGTTTTGCAGTCGTTTAAATGTAGACCAATCCGTGCATTTCTGAGAGACCCCAGGGAACAATCTTGCACTGAGGAGAGAATAGGGAAGGTGATAGGCCAGATGACCTAATAGTTCTTTTTCAACTTAATTTCTAGGATTGTGGGATTCTAATTAAAATGAACTATATTGCCTATTATGAACCCATTACATTAGTATTCGGTAAGGTCTCCAGGCAAGCCAAGGGAATTTCAGCTTTTTCTTATTTCTGGAGAGCTAGAGTCCACGAGCCACCTTAGCCACGTTGTTGGTGCCCATGCACTGACTTCTCTACCAATAATGGTCAACTTAAAGTCTTTAGAAGAAGTTAAAGCACGTACTATGAATTAACATTTTATGCAAAGCAATCCAGTGGTATGAAAAGGATGCCTTGATATGTGTCACGACAATAAATATCGTGAGCCGGCTCTGTGATGGAAGCAATTGCCACCAAGCAACATCTGGGAGGAAAATCTGCTTTCTCACATCCAGCCCTGACTCTTCCTTTCAGTTTCCACCAAAGCTAGAAAAGGAATGTTGATCACTGGAGAAATCAGAGTATTTCTGGGTCAGAGGTCCTGCCATCATGGAACTACCCAGTTTTCCACTGACATTAGCTTCATTTCCTTGACTGTCCTCCAGAAATGGACTCCAGTGAGGAAACTCAGGCAAGGCCATTAACAGGCTGTCCAGGGCTGGTCTGAGAACACCAGCCAAGGGACAGAGGGCACTGTAGCCTCCAAAGTAGCAATAGTAGGGCAAATGGAAGAGAGTGGTGGTTCAGTTGCCCCATGTGGTGTTTTAGGTAAATATAGCTGGTGCATAAAAGAAAGAGTGGTAAGAAAAGAAAAAAAAAGGAGGCGTGCCTGGGTGGCTCAGTCAGTTAAGCAACCAACTCTTGACTTCGGCTTAGGTCATGATCTCACAGTTTGTGAGTTCAAGCCCCACATGGGGCTCTGTGCTGACAGCATAGAGTCTGCTGGGGATTCTGTCTCCGTCTCTCTCTGCCCCTCCCCTTCTTGCTCTCTATTTCTCTCTCTCAAAACAAATAAAAATAAACTTAAAAAAAATTTTAAGTAATAAAATATTTCCTACGATTTAAAAAAAGGGTGGTAACATATAGCTAGTAAACTATTTTATCAGACTTTCCTGAGGATCCCCAAAAGGTTCCTGATGGTCCATAGAACTCTACCAACAGGAAGTAGAAAGTGGCATGCATCAGAGAATATTAAGGTCTACCTATTTTAAATTATAAGCTGGTCTCTAATTAGCCTGCAGGGAGGTTTGTTTGTTTTTTTTTTTAATGTTTTATTTCTTTTTGAGAGACAGAGAGAGAGAGAGAGAGAGACAGGGCACGAGTGGGGGAGGGACAGAGAGAGAGGGAGACACAGAATCCAAAGCAGGCTTCAGGCTCTGAGCTGTCAGCACAGAGCCCGACGTAGGGCTCAAACTCACAAACTGTGAGATCATGACCTGAGCTGAAGTCGGATGCTTAGCTGACTGAGCCACCCAGGTGCCCTGCCTGTAGGGAGTTTCTATGGAAATTGAAGATATCACTCTTCAATAGTACAGGAGTAAAGCATCAGGTAGGGAGAAGAACTGGAAGGTCCCTATTCCTTCAAGAGTCAGTTGGTGTCACCTCACTATGACATTGTCCCTTACTCCTTTGGGCAGATTCCAGGAGCTCTGACTTCCATTGTAATATTTCTGGTATGTAGTTAACAGTGTATACATCCATATCCTAGAGAGAGGGGAGAGACTGCATCATTTTATCTATTTCCACCAGAGGATAGCTCAGTCCCGACATAGAAGGCTTAATAATTAATAAAAACATGTTAGGTTTTTATAATGATATCTTAGAACCTTGATTTCTTTATCTATAAAGTAGATTAGTAATATTAACTCAGATGGCTGTTGTGAGGACTAAAATGCCAGAACAAAGTCCTTAGGACAGTGCCCAGCACTTAAATAACATGCAGTTCTTTCTCCCACATTTTTGGTATGGGAGGGTTTTTATTTCTGGTTCTGATAAACTACCCAGGCCCAAAGTGTTTCTTAAAGCAGCAAATAAGATTGTGGTTTAATTATGTGTCCAGGTTAAGTCAGTGTTTTGTACCCTAAAAGCGTGATAGAGGTTGTACCAGCTCCAGCACAAATTTTGGGGCATTCAGCCTTTTTCTTATCACCCGCTTGGCCAGATGTACACCATGAATAAGGGAGATTTCTGAGATGGTCATACTTGATTCAATTTCAGACACCCATGAAATAAACTTGGAGAATGAGTGAGTAACTCATCAGTGATGATAACAGTGGAGATCGGACGGGGGCCCTGTTTTTGTTTGTGGATCATCAGAATTTCACCCTTGCTGTCCCAGAATACCTTCAGGCCTTCCCTGAGAACTCCCCTAGAGGTATCTTCACTCTTTTTTCTTGCTTGATTTCTACAAAACAAGAAGCATCTAGAGGGTGACTTCTGAAGGAGGTTTGTGCGGTCAAAACACCCTGGAGCGCAGTGGTGGGTCTGCGGAGCCATCCTGGGACTGGTCGGCAGGAAAGAGCACACGGAATGGCCTACTTCCAACCAAAGCCGGGATTCCACTTTCCCACCAGCACTGAATTCACCTGTTGCAGGTGCACTGGCATCACCTCGCGGCCTGCAGGTCGTTCCTCTCAGATGACCTCTGATTGCTGCACTGGGCACTGGACCTACAAGAAGCAAAGGAGGCCAAGAAGAGGAAGAGGCGGGTGCTGCCAGCACCCAGTTGCCGCCAGCACCCAGTTGCCGCCGAAGGCACTTGCTCTGTTGTGAGCCCAGTACCAGGCGATGCATCGGTCCCTTCCGCCCCAAGCGCCATGCCTGCCCAGGTCAGTCATCTCTGGGTTCCCGATTCTTCCGCATCTCATCTCCCACCCACGTGAAGTCTGTGTTGTCCTGGAGTCAGGGAGCAAGGGCCTTCCCTATTTCTTGCTTGTAATCCCAGTTGAACTCCTGACTTCTGATACTGATTCTCCTCAGTAGGTTTGCCCCTTTGGAGGCCAGAAAGTCTCCTCCTCCTGCTCTTTGCCCCACTGCTGGCCATCTCTGGGTGCACGGTGTCATGCACAGTGTGCAACGGGAGCGGTTTCTTTGCTCCTTCTTGATTCTCGTGCTTTCTCTTCCTTCTTTTTAAAACATTTAGCTGCACTCAGAGTTTTCCGAGCAGCACTGAGATACCCCATGTCCCCTTGCTCCCAATGACAGTCTCATGGATCTGTCATAATGCATCTCTCACAGCGTCTAGCACCGGCCAGACACTTGGTAAAGTTGACCCGCATGTCTGAAATGGGACGTTGCTGAAATGGTAATGGAGCACTGTGTGGGGTTTATATGCTGGAGGGCTTTATGTCAGAGCAGGGTTTCTCAAACTCGGCGCTAATGACATTTGGGGCCAGGTAATTCTTTTGTTGTGCGGCTCTCTCTCCTGTGCATTGCAGGATTTTTAGCAGCATCTCTGGGGTCTACCTCCCCCAAATTGGTTGTCCTCCCAGATAACCAAAACTATCTTCTCCAGGCACTGCCAAATGTCCCCTGGGTGCAAAATGCTCACTGCCCAGAACCCTGCATGAGGCTTCTACCCCCACTTTCCTCTGATGGACTTCTAAATGCTAGAAGGTGCAGGTCTGCTCTCTGGGGCCGTCCAGCGATTTGAAGGACACCCTAATTTATTTGAGAGATTGACGCTCGGCTGCTGAATATGCCGGAGGGAGTGAAGTGGTCTCATAAAGAGGCTTTCTCATAAAGACTTCTGATGAATCCTCCTGTTTCCTGCCGGCTCAGTCTGTGGAGCCTGGGTCCTAACTTCTGAGCATCCCCTTTCAGTCGTGTCCTCCCCCCTCGCTCCCCTCCCTCACCACCCGCCTTCAGTGCTCTGGGCAGCTGCTTCCTCCATAATTCCTCAGTATCCCTTCTATATCCGCGTTCTCTCTTCCTTTGATTTGTTAAAAGACTCTTGTCTGAAGTTACCTCTCCCATTTTCTACATCGTTGTGGGTTTATACTTACAATTTTGATGTCATTACAATCGATGGTTGTAATCAGTTCTCTCTCCCTGGTCTCAGGAGAGAAAGAGAAATTAACCATGTGGAGATGACTGGTCATCTTTGACCAGAAGTCATTCCTCCCACTGCATTTGAATGCCCCTCATCCATTTCCCACTGGACGCACCCTGGACTTTTCCTCTCTCCACAGCACATGGCACCCTGTGCTAGGATTGGATGTCTTTGTCAGTCCTCCTGACTGGACTGTAAGCTCCTTGCATTCAGGTAGCGTGGTTTTTTCATCCTTAACATCTCCAGTGCTGAGAAGAAGGTCTCACAGTACTTAGCACATGCTCAGTAGCAGATTATTGAGTGCAAGAGTAACTTCAGCCTAGGAAAAAATTCTTTAATTTAAATTTAGCAGCAGTCTTCCTTGAAATGAAAGAAAGAAAGAAAGAAAGAAAGAAAGAAAGAAAGAAAGAGAAAGAAAGAAAAAGAAAGAAAGAAAGAGAAAGAAAGAAAGAAAAAGAAAGAAAGAAAGAAAGAAAGAAAGAAAGAAAGAAAGAAAGAAAGAAAGAAAGAAAGAAAGAAAGAAAAAACAAGAGACAAATGGTTTTGAACTTCTTGGGCGTGCTTTTCCTCAAGGGGCATATCTCTGCTTTAGTTTGTCAAAACCAGCATTCATGGGGGCTCCTGGGTGGCTCAGTCGGTTGAGCGTCTGATTCTTGGTTTCAGCTCAGGTCAGGATCTCGCTGTTCATGGGATCGAACCCTGCATCAGGCTCTGTTCTGACAGCATGGAGACTGCTTGGGATTCTCTCTTTGCTTCTCTCTCTCTCTGTCTCAAAATAAATAAATAAACAGTAAAAAAAACAAAACAAAAACAACCCTGCATTCAACCTCAAGTTTACTAGAATATGGGACTGGGAAGCTCCTGGTCTGTTAATGATCCACTCACTGTAATCCACAGTGAGATGAAGCCCAGTCCTCTGACATCCTGGTTGGCATGCTGTGAGGATGTTACCACGACACGAATGCTGCAGACAGACAGACCCTGACATACAGACAGCTTTTTCCTCACAGGATATTGATGGTATCCCCTTAGACAGCCATGTAAATACAAACAAAGCAGGATGAGCTAAGAAGATAAGGTGCAGATATCACCTTCTTTGTATTACAGTTCCATAACATGATCTGGGAGCCAGCCTAACATTATGGAAATCACTCGGAAGAATCAGACCATCTTTTCTTCCTAGGGCACTTTTATGTATGCAAAACCATACGTAAAAGTCAGCTTCGATTACTACTTCTTGACGTGTATCACCATTCATTTTATTACCTCTTCCCCGGGACTGTTGACAGACTTCAGGACGGTTATTTTACAGTTGGGGAAGCAGAGGCATAGGGAGGTTTGGTAACTTGCTTAAGGTCATGGTTTAAATTGGGTGTCAGGCTGAGACCAGGAGGCACAGATCGTGAATATCCGGTTCCCTTGCTGAGAAGCGCTGCTCTGGGGGTCCGCTGGGCGGGGTTCGCCTCACCTTTGTTCGCCCCACCTTTGTTCGCCCGGCAAAGTGAGCCACCTCGGAGCTCTCCCAGACACCCGGCAAGAAGCAATCTTCTGAAGAGGGAGCCAGCTCCCTTTTCTGACACATGTCACATCTCTCACCAAAGGGAGAGCCCCACTGCTGCCCGGATTGTCCGTGGGGGCATGTCACAGTCTAGGTGGCATATGAAAGACAAAAAGCTCCCTGTCATCTGCCTTTCACTCTGCAGAGACACAGCCCCGAAAGTGTGAGACGCCACAGCGCATAGTAATCAGGAGGAGCGTATGTGAGCATTTTTAAGCCACGGGCTGTGCATGAAAACAGCGGCCAAAAGGAAGTTCGGTCAAGGTTTAAGAGGTGGGTTCTAGGCTCAGACGCTGTGACTGAATCAGTAAGACCGTCTTGCCTGCCTCCATGCAGCCCTCCCGGCCCACCTGCTCCTCGGCGAAGCTCTTTGCCGTTTCCTCGGCCCAAGCCCCTCTGTTCTGCAGCCCTTGAGATGGGGCGGGGTGGGGGAGGGGAAGGAGGTGCCCCCACCACCTGGAGAACAGGGAGGGATGTGCAGAGCGGCCTGGGATCAACAGTCTGAAAACTAGAAAACAAGGCAAGAGTTGGAAATAAAGTATCTTCTGGCCCAGTAGTTTTCAACCTTTCACAAATGCCATATCCTCTTGGGCAGCCCCATGTCTAGAAAGTACATTTTTTTTTTATTGACCTGCAGTGCTGTCTCCTGAATATCACTCTTTTTTTTTTAATTAAAAAAACTTTTTTTGTTAACGTTTATTCATTTTCGAGACAGAGTGTGAGTTGAGGAGGGACAGCGAGAGAGGGAGACACAGAATCCAAAGCAGGCTCCAGGCTCCCAGCTGTCAGCACAGAGCCCGATGCGGGGCTCGAACTCACTGACTGCAAGATCATGACCTGAGCCAAAGTCAGAGGCTCAACCTACTGAGCCACCCAGATGCTCCTGAATATCACTCTTTTAAAAAGGTTCTTCTTCCTTCTTAGAAGAGATGAGAGGGGTTTCTTTCATGTCAAGGGAACTTCCACCCTCTTGGTCAAGATTCCTGGTGGATCCTACTTCTTTACGTCATCAAGTGGAATAGAATAAGTCCTTTCCTGCCCTCGGGCCATTGTCTGGGTGCTGGTGACAGCTCACTGGCCTGTAATTCTTGCATTTCCTCCTCCCCAGGCTCCCGTTCCCAGCCCCTGAAGCCAGGGCCCTGCAAGGCACGCGATACACTCTCCAGTCTGCTTCCAATGTGGCCAAGTTGTTCTCTCTCACTATTGACAGCTTTTGGCCTGAAAAAGCTAAATCCAGTACAAGATTTACATAACAGTTCAAGACAACAGAGGATTTGTCACAGGGCGGCACATGATTAATTGCCAAATAAACCACACGGACAGCCTCGTGGCTACAGGGGTCGAGCCTCCTCGGGTCCTTTCTGGAAGTAAGCAGGGCACGCATCGTGAACAAGCATAAATGAACAAGCTGGCTGAGAGGAAAGATGTCAGAGCAGACGGAGGAAATTAAGTGATGTGCCTCTAAATGGCCCGTGACCAACTGGACCATGCAGGAAATATTGGGCCACAAAAGGATCTTACCATTTTAATAAGTCAAAAACCAGTTGAATGTTGATCATTTCATATGGTTCAGCTTAAACATCATGGTGTTTGATAAACGTTTTTATACTCACATGAGGAGTTAATGTGGCTCTTTCTGTGAAGAAGAAGATAAATCTGGACCATGGTTTTTATCTCTCGTTTGGTTACCAGTACTGACAGCTAATATTTGCCACATCCTTTCTACGTCCCTTACGTACCACATGAATTGTCTCATTTCAAACTTACAACCCGTGAGTTAGGTAATTTTTATCCTTATTTTATATAGGAAATCCGGTTTGAAAAGGTTATGTAACTTGCTCAAAGTTACGCAGCAAGGAGTTGGTAAGACTCTACCAGGGCTCGTGCGGTTGCAGAGTCCACACTTGTAATGAAATAGCACTTCACAAGTGTGCGTCTGCTCATGTGTTGCTCAAACCCCAGCTGCCCAGTCAGCTTTCCTATTTATAGTTGATGTTTAAGAAATACTTATTCTGGGGTGCCTGGGTGGCTCAGTCAGTTAAGCATCCAACCCTTGGTTTCAGTTCAGCTCAAGATCTCAAGGTTTTGTGAGTCGGGCTCTGTGCTGACAGTGTGCAGCCTGCTTGGGATTCTCTCTCTCTCTCTCTCTCTCTCTCTCTCTCTCTGTCTCCCCCCTCTCTCTCTCTGCCCCTCTCCCACTTCACTTTGTCTCTCTCAAAATAAATAAACTAAAAAAAATTTTTTAGAACACTTATTCTCTTTTTTAATGTTTATTTTTGAGAGAGAGAGAGAGTGAGGGAGGGAGGGGCAGAGAGAGAGAGAGGGACACAGAGAATCTGAAGCAGGCTCTGGGCTCCATGCTGACAGCAGAAAGCCTGATTTGGGGCTCGAACCCATGAACCGTGAGATCATGACCTGAGCTAAAGTCGGACGCTCAACTGACTGAGCCACCCAAGCGCCCCAGAAAATACTTACTGAGGGGCACCTGGGTGGCTCAGTAGGTTAGGTGTCTAACTCTTGATTTCGGTTGAGGTCATGATCTCACAGTTCATGGGTTCGACCCCCACATAGGGCTTTGCGCTAACAGTACAGCACAGGGCCTGCTTGAGAGTCTCCCTCTCCTCTCTCTCTGTCCCTCCCCGCGTACATGCTCTCTCTCAGAATGAACAAATAAATAAACTTAAAAAAAAAAAAAAGGATACTTACTGAATCAAACTAAATACACATGTTTGAAAGTTCAGTCATTGTTCTTCCAAAACACATGATTCTCACCCATGGACATTTGTCTCTCAGACAACCCATTCGCCACTTTTCCCTTTCCCTTTCTCAGTTACGGGGTGTCTCTGACCCTCATTTTCTCTTCCCACAAACAAACATTTAGTGAATAAATACTGTGTGAAAGGTACTGTCCTGGGTATTCTTTCTCACGTCTTTAATTTCCGCCATTAAAAAATGATTATATACACACATATGTTTATCAAAACCCGCTGTGTGCTAGCCCCTAGACTCTGAAGTCATGGAGACGGATGAACGATGTCTCCTACTTTCCATGAATGCAGAGTCAAGCAGAAGAAGTAAACCACAAGCCATAGAAAGTCCATGTCCAGCAGTGTGGATTGGAGCTAAATAATAAAAGAATGCATGGGATAGACAAGATAGAGTATATGGAGAGGTAATGACCTCAAGGGTGTTGCGGGACTTCCCAGAAAGAGCTAAGCCCCACCGTTCTGTAACTCTAGGGCACGTAGAACCAGGCATGTAGTAGATATCCGATACATTTTTATAAACAGAATCACACTGACTAAACATAAATTTGGAGAAAGACATGACATGGAACGTGGCTGGAGGGTTTATTCGGCTCAACGGAGTTTTCTCTGCTGTGCAGTGAGGAATCCTGAAGAAGGTTAAATGGAAGAGCACGGGATCAGATTTGCTGGGTGTGTGGCTGGTACCAGTGATGTAGAGCAAGAGGTGAACGCAGAGAAATGTGCTGAGTGGACTCTCCTTGTAGGTCCGGAGCTGGGGCCAAGATTGGGAGGGGGGTAACACAGTGAGGGGCAGAAATGCATGCCATGCCGGGGACTAGGAAAGAGAGGCTTCTTCCGGGGCCACCATCCTGACCCTCAGGACTTCTCTGACTTCTTTTTTATTCAGAAATCTACATTTATATCCTACTTTTAAAATTTGAGATGGTTTCCAAACAGAAAGATATGTGTAATAAATTTATTAAAATAAAAACAGATTTGGGTGCCTGGGTGGCTCAGTCAGTGAAGCGTCTGACTTCAGCTGATCACGATCTCACAGTTTGTGAGTTCGAGCCCCGCGTGGGGCTCTGTGCTGACAGCTCGGAGCCTGGAGCTGCTTCGGATTCTGTGTCTCCCCCTCTCTCTGCCCCTCCATGCTCATGTTCTCTCTGCCTCTCAATAATAAATAAACCCTAAAAAAATTAAAAAAAAAATGCATATATATCAGATTCCATATATCTTATATATCAAATCTATTATGTCAAGCAAAATAAATATACATGATAAATATTTATTCTTATATTAAATATAATAAACATATTATATATGTATATATATATATGTATATCAGAGAGAGAAAAAGATACTAAAACTGTGGCCTAAACAATTATTACTACCATTTCTGAGCATGAAGTTTGGCCCTAAGCTTCCAAGCAGCCAAAGCAAAACAGTGCATCCCAGAGCTATTTACTCCTCATGGTTTTTTTGAGAGAGACACTTTCCTGACTAAATTCTGAGCGGAATTTCTCAAAGCAGACCTGATTCGAGGTGCTGGCATCAACCCCACCTCCATATTTCCTTCAGATCTGTCCTCTCTGTAGCCTCGGAGGGCTCCTACCTGGCTGTCCCGTCTGGAGCCGCAGCCTCACCCAAGCGCTGAAGGAGGTACAGGCTCTGACTCTGCACTGTCTCTGACCTGTTGCTTGTAGTTATGTTTTAAGATCGTGTCCCCAGTCCCCGTCAGAAATGGGGATGAGCCACAGTGCACGCAGACTCGTCCCGTATTTTCTGGAAAACCGGTACTGAAGACAGTGCCCGCTGTTTGTGCAGCAGGTACCGAGGCGAGAGCCCGCTCTCGGTAGGATGGTGTTTTAAGCAAAGGCCGTGCAGCAGGGAACCAAACCGATCCTGTTCTGACCCTATGGGGACTTCATTTCTGTGGGAGGACAGACAACACACGAGTTCCTTATGGTAGGCGGTGGGAGGTACTGGAAAGAAACAGAGCTGGGTAAAGGCAGTGAGTGCTGGCTTAGAGAAGGCTCGCTCAGGGCTCAGGACGCTGCCTTTACATGGCTCAGCTGTCGCCTGTCGCTGCATTATCTGGCTACATCACCTTTTCCTTAGCAACGGAACACAGAATAAACACTACAGAACTAAATACCTTTCACCACGTTGACCATTAAGGATGGGAGGAAAATGTTCTGCTACTATTTGAGGCCGACGCTTTTGCCAAAATGTTCATAACGAAACTAACGGTTCATACCAGTCAGGTCATTTCAATGGTAAATCTAATCTGAACTTATGCTACTGAATCCAAGCTCTTTCTGAATTCCCTTCCAGGGTGCCAGAATAGCACCATTTATGCGGCACTTATATGGGCCATGCCCTCAACATGTATTAGCTCATTGAATGAGATTCTTGGTAATCAGGAAAGAGCCAGCAGATGGTCAGGAAGCTGGGCTCTGGAGCCAGACTGCTTGGCTCTACATCTGGACCCAAAGAATTCCTAGCAGGGTTATCTTAGACAAGCTATTCAACCTGTCTGAGATTGTCTCTAAAATGGGGGTAGTGATAGTAAATACCTCACAGGGTTGTTGTAAGGATTAAATTAGTTAATAAATGTATGGATCTTAGAACATATCTGGTATAAAACAATTAATAGGTGTTTGTTATTATTATTATTATTATTCCAATTTACAGAAAAGGATATTGAGGCTCCAAGAGCTTAAGTAACTTGCCCCCAAGGTCATACAGGTGGCAATTTCAGAATCTATACCTAGTTTTTTCTGACTCCAACCTCATGCTCTTCCTTCTGTGGCCGCCTCTGTCACTATTAATAGAAATTAATGTTTCCTCTGAGAGATATAGGTCCAAAAACAATAGTAAGGCAGTCAGGATCACTCACGAGAAATGGGGATCATACATTGTACTGGTGAATGATTAATTAACAATCTTTATCAAGCGCTATCGTGCCCAAAGTCTTCCAATCAATAAACAGTGGTAAGTCAGTGCAAGTGAATTTTCTCTTTGCCTGATTATTCACCTAATTCCTTCATGTGTTTGTTTGCATAATATTTGCTGAGCTGTGGGGGATTCACAGAAACAGTGAAATAATCTTGCTCTCAGGCTGGGGGAGGAAAAGAGCAGAAAACATATACAGATGACAAACCAGTTGAGAATCTGCTCGGATGATCAAGATGGTGGGCTTAGTCATAACGGGGCTGGAATGAGAAGAGCATTCTTGGTCCAGAGTGGGACTGGTCACAAACAGTCTAGTGTAGGCCCCGTGCGAAGTGGCCAACATTGCGCATTCTCTGAATGATGATGTCAATTCTCTGAAACAATGATGTCAAATTTAAGACCTAGAGAATAAAGGTATACTGAATAAAGCTCCCTGCAAAAACATTACTAATTCAGTGCATGTTTTGGAGGTAAACTTTTTTTTTAAGATTTTGTTTTTTTAGGGGTGCCTGGGCAACTCAGTCAGTTAAGCGTCCGACTTCAGCTCAGGCCATGATCTCGTGGTTCATGAGTTCGAGCCCCCCATCAAGCTCTGTGCTGACAGCTTAGAGCCTGGAGCCTGCTTCGGATTCTGTGTCTCCCTCGCTCTCTGCCCCTCCCCCATTCGTGCTGTCTCTCAAAAATAAACATTAAAAAAATTTTTTTTAAATAAAAAAAAAAGAGTTGTTAACCAGATGTGGTTGTTAACTAGATCACTGAAAGTATAAAAAGAGAATTCTACAGTTCCATTGAAGTAGCAACTGCAGGAAGCAGCTCCCACCTCCAAACCTGGGAGAACAGGGAAAGAAATTGGAATTATTAAAACTTTGAGGCTTTGAGGATTCCCTGGAGACTGGGACCCAGCCCTCTGAGCGGGGGCAGCTGGTTCATACTGGCGTCCCTTTGAGGGAAACAATGAGGCTTGTTCTGCCAGGGTTGGAAAAATTGCAAACGGGATTCAGCTGCTACTTCAGGAAGGCAAGGAAGTGTTGCTGGAGCGTTGCTCACAGGAACAGGAAGCAGACAAGAAGCCAGAAAGTAGCAGACAGGAAGGAGCAAGTCCCTTCTTCCTCCTCCCGTCTTGCAACTTCTTTCTAGTGCTCTCTTTGGCAAAGCCTAACAGGGAACCAACTGGCAACACAAATATGAATACAATACGGGGATGAATATGGCATCGTCATCCCTTATCTTCAGCCTAAAAAGGAAAACAGACCTGGAAACCAGGAAGCACAATGAGTATGTGTGATACCAGAAGACTGTGCAGGTTTAACGGGAGCACTGATTAGGAATAATTCTACTTAAAGGAGTGGACAGGAAGGACTTCCTAGATAATTCTTCGGCTGAGCCTTCAAAGGTGGGCTTTGTTGGCCAGGTAGACATGGTCACTGAAAAGAACATTCCACACGAGAGCAGCCTGAACAAAGGAATGGGATGCATTCAGAGATCACGAAAACAATTCATCCTGGCTGGACTGTGAGATAAGAAATGGGGGGTGTGATAAGAGATAAGGTTCATGAAGTAGATGGGTCAGATCATGAAGATTTTTCTATCCCAGCCGAATTATTTGAGCCTTCTTCTAGAAGCAGTGAAAGATTTAACCTATGCCAGTACCATTAACAGAATCGTGCTTATCAGAATTGGTTACTCTTGATTCATTAGGGAAAATAGGCTACAGGAGAGCAAAGGAGGCCAGTTAGGAGACTGTAATATTCCAGTTGTGCAATGGTGAGAACCTGATTAATGGCAGTAGTAGGGATAGGGTGGTGGACACAGACAGGGAGAATACTAAGGGAGTGAAAATGAAAGAAGCAGGAATTGCAGTGAGGAAAAAACATGGGCATCTGGGTTATTGGATTAGGTCACTGGATAGATGGTGGTGTCATCCTCCAAGATGGGAGGCTAAAGAGATTGCTACAGGTGAGGGAAGAAATTAAAAAGATAATGTCATGATGTAAGCTCTGTACACATGGCTTTAATATTTCAAGTGATGAGAATATTGTTATTTACAAGGTAGTTGAGTTGAACTCATCTTTAATAGGACTCGACAGTCCAGATGACATCAACTGCTGCCTTCCTAAAGAGGTATTTCTCACTAAAAAGATGGAAATAGTTCAGTAATTCCAGGAAAGATCTCCGAGATCTTTGATACTTACAGAAGATGTGCTCATCATTTCCCATATTAAAATGTTTTCCCTCCTGTCCACGTGATGATGTTGAGACCTGTGTTGGCGATATGGCAGATGACCACAAAGATTGCGATGTTAATGGATTTGTCCTGGTGCTTAGTAACTAATTCCTTAATGTGATTTCTGACCTGAAATCTCCCCTTAAGTAGGTGTCCGGGAAATTATTTTTGTAATATTTTACTTTGTGCCTGAAGTGAATTCAAATCTCAGGTGATGATGTTGTTGCTATTTTTAAATTGTTGGAAAGAATACCTGTTGGGTTTTAGTCAGTTACCGTCATGATTATGATTAGAGCCTATATTTTTCTTTTTTCCATAACTTCTGTGTTGATATAGCAAATATACACATAAATATCATAGAAAGCTAGCACTACAATAGAATTGCTCTTTTGGAGGATCTGTAGAAGACCTCCTTTTATTCATTCAAATTCTCTTCCTTTCAATGCAGTATTATTGCTTGAAAGGGAGAGATGAGGAAATTCATGGGGTCTGTAGATGTCCCAGAAGCACCAGGGGGGCCATCTCATCTGTCTTTTCCCTCTTCCTTTCTGACTTCCCTTCACATACATTTTCATCCACTCACCCATTTGGGACTACTCTCTCTGCGAAGCCCAGCTCAGAATCACCTCTTTCTCCCCAGCTACCCAAGCCCACAGCAATCCTCTAAGCTCCCACACCATTAGGACTATAATTCCTTTAACCCTTAAGTGTCAATATTGGGCATGCTATAGCACCTTTCCATGTGCATAACCTGTCTTCCTAAGTAGAGTATAAATCTTAGGAGGACAGAGACTTTCTCATTTACCTCTTTATGTATTTAGTGCATACATTGCTTTAATGATAACCTTGACCTCTCTGTTATTCCAGGCTAAGCCCTAGAAGTCATCAGATATTTACTTCATAGGTAATTTCTGTCCTTCCCACTATTTATACTCATGCTTCCTTGTAGCTCTTAGAGAACCTTGCCTCAGTACTCAGCTTGAGTAAGATGCTTTCTTTAATCACTCTGTTCATCTCATTTATTTCTCCCCATAGGTGAGACTCTTTTTAATTTGCACCATATTTATTAACTCTCTGTCTCCCAGTGATACAGCACGCACATCTCAAGGCTACACACAGCCTTGATAAATGGGATACATGAGTGCTCTCAGAAGGCAACGAGCTGCCATAAAAGTTAATATGTTTAGTTCATAACGAAAAAATCTTCCCCCACACAACGGTAGCTTTGAAATTGGCATATTCACTTTATGACCTTGTTTATTAACCAAAATGATGCTTTGCTTGATCTCTGAAATTTGTTTAGGGTCATTAGGAAAGGACTCCAGAGTGTCACTCACTGAAAAACGCTAGCCTTGTACACAAACCTTGGAAATAAAGACTAAGAAAAATGCTGTTTTTATTTCCTCTAGGGTGTAATTTCTACTCTCTACTCAGTTAGTATCTGACTGTTTCTAAAGTAGTTTGCATTTGCAGATTTTCCAAGCCTCTCAGAAAGACTGTATTAGTTTATCACCCCTGCTTTGGAGAAGGGGGCACAATTACCGATGGTAGAGACTATTTGGGGACATAGTGGTTCCTTAAAAAAGTCACCATCAGAACTGAGCTCCCATACTACACTATTGAACATTATTTTCCTTTTTAGGTAGTTCCCTCTGCCCTGAAAAATTAGAAGAGAAGTGTACTATCCTCCCTATCTTGTGAGTTGCTGACTGTCAAGAATGGAAAGAATTTGAAAAAGCAGCTGAGAAAATGTGAGAAAACCTGTTTTCTGATCACTATTTCTATATCCTCAGGTGCTTTATCTCTGTTACAGAATGGTGAATGGGAAAAATAGAATTTTTTGCTAATTCTTCCTTACATTGGCATGGCCACAAACCCCCTACTCAACACCACTTTGCTGTCACAAACATGGTATCTTACCTTTGCTTCGAACCTTGGCTTTTAGCTAGATTTTTCCCCCTCCACTTATATTTTAACTGAACATTGTCTATGTGCCAGAGGATGTGGTAGCAGATTATTTTCCAATAAGGATGGCACCATTAACTATGTTAGTGATGCCTTCTGGGCTACACCGACACCATTATCAATTTGTAGCTATTCAATGATGAGGTTGAATTTGTTAAATCCCGGGGTGGTTTGAATTTCAGAGAAGGTTGATCAGTGGCTCGGTGTTGTCCTGGATGACCTGATTTTTCTGTCTTTCAAGGGGAAGCATCATCATAAGGCTGTCTTCCCTCATGGTGTCAACATGGCTGCAGCAGTTCCAAGCTTCAGGTCCACACAGCACACCAACCAGAAGAGAGTACTTTTCTATCCAAGCATTTTTAAAAAGGCTCTGTGGCCACGTCTGAGCTGACTGGGGTTAGGCTGATGGGCTGTGCTGATTGGCCTAAGCACATAAGAACCTCTCCCTGGTATTTTACCTGTCTATAGTACTCATTTCTTTTTTATTATATCCTGTAACCCCAGGCCAGTCTTTATCATAGCATGCCTGGTTACTTGAGAATTTCTCACCTAAACTCAGAGATGTCTCTTCTCCATTCAGTCTATATTCACTTATTTAGGTGTTGTTTGCATTTCTCTTCTATGTTATCCCCTTTTCATCTTTATTCTTCTTCGTTGACATGTCCTGAGATTCTATTTACATTTCACTATTCTTTCCAGTACAGATTAGACCTTCTCTCTCCTGCTGGCAGAATTATTCCTCCATCTCCTTTTTTTCTCAGCAAGTTTTCCTCAGCCACCTGCTAATTCCACCTTAGTACTCCCAAAACACACTCATCCACCTCTACTTACCCATCAAGATATAAAAATCTCATGCCAGAACACAGACAAATGGCACCAAGACTAGACATTCCGTATTGTAGACTTAAATGTGAACTGTGTTTACACTTCAAAAATGGCTATGTTATGTTTCTTCCACTTTATTACCTTTGCACCTAAAATTTGACCAGCACTGGCTCAACATCTCTTTTCAACAAGTATGCAAATCAACAAAAACCCAGATGTTTGAATTTTGAATTCAGGAGCTTGAATGAAACCGCAAGTCTCACAGTGAAACCTAGTCAGTAAGAATAGAATGCAATGTGAGGTGTGTAAATTATCTTGGTATTCCAGTAGCCCTGAGGAGTTGAGTTGTTTATCTGATTCTCAAGATTGGGACCATCCCTCTCAGAGTCTTTGACTCCTGACAGACATTTTTGGTGACCAGACATTTTTCAAAACTTATCATTATTATTATTACATAGGAAATGCTCCATCCGTATACTTTTCTGATTTTGGCTCACTTCAGTCAGTGAATTCTTCCCAAGAACACTTTCCCAATCATTCCAAAAGCAGTTCTCTGAAAAATCTATTTTAGAGACAGTTAGAAATGATAGAAGTCAAGAACCTGTTAGAAAGAACAGATGGTTACATTCTGTGAGAAACAAATGTTTTAAAAACTTCTTCTATTCAAAGCATTAACCAACAGATACTGGCCCAACCCCTAGTTGTTGCTGGGACCTCTGTCATTTGGTTCTTTGCTAACATTGATATGAAAGATTTTGGTTCATTGTAAAAAAAAATCTTTATTAAGCCATTAAGATACAATGTTGTCAAACAGGGGCTTGAATGGATGTATGAATGGACAGACAGTTGGATGGACATGCCATAAAGCAAATAACCTAAAATATTAATGGTAGAATCTAGGTGGTGTGTTTATGGGTGCTCACTGTCTGATTCTTTTAATTTTTCTATATGTTTGAAATTTTAAAAAATGTCACGATGGAGAAAAAACAGGATGCTCGCCAATGAGATGATTCAGATTAGCACATTAGTATGGACAGACCATAGAAAGATGCCTATAAGCAATGGGGAGAAATCTATATAAACACAGGCATTATGGGGAAAGGTTGGCAGTCACTGGGCAGAATAAGAGGGAGGTTAACATCAGATAGTTCCTGTCTACTATCAGGAGGTAGACAATAGAAACAGCCAGTGGAGGATAAATTCTATTCAATATCATTTCTTATACTACTATTAAATGCCCCTTTTCTGAATGTTTCAACAAAAGGGAAGAGAAAGCCCTGACTCCTATGTCAAGTGCTTTGCCTAAACTATCTCCTTTACTTTTTGTAGCATTCATGAAACCACATTTTATAGTGTTTGTTTCCTTTTTGCCTTTACAGCATCCCTTACCCCATTTTCAGGTAAAATCACACCAGTTTTCCTTGGGAGATGAACTCTCCATCACTGAATGAATACTTGATGACCTACCCTACTGAATTAAAGGTGTGGAAAGCAACATGAGCCAGACCAGGTAGGCACCCTCTCCTGGGAATCTGAGTCTTGAGCAGTCAGCCACGGATGGAAGATGGTTGGAACTGACAACATGGAAGCCTTGAAGAATGCATTCATTAGTTGTTACTATCTCCACAACTCCCTGGAATCCAGTCATTTTGATTGGCTCGTGTTGCTTCTGTTGCTTGCAAAAAAGAGCTCTAGCTAGCTGAGGCAAGGCAGTTCCCATTTCAGAAATAAGGAAACCTAAGCTCAGAGGGATTAAGTGTTTTGGCTCGGATCATCATTTGATATTTGTCACCAAGTCTCTTTGATTTCAAAACCTGTCTTCTATACTTATTCTACCACGCTTTCTCAAATGCTGCAGACTGGATTCAAATCTTGTCTAGCTAGGTAAGTTTGGGAAAGCTGTGTACCAATTTCTAAATGCCAATTTCCTGATCTCCAAAACAGAGTAACAATAGTCATGCATACCATAAAGTTATGGTAAGGGTAAAATAAGTAATTTGTGTGAGAAGTTTGGGCACAGTGCCTGGAACATAATAAGTGATTAGTAAATGTTAGTTGCTCTGATGATGATGGCAATGATGATGATGGTTATCAGTGAGAGTTCCAGCAAGAAAAAGGGGATATTTGAAGAGATTAATAAAGGGACTACTTAGAAAAGTAAAGGCAAGGTTAAGGAGACCCAGAAAGGGTTAGGTGAAGGACCCCAGGAAACTGTAGAAACAACAGCAAGCTGTAGACCCAGGCTGCCCAGCATGGGCTGGGATCTCTAGCTATGTTTCGAAAATAGTGGCTGTGGCAAATGTAGTCAACTGTAGCCCTGCAAGGAGGGAGGCAGGAAAGTAAATCCCCTGCCCTTTCTCTCCCAGCTCATCCTCTAATCTTCTGCCAGTGCCTTAAATTGGCCAAACCTAGCCAGAAGCCAGAGGACAAGGAAGCCTGGTTGATGCTGTCTATAAAGATCAGCTTCTCAGGACACAAAGCAGGGTGGAGAAAAATGGAAACACACTTTCACCTTAAGCCACACTTTGCCTCAGCATCCTTTCATCTGAGTAAAAAAAAAAAAAAAAAACCTTACATCCTCAATACAGAGGACCCACAGCTACCATTCATTGTAGGAGATATGAATTCAGCCAAAATCCCACCTAAATGTCAGATGTCAGCCATTACCAGTGCCTTTTATATAAGGTTTCAGAGAAATAAAGGGGAAAAAATGACTAACATAAAACAGTTGCACAGTGCTGTTTCTGAGGCTAATGTGAGGACTAAGTTGAGAGGCATGGCTTCTTTCATCTACCACCAATTCTCTGTTCTCCAACCCCTAAACTGGATTGGGGTGCTTATATGCAAGAAAGTTTTAAGACAATTTGGGGGTTCAGAGTTCTTTGTCTTTTCTGCATCTGCCCAAATACTTCCAGCCCATGTCTCAAAGGTAGGCATTATTTTTTTTAATTTTTATTTATTTTTGAAGGAGAGAGAGAGTGTGTGAGCAGAGGAGGGGCAAAAAGAGAGGGAGACACATAATTTGAATTGGGCTCCAGGCTCTGAGCTGTCAGCACAGAGCCTGACGCAGGGCTTGAACTCATGAACGGTGAGATCATGAACTCAGCCAAAGTCGGATGCCAACAGAGCCACCCAGGTGCCCCTAGGCATTGTTTAAAGCTGCCAGAGAGGTTTTTTAACTTTCTACTTATACCCTGACTGTATCTCCAAAGCTTTAAATCAGTACTTTTATCTGTGTACATTATTTAGGACTGACAGAAAAAGCCAACTCACCCCACTGTCTTGAAAGTTACCATTGTCATCATAGCACCTAAGGACCACAGCTAAATGATTTTTTAATACCTTGCCCTTCACCTGCATGGCATCCTAGTCTCTGTTACTAGTAATAATTTTAATAATATACTATGGATTATACATATTCCATTTTCTTACATCAAGAAAGTTCTATGTTCTGGGGTACCTGGGTGGCTCAGTAGGTTAAGTCTCAGACTCTTGGTTTCTACTCAGGTCATGAATTCATGGTCTGTGGGTTCGAGCCCCACATCTGGTTCTACAGCTGACAGCATGGAACCTGCTTGGGATTCTCTCTCTCTTTCTCTCTCTTCTCTGTGCCCCCCCCCCTCACTTGCACTGTCTCTGTCTCTCTCAAAATAAATAAATAAACTTAAAAAAAAAGAAGAAAGTTCTATGTTCTCATCGAATGTGTTAGCAACCTGTATCAGTTTCCTATTGCTACTATAATAAATTACCATGAACTTATTGACTTGAAACAACACATATTTATTATCTTACAACTCTGTAGGTCAAAACTCTGAGACGGGTCTCACTGGGCTAAAATCAAGGTATCAGCAGGACTGTATTCTTGCTGAAGACTCTAGGGAAACATCTCTTTCCATGACTTTTCCATTTCTAGGGACTGGCTGCATTTCATGGCTCATGACGCCCTTCCATGTCCAAAGTCAGAAACAGCTGGTCAGTCTTTCTTACCTCACACCAGTCTGGCACTGATTCCTTTTCTGCCTTCCTCTTCCACTTTCGGGATCCTTGTGATTACATTGGGCCCACCCAGGATAATCTTCCTATCTTGAGGTCAACTGATAGGCAACCTTAATTCTATCTGCCACCTTAACTGTCCTTTACCACCTAACATGTTCACAGATCCCAGGGATTAAGATGTGGACATTTTGGGGAGGGCGTCCTTCTGTCTTCCACACGATACAATCCCAATGTACAGTTTGGGAGATCTATTTCTTGAGGCCATTCATAGTGGGATCACTGCATCAGTCTGGGTCCTGTCAGAAAAGAAATAGCACATTTAAAAGTGATGATTGGAGGCACCGGGGTGGCTCAGTCAGTTAAACATGTTCAGGTCATGATCTCACAGTGTGTGTGTTCGAGCCACACGTCAGGTTCTGTGCTGACAGCTAGGAGCCTGGAGCCTGCTTCCAATTCTGTCTCTCCCTCTCTCTCTGCCACTCTCCCACTCATGCTCTGTCTCTTTCTCTCTCTCCCTCTTTCTCTCTCTCTCTCTCTCAAAAATAAATAAACATTAAAAAATTAAAAAAAAAACCAAAAGCCATGATTGGAAAATAGTTAATGAAGAGGCAATTTGCAAAGATGTGGGCAAGGTTAAAGGAAATCAACAAGGGATAATAAAGCTCCCTAAGTACAATAATAGCAGAAAGGGACAAAGATTGGAGGAAGCAGTTACCAAAGCCAGGTAAGGGCTATGGTCTTAGGTAGAAAAACACAGCCAGTGCCAAGTCATGGCCCAGGAGGGAAGGAGCCAGGGGAATAAATACCCTAATCTCTCTTTGCTTCCACCCTTTGATCTCCTCCCAGAACTGTCCATGGACTAAACCTGCCCAATCCGGAAGGCAAGGGAGCGAGGCTATGTGGCCAATAAAAATCAGTAACTCAGGACACAAAGCAGGTGGAGAAAGGTAAAGGACTGGTCTGTTGGGGCAGACTCTACACACATACTATTTAGTTAAATAATTCTTACTGGAGGAGAAGTGGAATCTACCACCCAGCAGGACATTCGTATTTTTTTTTTTTTTTTTATTTCTTTTCTCTTTTCTTTTTTTTTTTTTTTTTTTTTTTTATTTTTATTTTTATTTTTTTTTTAATATGAAATTTATTGACAAATTAGTTTCCATACAACACCCAGTGCTCATCCCAAAAGGTGCCCTCCTCAATACCCATCACCCACCCTCTCCTCCCTCCCACCCCCCATCAACCCTCAGTTTGTTCTCAGTTTTTAAGAGTCTCTTATACTTTGGCTCTCTCCCACTCTAACCTGTTTTTTTTTTTCCTTCCCCTCCCCCATGGGTTCCTGTTAAATTCTCAGGGTCCACATAAGAGTGAAACCATATGGTATCTGTCTTTCTCTGTATGGCTTATTTCACTTAGCATCACACTCTCCAGTTCCATCCACGTTGCTACAAAAGGCCATATTTCATTTTTTCTCATTGCCACGTAATATTCCATTGTGTATATAAACCACAATTTCTTTATCCATTCATCAGTTGATGGACATTTAGGCTCTTTCCATAATTTGGCTATTGTTGAGAGTGCTGCTATGAACATTGGGGTACAAGTGGCCCTATGCATCAGTACTCCTGTATCCCTTGGATAAATTCCTAGCAGTGCTATTGCTGGGTCATAGGGTAGGTCTATTTTTAATTTTCTGAGGAACCTCCACACTGCTTTCCAGAGCGGCTGCACCAATTTGCATTCCCACCAACAGTGCAAGAGGGTTCCCGTTTCTCCACATCCTCTCCAGCATCTAGAGTCTCCTGATTTGTTCATTTTGGCCACTCTGACTGGCGTGAGGTGATACCTGAGTGTGGTTTTGATTTGTATTTCCCTGATAAGGAGCGACGCTGAACATCTTTTCATGTGCCTGTTGGCCATCCGGATGTCTTCTTTAGAGAAGTGTCTATTCATGTTTTCTGCCCATTTCTTCACTGGGTTATTTGTTTTTCGGGTGTGGAGTTTGGTGAGCTCTTTATAGATTTTGGATACTAGCCCTTTGTCCGATATGTCATTTGCGAATATCTTTTCCCATTCCGTTGGTTGCCTTTTAGTTTTGTTGGTTGTTTCCTTTGCTGTGCAGAAGCTTTTTATCTTCATAAGGTCCCAGTAATTCACTTTTGCTTTTAATTCCCTTGCCTTTGGGGATGTGTCGAGTAAGAGATTGCTACGGCTGAGGTCAGAGAGGTCTTTTCCTGCTTTCTCCTCTAAGGTTTTGATGGTTTCCTGTCTCACATTTAGGTCCTTTATCCATTTTGAGTTTATTTTTGTGAATGGTGTGAGAAAGTGGTCTAGTTTCAACCTTCTGCATGTTGCTGTCCAGTTCTCCCAGCACCATTTGTTAAAGAGGCTGTCTTTTTTCCATTGGATGTTCTTTCCTGCTTTGTCAAAGATGAGTTGGCCATACGTTTGTGGGTCTAGTTCTGGGGTTTCTATTCTATTCCATTGGTCTATGTGTCTGTTTCTGTGCCAATACCATGCTGTCTTGATGATGACAGCTTTGTAGTAGAGGCTAAAGTCTGGGATTGTGATGCCTCCTGCTTTGGTCTTCTTCTTCAAAATTCCTTTGGCTATTCGGGGCCTTTTGTGGTTCCATATGAATTTTAGGATTGCTTGTTCTAGTTTCGAGAAGAATGCTGGTGCAATTTTGATTGGGATTGCATTGAATGTGTAGATAGCTTTGGGTAGTATTGACATTTTGACAATATTTATTTTTCCAATCCATGAGCAGGGAATGTCTTTCCATTTCTTTAAATCTTCTTCAATTTCCTTCATAAGCTTTCTATAGTTTTCAGTATACAGATCCTTTACATCTTTGGTTAGATTTATTCCTAGGTATTTTATGCTTCTTGGTGCAATTGTGAATGGGATCAGCTTCTTTATTTGTCTTTCTGTTGCTTCATTGTTAGTGTATAAGAATGCAACTGATTTCTGTACATTGATTTTGTATCCTGCAACTTTGCTGAATTCCTGTATCAGTTCTAGTAGACTTTTGGTGGAGTCTATCGGATTTTCCATGTATAATATCATGTCATCTGCAAAAAGCGAAAGCTTGACTTCGTCTTTGCCAATTTTGATGCCTTTGATTTCCTTTTGTTGTCTGATTGCTGATGCTAGAACTTCCAGCACTATGTTAAACAGCAGCGGTGAGAGTGGGCATCCTTGTCGTGTTCCTGATCTCAGGGAAAAAGCTCTCAGTTTTTCCCCGTTGAGGATGATGTTAGCTGTGGGCTTTTCATAGATGGCTTTTATGATCTTTAAGTATGTTCCTTCTATCCCGACTTTCTCAAGGGTTTTTATTAAGAAAGGGTGCTGGATTTTGTCAAAGGCCTTTTCTGCATCGATTGACAGGATCATATGGTTCTTCTCTTTTTTTTTGTTAATGTGATGTATCACGTTGATTGATTTGCGAATGTTGAACCAGCCCTGCATCCCAGGAATGAATCCCACTTGATCATGGTGAATAATTCTTTTTATATGCCGTTGAATTCGATTTGCTAGTATCTTATTGAGAATTTTTGCATCCATATTCATCAGGGATATTGGCCTGTAGTTCTCTTTTTTTACTGGGTCTCTGTCAGGTTTAGGAATCAAAGTAATACTGGCTTCATAGAATGAGTCTGGAAGTTTTCCTTCCCTTTCTATTTCTTGGAATAGCTTGAGAAGGATAGGTATTATCTCTGCTTTAAACGTCTGGTAGAACTCCCCTGGGAAGCCATCTGGTCCTGGACTCTTATTTGTTGGGAGATTTTTGATAACCGATTCAATTTCTTCCCTGGTTATGGGTCTGTTCAAGCTTTCTATTTCCTCCTGATTGAGTTTTGGAAGAGTGTGGGTGTTCAGGAATTTGTCCATTTCTTCCAGGTTGTCCAGTTTGTTGGCATATAATTTTTCATAGTATTCCCTGATAATTGTTTGTATCTCTGAGGGATTGGTTGTAATCATTCCATTTTCATTCATGATTTTATCTATTTGGGTCATCTCCCTTTTCTTTTTGAGAAGCCTGGCTAGAGGTTTGTCAATTTTGTTTATTTTTTCAAAAAACCAACTCTTGGTTTCGTTGATCTGCTCTACAGTTTTTTTAGATTCTATATTGTTTATTTCTGCTCTGATCTTTATTATTTCTCTTCTTCTGCTGGGTTTAGGCTGCCTTTGCTGTTCTGCTTCTAGTTCCTTTAGGTGTGCTGTTAGATTTTGTATTTGGGATTTTTCTTGTTTCTTGAGATAGGCCTGGATTGCAATGTATTTTCCTCTCAGGACTGCCTTCGCTGCGTCCCAAAGCGTTTGGATTGTTGTATTTTCATTTTCGTTTGTTTCCATATATTTTTTAATTTCTTCTCTAATTGCCTGGTTGACCCACTCATTCGTTAGTAGGGTGTTCTTTAACCTCCATGCCTTTGGAGGTTTTCCAGACTTTTTCCTGTGGTTGATTTCAAGCTTCATAGCATTGTGGTCTGAAAGTATGCATGGTATAATTTCAATTCTTGTAAACTTATGAAGGGCTGTTTTGTGACCCAGTATGTGATCTATCTTGGAGAATGTTCCATGTGCACTCGAGAAGAAAGTATATTCTGTTGCTTTGGGATGCAGCGTTCTAAATATATCTGTCAAGTCCATCTGATCCAATGTCTCATTCAGGGCCCTTGTTTCTTTATTGATCGTGTGTCTAGATGATCTGTCCATTTCTGTAAGTGGGGTGTTAAAGTCCCCTGCAATTACCACATTCTTATCAATAAGATTGCTTATGTTTATGAGTAATTGTTTTATATATTTGGGGGCTCCGGTATTCGGCGCATAGACATTTATAATTGTTAGCTCTTCCTGATGGATAGACCCTGTAACTATTATATAATGTCCTTCTTCATCTCTTGCTACAGCCTTTAATTTAAAGTCTAGTTTGTCTGATATAAGTATGGCTACTCCAGCTTTCTTTTGGCTTCCAGTCGCATGATAAATAGTTCTCCATCCCCTCACTCTCAATCTAAAGGTGTCCTCAGGTCTAAAATGAGTCTCTTGTAGACAGCAAATAGATGGGTCTTGTTTTTTTATCCATTCTGATACCCTATGTCTTTTGGTTGGTGCATTTAATCCATTTACATTCAGTGTTATTATAGAAAGATACGGGTTGAGAGTCATTGTGATGTCTGTATGATTTATGCTTGTAGTGATGTCTCTGGGACTTTGTCTCACAGGGTCCCCCTTAGGATCTCTTGTAGGGCTGGTTTAGTGGTGACAAATTCCTTCAGTTTTTGTTTGTTTGGGAAAACCTTTATCTCTCCTTCTATTCTAAATGACAGACTTGCTGGGTAAAGGATTCTCGGCTGCATATTTTTTCTGTCTAGCACCCTGAAAATCTCGTGCCAATTCTTTCTGGCCTGCCAAGTTTCAAAAGAGAGATCAGTCACGAGTCTTATAGGTCTCCCTTTGTATGTGAGGGCACGTTTACCCCTTGCTGCTTTCAGAATTTTCTCTTTATCCTTGTATTTTGCCAGTTTCACTATGATATGTCGTGCAGAAGATCGATTCAAGTTACGTCTGAAGGGAGTTCTCTGTGCCTCTTGGATTTCAATGCCTTTTTCCTTCCCCAGTTCAGGGAAGTTCTCAGCTATTATTTCTTCAAGTACCCCTTCAGCACCTTTCCCTCTCTCTTCCTCCTCTGGGATACCAATTATGCGTATATTATTTCTTTTTAGTGTATCACTTAGTTCTCTAATTTTCCCCTCATACTCCTGGATTTTTTTATCTCTCTTTTTCTCAGCTTCCTCTTTTTCCATAACTTTATCCTCTAGTTCACCTATTCTCTCCTCTGCCTCTTCAAGCCGAGCTGTGGTGGTTTCCATTTTGTTATGCATTTCGTTTAAAGCGTTTTTCAGTTCCTCGTGACTGTTCCTTAGTCCCTTGATCTCTGTAGCAAGAGATTCTCTGCTGTCCTGTATACTGTTTTCAAGCCCAGCGATTAATTTTATGACTATTATTCTAAATTCACTTTCTGTTAAATTATTTAAATCCTTTTTGATCAGTTCATTAGCTGTTGTTATTTCCTGGAGATTCTTCTGAGGGGAATTCTTCCGCTTGGTCATTTTGGATAGTCCCTGGCGTGGTGAGGACCTGCAGGGCACTTCCCCTGTGCTGTGGTGTATAACTGGAGTTGGTGGGCGGGGCCGCAGTCAGACCTGATGTCTGCCCCCAGCCCACCGCTGGGGCCACAGTCAGACTGGTGTGTGCCTTCTCTTCCCCTCTCCTAGGGGCGGGATTCACTGTGGGGTGGTGTGGCCCGTCTGGGCTACTTGCACACTGCCAGGCTTGTGATGCTGGGGATCTGGCGTATTAGCTGGGGTGGGTAGGCAAGGTGCACGGGGGTAGGAGGGGCAGGCTTAGATCGCTTCTCCTTAGGTGATCCTCTTCAGGAGGGGCCCCTCTTCCGTGGGCCTCTCGTCTGCGTTTGGCTCCGGCGACTCCGTTCTGCTAATCCTCTGGCGGTTTTCTGGGTTATTTAGGCAGGTGTAGGTGGAATCTAAGTGATCAGCAGGACGCGCGGTGAGCCCAGCGTCCTCCTAAGCCGCCATCTTGCTGCTTCTCCAGGACATTCGTATTTTAAAGTAGCCAGTTTAGCCCAAATTAATCCCAAATCCCAAGTGGAATTTATGGGGAAATTTTTTTGAGCTGCAAGGCCTAAAGGAAGTCCTATGTGTGAAATTGCACTATAGGACGTATATATTATACAACTAATAAAAATAAAGAGGTACCATATATACACAGAACTATATGGAACAGGGAGGATTTCATTGGGTCACAGTGATGAAGCACTGATCCAAAGGGTTTAGCCATGAAGGAATCATAACTTTCCTATTGTTTCATCAGGACTTTATGGGTAAACATAGAGGTGGTCGTCATCACATCCCGGACAAAATGTTAGTGTGGCAGGGTATGTGGTTTATAGATCGCTTTTCATCTTGCCAGTGGTTACCCAGATGCCATTTTTGCAATAACTCCAATGAAGGTATAGGTCCAAAAGTAGGGAAAGCAAAGAAACCATTATATGTGTGTCAGTCACTCACATGCCATGTTCATGAAAAAAATTACAAACTAAACAAATAAAAACCACCAGCTTGGCTGAATACTGGCTCGGGGGAAAGAGTTTTCCTCGCGGTGGAGAAATTTCTAGTGAAGGAGAGAGACACAGTTGTAGAGGAAAGTACATTTTAGCAAATGGGAAAATCTTCCAAGGAAAACTCAATGCAGAAGAAGTTCTTTTTCCTTCCTCAAAACACAGAGGGCTATATATAAATTCCTGCCTCCAAAATGTCTGGAAGGAAAGGACCTCACAGAGAGCAGTTGCTCTCTTTTTCAAAGTGAAGTTCAGGAAGAACGGCACATCCAAGGCCCTGCATTACATTGTCTATGGAATAATTTCATTGGTAAAGAAATAGTGAGGGCATTTAGACAGACAGCAGCTGAAGTCTGGATAATTGAGGTCAAGGTAATCTTCTTCACTTGATTTTTTTTTTAAAAGGTTGAGAACAATACATGCTTCTTATTCTGAAACATTTAAGCAGTACAGAATAATATAAAATGAAAAGCAAAAGTTTTCCCTTTCTTTCTCCCTCTCTTGACTTTCCTCCTTCTTTCCCTTTCTCCCCTCCACCTCGAGATCTTGAGATCTCAAGATGTGTGTGTGTGTGTGTGTGTGTGTGTGTGTGTGTATCCATCTGTCTTTCTCCAGCCACTTATACACACATTTTGGGGGACAGCTAGCAGTCTGTCAAACACACTTTAACAAAGAAGGAATTTACAGAAGGCTATTGGGTAGCTCACAGGATTATCAGAAGGCTATTGGGTAGCTCACAGGCTATTGGGTAGCTCACAGGAAAACCAGGAACAGAAAAGCAGGCAAACACCTAAGGGTTCCCAGACAGCTGTGGGCACAACCAAGTCCAGAAAGGGCCCATGTACTGTCAGCGCCACCCCGGTGCGTGTTGCAAATACGTCTGGAGGGGCCATCACGGGACACGGCACTGCTCTCATTGCATTTTCCAGTCCTCTACTGTTGTACAAATGGTCACCACTCTCCCTCCATCTTCACATCACAACCTTCCTGTCTGCAGTCTCGGGTAAGAGAGTTGGGTTGGCGAGACTCAATCCGATTGGCTGAAGCACAGCTTCCAGAGGGTAAGGATAGAGAATGTTTGGTTAACTAGGGTGCGTGGCAGGAAGGTGCCACCTGCCAAGAGTCACACAGTAGAAATCTCAAATTGGAAGAAAGTTTGGATGCTGAGCAGCCCAAGACAGACAAACCCCTATTATACAGACCCTGGCCTTTTAGTGGGCAGGTTGTCTGTCAAGAGATTCAGCTCAAATCTTCCCAGGCAGCAACCCCAAAAGAAAGAGAACATCTCTCTTACGATAGCCATGTGTTAAACTCAGGAAATATTCTGACACTGTTTGGGTGCTCATTCCTGCACCAGCCACTGGAGTCCTTGGAGTGGAATATTTTGATAGGCTCAGCTTGGACAAGCATGCCCACATCTGTGACTGGGAGTGGTTAGGTAGGCACCACAATTGAAAACCACTCATAACCCAGGAAGCGAGTAGAAGATGGTTGTTCCAAGGAAGATACACTGAAGATAGAAACATAATGTACATTTTAGGAGGTCTTGTGATCATTTGGTCCATAATTTGACTCTCATTTCTTTATGTTAAAGATTGTATTTATTTATTAGAGAGAGAGAGAGCAAGAATGGGGAAGAGGGGCAGAGGGAGAGGGCAAGATAATCGTAAGCAGGGGGGCACCTGGGTGGCTCAGCTGGTTGAGCGTCCAACTTTGGCTCAGGTCATGATCTCACAGCTTGTGAGTTCGAGCCCCGCGTCGGGCTCTGTGCTGACAGCTCAGAGCCTGGAGCCTGCTTCGGATTCTGTGTCTCCCTCTCTCTCTGCCCCTAACCCACTCATATTCTGTCTCTGTCTCTCTCAAAAATAAATACACATTAAAAAAATTTTAATCTAATCTTAAGCAGGATCCACACCCAGTACAGAGCCTGATGAGGGGCTTGATCTTAGTATAGTGAGATCATGACCTGAGCCGAAAGCAAGAGTCCAACATTTAACCGATTTCACCACCCAGGCACCCCTCTCATTTCTTTTTTTGAATTTAGTTATTATATCTTCCTTTCTCAGTCACCTCAATATCACCATAAAAATCTCAGATGTTGTTATTAATGGATCTCAGATTTCATCAGGTAGCTCCTTAAAACTGTAGATAAGACTTGAGCCATGACAGAATAGCCGGTGTGGGATTAGCCCTCCTTCCACAAACAACTAAAACTGTACCAAATGTATAAGGCAACTGTTGTCAAGCTTTGAGCAACAGGCAGCACAAGTCTGTAGTCCTTGAGACCAGGAAAAATTCACAAGGTGATCCCTATGATTGCCATCTCTCTCTGCCTGGAGACAACTTCAGAGTTTGGAGATGCTGAACTAGTTAGGATCTTTAAGACAAAGCAAGACACTAGGTAGGGAGGAGTTACACAGAAGTGAGACTCAAAAATCTTGACCTTGGCTAAGGACTAGGCTGTGCATGTTCTAAGTTTACCAGAGAGTGGCTTCTATGTGAGTGGGACAAAGGGATCTGAGAGATGAAGCTGGGAAATGTTGGTGTGCCAGCCCAGCCAGAGAGTAGAGACCTCATTAACACCCTGGGTATCCAGCCGAGACACCAGAAACACCATGCTTTAGTACTAAGGATCATGATCTAGCAAGGCCTACAATAGACTCAGTAACAAGACCTAAAAACAAGACTTCTGATTGGTAGAGCCATCAGGTTGGAAGCTGACTCTACCCAGTTTACAGAGTCTTAGAAAACACCAGCACCTTCCACATATCTACCATAAGAAAGCATAAACCATGTTTATGTAGATTTAAGGTGCTCAGCAAGCAATTGAATTGCCTCCTGGAACAAAAAACAGAGGAAGATTGTAGAAAATAAAAATTGACTACAAGATGGTCCAAAGATTTGATTTGCAAACAAAGATTTAATGCAGCAACCATAAATATTTTTAAAGATTTCAAATACAGTGTGGTCTCAGTGAGCTATCAGATAGGGAATCTCAACAGAGGAGTGAAAACTATTTTTTAAAAAACATAAGAATTCTAGAACTGCAATGTACAACAACTTAAATGAAAAGTTCACTGGAAAGGATTCGTACCTGAATGGAGATGACAGGAGATTTAATCAGTGAACTTGAAGACAAATTAATAGAAATTATCACTTAAGAACATTAAATAAAAATATTTCTAAAAATGGGATCTCAGGGATGTGTAGGATAATAGAAAACAGTCTGACATCTATGTAATTGAAATGCCAGAAAGAAAAGAAAGTGAAGAAGGTACATAAAAAATTTCTGTAAAAGTAATGGTTCACATTTTCTTAGATTTGATGATTAACTGACTTACAAATCCCAGAAGCATAGTCTGTTCCAAGCAGGATTCTGATTACTAAGCAGGTAAGAAAACCACATGTAGACACACAGTCAAACTACTGGGTTTGATGTGTGAAAAGATGAATCTAATGTATAGTGTCAGACAACAGACCAGTGCTTCCCTGGGTCTGGGAGTGGAAGGAAGAGGTTGACTAGAAGGAACCATCAGAGAACTTTTGGAATGATGTTCTATGCATTGACCATGAAGGTGGCTGGCTGATGGCTGTAAGCGTTTGTGAAAAATCATCATGCTGTATTCTGAAAGTATGTACATCTTATTGTATGCAAATTATTTCTAAATAAAGTTGGGTTAAAAAACTAGAGGTAATACTTAGTCAAGATAACACTTCAAACATCCGGATTTATTTTCTGTCTTATTTTCGTGCCATTAGTCTATTTTTATTCAGAGAAATCTGATTTTTGTTCCTTCCTGCAAAAGAATAAACTGGCCCACAAGTGAAAATTTTAAACACAAATGACACGTTGTTTGCCTTTTTCCCCGCTTAATAACAGACTTCTGCCTAATCAAATTCACTTACACAAAATATACCCAACTACAGGGGCGCCTGGGAGGGTCAGTCCATTAAGTGTCCTACTCTTGGTTTCAACTCAGGTCATGATCTCATGGTTGCTGAGTTTGAGCCCCACACAGGGCTCTGTGCTGACAGTGTGGAGCCTGCTTGGGATTCTCTGTCTCCCCCTCTCTCTCCCCCTCCACTGCTCATGCTCACTTGCTCTCTCTCTCTTTCAAAATAAATAAAGAAAAAACCCAACTACACATCTTCTTCCACTCAACATTTAATCTCTTTAAAAAAATTTTTTAATGCTTATTTATTTTTGAAGGAGAGAGAGAGACAGAGCACAAGCAGGGGAGGGGCAGAGAGAGGGACACACAGAATCTGAAGCAGGCTCCAGGCTCTGAGCTGTCAGCACAGAGCCCGACGCGGGGCTCAAACTCACAAACCATGAGATGGTGACCTGAGCCAAAGTCGGACACTTAACCTACTGAGCCACCCAGGCGTCCCGATATTTAATCTCTTAATAGAATAGCACTGTTTTTGCATCTACTCATTGGATACTACATATTACTGTTACTATATGTTAAAATGTAGATTATCCAAACTTTCGCTGTTTAAATATTCATACATTATAAATGAATATGAAAGTGCTGTTAAAACCAACATGTTGTGTTTATAATTTGCCATTTAATTTCTTGCTTAATTATTTAAAAAATTAAAACTTCAATATTTTGGAAGTGATGCAAAATTTCAACTTATGTTTTAAAAGTGTTCTGAGAATTTTATCCAATACAGACAGATTTTAGGTTTCTATGGGAGTAAAATGCTTTAAATTACTTAATGGATCTGATTATTCAGAATTAGTCCTTCCCTTCCAAAGAAATGTTTTAATTGTAAATGAAGACAGATTCTAGTTGAGGTTGTGTGATGTAAAATGCTAGAAAAAAGCAGAAGGGATATACTCTCAGTGCACAAAACAATAGTAGCAATCAAGCCTGTGAAGTTATTTTGGTCAATTTTACTACATACATTTTTAAAATATTGTTTTAAGTTTATTTATTTATTTTGAAAGAGAGAGAGAGAGAGAGAGAGAGAGAGAGACAGCATGAGTGGGGTAGGGGCAGAGAGAGAGGGGGAGACAGAATCCCAAGCAGGCTCCACACTGTCAGCACAGAGCCTAATGTGGGGCTCAAACTCATGAACCATGAGGTCATGACCAGAGCCAAAATCAAGGGTCAGACACTTAACCAACTGAGCCACCCAGGAGCCCCAGTAAAAAAAAAAAAAAAAAAAAAATTAAAGGATGAGCCTATAGGGATAAAACAAGATGATATAAACAGAGAAGAATAGTGTATTTGTTAAAGTATCACTGAGGTAAAGAGCTTTTAGATTAATGAAGAGAAACTCAAACCATAAGCTTACAGTAGACCACCATCTAGAATCCGGAACTGGCACAAAGGCTTTAAATCCTGGTCCCATTACTTAACACCTATTTGATTCCCCTAAGGCTCAGTTTTATGTTTGAAAAACAGCTGTAATAATGGTCCTTGCCTCCCAGGATCATTGTGAAAATTAAATGATAATACATGCAAATTTCCTAACATGGCAGGAGGCACATAGACATGCCCCTCAACAGCGACTAAAAGAGAATGACCAGTGTCCTTCTCACGGATTAAATCTTGGTAGCAGGTGTGGCAAAAGATTCTCTTTCTGGCTCTTAACAAAGTTGTAAAAGCCAACATATAAGGAAAGGCTCTCTGTCGTCGTGCTAGTCATACTTCAAGTGGCTCAAATGCCCCAGAGGGAAGCTTATACTCTAGATGTTCTGGGATCTAACCCTTTATGCTGTAGAAGGATGTTGGAGGCAAGGTGACCTTCTGAATAACAGAGAAGCTGTTCTCATGTGCTATGATGATGATGTTAGCAATGACAGCCATTTCCCTAACCAAGTTGACTACTGACCCAAAAATGAGATTAAAAACTACACATTTTTTTTCCTGAGCCCTGAAAAGCCCAAAGAGAGAACTAAATAAGAAACAGGCTTGAGATCTGGATGATATCCAGGTCAGTGGCTATAGGATATTCTTCTAATTGTTTTGTCACTACAAATTTAATGCCCGCAATATGCCAATGCCTGCACATTTTTATTTATGACATGATATAATAATTTAATTACGGCAGGCAATTCAAAATGGTGACTATTTGTGTCTCCTTAAGAAATATGCCGATTTCTTATTCATTCTGGAATATTGTTGGGGGTGGGGGAAGGTGGGGCAGAGGGACAGACAGAGGGAGGGGAAGAAGTGGACATATGAGCTACATAATCTTCTGCCCACTGAAGGGACAAAAAACCTAAAGGGTTTAAAATCTACATGATACAATATTGCTATGGCAACCACTATTGCCTTAAACAAGGTAAGATTTAAGTGTTGGGGCGCCTGGGTGGCTCAGTCGGTTAAGCCTCCGACTTTGGCTCAGGTCATGATCTCACAGTTCATGGGTTCGAGCCCTGTGTCGGGCTCTGTGCTGACAACTCGGAGCCTGGAGCCTGCTTCAGATTCTGTGTCTCCCTCTCTCTCTGCCCCTCCCCAGCTCATGCTCTGTCTCTCTCTGTCCCAAAAATAAATAAACAAAAAATAAAATAAATAAAAAAATAAATAAAAAATAAATAAATAAAATTAATTAATTGAAAATAAATTTAAAAAATCTAAGATTTAAGTGTTTTGTTTTTAATTTCAGTTTTTATCAAAATAATGATTGTGTGTGGTAAAAATCAAATAATAAAGAATTCATAAAGCTTGGTATTTCCCCAACTACCTCTTGATATATTTTCATCTCTTTTCATTGTTTCTCTTTTCAACTCTTTAGTTATTTCCACAAGTGTAGGTACTATAATTATAACACTGTAGTCTTATTATCATTTATAATTATGATCAATTAATGCATAAGAAATGAAAATTTACCTTGCATTAACATCCTCTTTTGCATCCTCTTCCCAATATTTAGTATTCATACGACTTTTAATTCTTCCATTGGTTACTTTTGTAACATGAAATAATATGATTAAACTATTTGTTTCCATTGATTTTCTACTGAGTCATTCCAACTTGGAAAACTGCCTTACCCTTCCTTTCCATATCTCCCCTACCCCCACGGCCATCTATCAGCTCTATATTATTTTACATCATCCAATATTTATTCATAATTACATTTTGTCCTGAGATTTCACCAATATTCCTGCTTTGTTTGTGGATTGACTCTGAAATTTAAAAATGAATAAACAGTGTTTGCGTTAGTATAACAATGTAACTACTGTCTACTGCTTGGCAAAGCAGTGTATTAGGGTTACTTTTCATTTTCTCTAGGCTTTATAGTGCCAGGGTTGGGCCACTTTAAAGAAGCTCTTTCTAGCGTCAAAGCCAAATAGATTTCCCTTTTTCCATTATGTCATTTGCCTAAATTGACACCACATTTTGGATTGCCTCTTATTGCACAGCACTTTTCTTATAGTCTTTGTTTTTCTGAGTCTTCTTTGCCCTTACTTATTTGATTAGAGGTTGGCATTTCAAACTTTTATTAATATTCTCAATTAATGCCATTTTTAATCACATATTTTATTCCACAGAGATTTCCCTCCTGGTCCCATCTGGCGTCTTGCTCCAGTGGGGACTGGAGCTCTAGAGTTGCTGCAAACGTCACCCTGAAAATTCTCATTGTTTTAACTTGGTTGGATACACTGTTTCTCAAATCCTATGTCTTCCTTTTTTTTTTTTTTTTTTTTTAAGTTTTATTTGTTTGAGAGACAGAGTGAGCGTGCATGGGAGGGGCAGAAAGAGACAGAGAGAAGGAAACTGAGAATCCCAGGCAAGCTCCGTGCTGTGAGCCCAGAGCCCGATGCAAGCTTCAAACTCACAAACCATGAGATCATGACCTGAGCTGAAACCAAGAGTCAAATGCTCAACCGAGGCACCTCTCCTTTTTCTTTTTTATCCCAATTATGTGGAGTAGTACATCCTCAGGAATTAAGACAAATTGTTTGCAAATTACATTTTCTGTGCTTTCATGCTGAAATCATTATTGGCCAGTCTGGGGATATAAATAATTTTCTTTAGCATCTTTAAAGTACTGTATCTTTTGTTTTCAGGCTTCCAGACTTACTCTTTAGAAGTCTGGTGACAATCTGATTCCCCTTCCCTTGCATGTGAACTGTTGTATCTCTCTGAAAGCTTTGAGGAATATTCTCTTTTTAGTGTTCGGTGATTTTATGAAGATGTATCCAGGTGTGGATCTTTTTTAAATTCATTGTGGGGAAGGCTCTACCTAGTTTTCAGTTCTAGGAACTTCTCTTTGTAATATAATTTTCTTTCTTATCTCCCTCCCTTTTTTCTGAAGCCTTAATTAATAAAAAAAATGGCTTTCCTGGATTACTATTTGAATGCCTCATTTTACAATTTTATGTATTTTATATTTTCAATCTGTTTGACCTATTCTACATTTTGAGAGGTTTTCTCAACCTTAATTTTCAATCTTTCAATTGAATGTCTAGTTTCAGTCATCATTCAGCCCCAGGGAGCTCTTTATTCTTCTGCGATTGTTCCATTTTGGAGCCCACGGGTGGCAGCTGTGGAGGTGTACCTTTCAAATCTCCCTCTGGGAAGAACCTGCTAGAAGTGGTGTGGCTGACTGAGCGCCTACAGGTGCAGATCTCTGGAATCCACCGCAGCATCCACCCTGAGCCTTCACTCACTGGAAGCTCGCAGGCAATGACTGAGCATGGTGGGGACCCCAGAGCCTTTCCACCAATAACCCAGGGGGCTGGCTGAGACATTCTCAGATGGCCCGCAGTCTGAAGCTCTTCCCCTCTCCTTTGAAAGCTGTTAGACCTGCATCACAGACTGAAGGCTCCCCACTCCTCCTGTCCCCTCGGGCCTTTATCTTTCACAGCCGTTAACCCCCATATATCTCTCATACTGGTTACTTTATCTTGGCTTTTGCTTCCCAGAAGACTAGAACTGACAGAGCATCCCATCCTTTCTTTATGAATATACTATCTTCTCACACCTCTTTCAACATATTTAGCTTATTCTTATAACACCCAACACATGTAACAAGATGCACTTTACCGCATATAGTGACCTGGTAAGGTCAAATCACATTGCAGTAAACTGAAATTCATTAGGGAAAAAAAAATGCCATCAACACATCAAAAAAAGGAAGGAAGGAAGCTAGATGCACCCCTCCCCCACCAAGTTTCCAGAGGAGGCAAAATGTTTAATAATTCTAATAGTTGAAATAACATAGCAAAATATATGAAAGCATGATCCTGTTCCACCTGCTATTATATAAAAATTTCAGACTTTGTGGCAAGATATGCTATTACCTCATTCAAATAATCAGTGGCAGGGATCACGCAGGGCCTTGTACTTCTAGTTATCCTCATACTTGTCCAGCCTTGTCTTGCTACTGGATTTTTGGATTGTTGAGGGCAAGGGGCCATATCAGGCACTGAAGAAGTGCCTGGTAATAATAACAGTAAGAACAGGTGCTGATTATTGTATGCTAACTATATGCCAGATAAGCTGGTAAACACTTTATGTGCATTGTTTTCTTTAATCCATGCAAACAATCCAGTTTTACAGATGGAAACACTGAATCTCCAAGAGGCGGTGAAAGCGGCCCACGGTCCCACCTTAGGAGGCTAGAAGGAGGCACACACCTGCCTGCCCCCGGAATGGACACTCTCCGTCGCACCCAGCCAGACACTGCCTCCACCGACGCGGAACACATACAGGACCCGCAGTAGTTTCGGTTACATATAAAGTGGGTTATAAAAACGTCATTTAGTGCCCTGTAATATGCATTCTATAGCCTTGTGATGGGGAATGAATGTGCAGAGCCAAGGAAGTCGTGTACATTTTGAAATGATCTTCCTGGGAAGAAGCACACCATTTGTCAATATCAAATCTTACCTCGTTTGAAGTTCCCAGACTCTCTGGAGCTCTAATAAGAAGTAGCTTGTTAATCTTTGAAATACAAATGCTGATCAGCAGAGTTTTTTTTTTTTTTTTTTTTTCCCTCTTCTGTCGTTTAGGGCCTCTGTGGGAGGGAAGATCATGTTAACATATGCATGCTTACTCTCTTACAGAAAACCAACTCTTTATTTACCTGAGCTTCTCCTCATGTCCCTGGACAAGTAATTAAACCAAATCATTGACCTCTTCTGGAGCAGCTTATGAGTCATTTTTTGCTAAGTGAAAGAAAAGGTGTTTGGAAAAAGAAAATGCCATTGGTTCAGAATCAGAATAAGTAAGTTTATACAGAAAATATGCACAGGAGACTTGGCAGCATCTTTTGGGGCCTATTTTTTTCCCTAATATTCAGAAACATGAACTTTCATAACAACAAATGTCATCCTTTCTGTTCTTGGAATCCCTTTATGCGTTGCACGTAGCTCATGAGGGATTGCGTGTCATGACAATTACAACATTGCATTCAGCTGTTTATTAGAAGGTTAGGATTCACCCAAGAATTGGATATGTGACTCCCTTCCCTCTCCTGAGAAGAATATAGGTATTTGGAGGCAAAATTCTATTTGTTTTTCCTCCTAATATTTTCTAGTCACCAGTCCGTATGGCCATAACACGTGTTTTCACTTCTCTTAACGTACCCATTCAGAAGTTACCAGAGGTTAGCAATCAGAATCCCAGAATATAAGATGGCAACGCCAGTCGTTAGAACTGAGCTGTGACATGTACAAGGGACTGGTATGCAAAAGATGTTTGGAAACTAAGGCTGGCTAGTTCCCAGGTACTGTTTCAGTTGATGGCCAATCTAAGAGTCTCTGGAAAACATATAAGCTGATGCTCTCTTGACTTCAGTGGCTACTGCTTGGCTTGTCTCTTTGAAAGTGTCATGTCCCCCGACCCGGAGCCAGCTGAAGTGTTTGCTTTTTCTCAAACCTGACTTAACGCAAGCAAAACTTTAAAATTTTAAAACATTTTTGGGGGCGCCTGGGTGGCTCAGTGGGTTAAGCATCCGACCTCAGCTCAGGTCATGATCTCACGGTTCGTGGGTCCGAGCCCCATGTCAGGCTCTGTGCCGACAGGTCAGAGCCCGGAGCCTGCTTCAGGTTCTGTGTCTATCTCTCTCTCCCTGCCCCTCCCCTGCTCATACTCTGTCTCTCTCTCTCTCTCTCTCAAAAATAAATAAAACGTTAAAACGTTTTTTAAAAAACATTTTTTTGAAAGATGGAATTGACCTGAAGAATGAGAAGACAGTTGCTTAATGATCTGAAGTTCATTCATTCTATGAAGGTACTGTTTTAAACCTCTGGGGTGGATGTCAGTGATATGATGGAATAAGACAAACGTCACTAATAAGGTCACTGCCATCATGGAGCAATGGCAGACAGATCACCATTTAAATATACACGAATTAGGGTTATTGTAGGTCATACAAAGGCAAGATCTAGAGAGCTGTGACGATCTAGAGAACTATGAGGATGAGCAAGAGAGGGAAGCAATATCACTTAGGGGAGACAAGGAAATCTTCTTTGAGAAGGTGGCATTTAGGGCTGAGACGAGCTGGAGTTGGCAGGGGAAGAGTGTGGACAAGCAGTCCAGCCTGTGTGAAAGTGCAGAGGTGAGAAGGAACCAGAAAGTCGGTGTGACTTCAGAGCAGAGTGTGAAGTGCTTTTGGAGCCCCAGGTAATCTCTGAAGAGTAGAGACTTCTATGACCACAGAGAGCTCAACCTCAGTTACGAAACACCTGCAAACCACACAATATTGGGCGTGCAGTAAATGATTTGCCAAAGTGCCATCAGCATACACAGCTCAACACGGTGAAGAAATGTAAGCTGCCTCCTACAGACACACCTGCACTCATACCAGATGATGTGCATACAAGATTATTCATGGCAACATTGCCTTAACCAAAGATTAGAAAAAACCCAGTGTTTCTCAGTAAGAGGCTGGTCAAGATAACGCCATATGATGGAATAGAATGCCTCTGAAAAAAGAATGGATGAGTTCCTTACATTCTCAAATGAAAAAATCTCCAACATACAATATTTAAAAATTTTTTTTTCTAATCTTTATTTATTTTGAGAGACAGAGAGAGGGTGAGCAGGGGAGGAGCAGAGAGGGGGAGACGCAGAATCCAAAGCAGGCTCCAGGCCCCAAACTGTCAGCACAGAGCCCGATGTGGGGCTTGAACCCACAAACCGTGAGATCATGACCTGAGCTGAAGTCAGACACTCAATTGACTGAGCCACCCAGGCGCCCCCAACATATAATATTAAGTGAAGAAGTAAGATCCAGAAAAATGTGTACCCTGTGCTAGAACTTATAATTAAAAAGAAAAAAAAAGTAAAGAACAGTCAGAAAATGAGAAGACAAGTCACAGACTGGGAGAAAATATTTGCAAATGACATATCTGATAGAGAACTGTTATCCAAAATATACATAGGACTTTAAAAACTCAACAATAAGAAAATGAGCAATCCAATTAAAAAATGGGCAAGAGACCTGAACAAACACATCACTGACACAGATATGTAAGTGCCAAGTAAGCATATGAAAACATTTTCAATATCATATGTCATTAGGGAATTGCAAATTAAAACAATAATTAACAGAGTCGTATAACAAATTAGAATGCTTAAAACACAAGAAGTAGATTTCCACAAAAATATTTTAACAAGAGTTTGTAGTTAACACCATATTTTAAAAATGAGGTATGCTGTGAATGTATTTCCTATGAGAATCCTTTCCCTTTGCTGTCCTCCCTCAGTGTCTGACTACTTGAAAAAATAAGTAGGTAAATTAAATAGTAAGATACCACTACACATTATAATGGCTAAAATACAAACCTCTGACAACACCTAATGCTGATAAGGATGTAGAGCAAACGAACTCTTGTTCGTTGCTGGTCAGGATGTAAAACAGGACAGCTACATTGGAAGAAATTTTGTCAGTTTCTTATAAAATGAAACACACTCTTACCATATATATCATCCAGCAATTTCCCTCCTTGGCATTTACCCAAACAAGTTGAAAACTTATGTCCACACAAAAACCTGCACACAATGTTTATAACAACTTTATTCTTAATTGCCAAAACCTGGAAGCAACCAAGATATCTTTCAGTAGATGAATGGATAAGTAAACTGTGGTATATCTAGACAATGGAATATTTTTCAGCACCAAAAATAAATGAGGCGTCAAGCCATGAAAAGACATGGAAGAAACTTGAATGCGTATTACTAAGTGAAAGAAATCAATCTCAAAAAGCTGCATACTGTATGATCCTAACTATATGACATTCTAGAAAAGGGGTATCCATGGTGACAATAAAAATATCAGGGTTGGGGGAAGGGAGGAACGACTATGCAGGGCACAGGGAATTTGGGGGACAGTGAAACTATTCTGTGTGGTACCATTGTAATGGATATATGTCATTATAAATTCATCCAAACCCATAGAACATGCAACACCAAGAGTGAACCCTAAGGTCAACTATGGACTTTGGTTGATAATGATGTGTCAATGTTGATTCATCAATTGCAACAAATGTACCACAGTGGTAGGGGTTGTTGACAATGGGAGAGGCTGTTCATATGAGAGAACAGGCAGTATATGGGAACTGTCTGTACTCTCCATTCAATTTTGCTGTGAACCTAAAACTCTAAAAAATAAAGTCTATTTTGGGGCACCCGGTGGCTCGGTGCATTAAGCATCTGACTCTTGAAGGCTATTCCAGAATCTCAGGATCATGGTTTGTGAGATCGAGCCCCCCCGTTGGGCTCCACACTGTCAGCGCAGAACCTGCTTGGGATTCTCTCTTTCCCTCTCTCTCTCTGCCCCTCCCCAACCCTCTCAAAATAGATAAATAAACTTAAAATAAAATAAAATAAAATAAGGTTCAAATAAATAAAATAAAATAAAGTTTATTTTTAAAAAGCAAAGCAAAAATAAACAAAATAAACAATGTATTTGTATTTGGTTGTATGTGCATAAGAAACTTTTAAATACTATTCCAAAAACTGATAAAAGTGGTTACCTGTGACAGTGGGGACATGGGGCACATGGAGACAAAGATAGGAGTGATACTTTTACTATATACTTTTTAACATTTTTTTTGATTTATGAAATATGTTTATCTAAAATTGAATTCTTTGATGTGAGTACAGTAGAATCAATCTCATTCTGATCCCGGACTCCACCATTTATTAGCTGGGTAGTCTTATAAGGTTTCTAAACTCAGTGCCTGTGTTTCCTCATGCACAAAGTGCGGTTAATAGTAGTTCCTACCTCACAGGAGCGTTTTGAGAATTAAGTGAAATAATTACATGCAAAGCCATTAAATCAGTGTCCACCACATAGTAAGTGTTCAATAAATCATGGCAATAATCAGTGTCATGCTGCTGTCTAGAAACATACAATTTTTAAAATGGCATGTGTGGGTTTTTCTGGTGATTGGAATTATTGGTAGGATTAAGGATGATTTGTATTTTCTTTATCGTGCTTAAAATGTCTTGCAAATATTCTATAAAGATCATGCAGGTATATTGAGAAAATCAGTACGGTTTTTTTTTTTGTAAGTGGCAAGAACACTTAACATGAGATCTACCCTCTTGACAAAATTGTAAGGGCACAATACAGTATTGTTATCTATAGGCATCATGATGTACAACAGATCCCTTCATAATCTTACATGGCTGAAACTGTATATGCAATGAGTAGCAAGTGCCCTCTCTTACCTCTCCCCCAGCAACTTTGGCAACCAGCATTCTATTCTTTGTTTCTACATGCTTGACTATTTTAGATATAGTGTTTGTCCTTCTGTGATTGGTTCATTTCACTTACCATAATGTCCTTAAGATACATCCTTGTTGTTCCCCATGAGCAGAATTGCCTTCATTTTTAAGGCTGAATAATATTCCTTTGTATGTGTGTATACACCACATTTTCTTTGTGCATTCATCTGTTGGTGGGACACTTAGATTGTTTCCGTATCTTGGCTATTGAGAATAATGCTGCAATGAATATGGGAATGCAAATATCTCTTTACATCCTGATTTCAATTCTTATGGATAAATACTCAGAAATGGAATTGCTGGATCATAATGCTACTGCTACTTTAATTTTTTTTAGGGACACCTGTGTTCCATAGTGGTTGCACTGTTTCATATTCCCACCAACAATGTACAAAGGTTCCCTTTTCTCTGCATCCTCATAAACTTGTTACCTTTTGTTTTTTTGATACTAGCCCCCCTGGTAGGTATCAGGTGATATCTCATTGAGGTATTGATTTACATTTCCCTGAAGATTAGTGTGTTAAATGTCTTTCACTTACCTGTTGGCCATTTATATCTTCTTTGGAAAAACGTCTGTTCAAGTCCTTTGCTCATTTTTAAATCATGTCATTTGTTTTCTGCTTTTGAATTAAAGGAGTTCCTTATGTATTCTGGATGTTAACCTCTTATCAGCTATATGGCTTGCAAATATTTTCTCCCATTCCATAAATTGTCTTTTTACTCTGTTGTATTGTTTGCTTTGCTGTGCAGAAACTTTTTAGTTTGACTTAGTTCCCCTTGTTTGTTTTTGCGTTTGTTGTCTGTGCTTTTGGCATCATATCCAAGAAATCATTGCCAAGACCAATGTCTTGAAGTTTCCCCCTTATGTTTTCTTCCAGGAGTTTCATTCTTACATTTAAGTCTTTAATCCATTTTGTATGGTGTTCAATAAGCTCTATTTAAAAACAAAAACAAAAACAAACTAAAAACTATTTTCAGTCTTAAACACTGCCCAATGGGTTTTGCCTTCACCTCTGCCTTGCTTCTTGCCCTTTAGGATAACCTAACCCACTCATTTACTAGCTTTTGCATTCTCTGGCTTCTGAGATAATTATCCCTCCAGGCCACACCTTTGTTCTTGGTTTGCTGTAGTTCTATATAAGTCTCACTCCTGGCTTTAGGATTCTAACTTCAGCCCAGCCTCTGACCTTTAGGACTAATGTTTGCATCTGTTTACCATTTGAATTTTGTACTTAAATGTGGGTATGAATCCCACCCTAGCTTTGTCGCCAGGAAACCACCCCTAACAAAATACACTTGGCTATCACTTGGATATCAACCTTGGATATCTGGATAGCCCCTAAACTGGAGAAAGGTTGGCAGGTAGGAAATTAAGATAATTCACATGTTGTGCAGAAGATATATTTACTGACATGATAAAAGACTCAGCATCTGGGCATGATTTTCAACCAGAGAAGTATCAAATTTATAAAAGAGCCATTTGATTTTCTAATGTGACATGATAAGCATGCCTTCTTGTAAAAGCATTTTACAGAAAAACAAAATGGCACAACACCAGGCTGACAGCAAAGACAATTCTGTGAACAACTGCTGGAGCTGTTCCATGCAGCATTTGAGGTTGCTTGATTTGGAAAGAAAGAAAGAAGAAAGAAAGAAAGAAAGAAAGAAAGAAAGAAAGAAAGAAAGAAAGAAAGAAAGAAAGAAAGAAAGAAAGAAGAAAGAAAGAAAAAGAAAGAAAGAAAAGAAAGAAAGAAAGAAAATAAGTTATACGAAAGTGTAAGGATGAACGAGCCATACACTACTGTCTGGAGTTTTAAGGAAAGAAGGGCAGTGGGGGTGCATTTCCAGCCTAAAGTGAACATTGGATTTGACAGCCGGAGGGAGGTCGTCTTGCTGATGCCTGTCCTGCCCAAGATCTCTGCATTTTCAGTGCATCCTCGGCAACTTCCAAGAGACGGAGATGTCATTACTGGATTTTATGTTAACTATCAATGGGCAGAATTTGCACATCAGCACGTGTTTAACATTCGAAATAATTCCCCCCACACTGACATAGGAAAGAGAAGGAAAAAAAAACAAACAATGTAAAACAAAAAGTGACTATCTCGCTGGCTCAGAAACATCTGTAGCCTGATATTTCTAGCTACTTGGATGAAAATTTTGTATTCCTCAGTATGATTTTTATGCTTCTAGAATTTTCTAGAGAATGCTCAACTTTATTTATTTATTTATTTATTTAAAAAAAATTTTTTATGTTTATTCATTTTTGAAAGACAGAGAGAGACAGAGCACAAGCAGGGGTGGGGCAGAGAGAGAGGGGGACACAGAATCCGAAGTAGGCTCCAGGCTCTGGGCTGTCAGCACAGAGCCTGATGCGGGGCTCGAACTCACGAACCACGAGATCATGACCTGAGCCAAAGTTGGATGCTCAACTGACTGGGCCAACCAGGCGCCCCGAGAATGCTCAACCTTAAACTGATAATTTAATTTTCTTGTTCTACAGGCATATTTCCCCCCGGTATATGTGTAATCCCAGACATTATGAAAACAAAAATGTAGTGTTTCCTTCTCTTTCTCCTCCTCCTCCTTCTTTGTCACTTCTAGAAAAAGGAGCAGTTATTAAGTGTGCTTAATATAGAGAATCATGATCAAGAGAATGCAAAGTCACATAAAGTCAATTTTGATGCTCAGCTAATCATAGCGATAAAAAAGTTCCCAACTACTCTGTAAATGGCCCTACATGACACTTCTTTGTGGACTGGGTAGTTGATTTTGCTTTACAACTCTGTCCTGGGGGTCCTCCATAAAAAAGCAGCAACATAACAAGCTACAAAAGAGAAGAGGAAAGGAAGTAACATTTACCAAGTACTTGTTGTATATCAGCCTGGTGCCAGACGCCCTCACTCTTTCATTCTCTTCAGGGCCCTTTAAGAAAGTCACTGCGGTTTCAGTGATGATGAAGATGAGGATGAGCATGATCACAATGACCACGGAGGCGGTGGGAATGACGACTTCGGTTATGGAGATTTTCTATGCGCCAGGCTCTATACTATCTTCACTCAACTATTATTCATTCAAAAGTCATTTACCGAATGCCCACACTGTGTGCCGGAAACCGTTCTAGGAACTTGGGACATATCCATGTACAAAGCCCACACAAATCCTGGCCCCCGTGAAACCATATTTGGGGGTGAGAGTGGCACTGGACAACACGCACCCACATAGGGAAGTGGGGACGATGTTCGAAGGGGTAAGTCCTTTGGAAAAATAATAGATCAGAGCACAGCGGATCAGGATTGGGGGATGAGGGTCAGGTTGCAATGTGAAATCAGGTGATGATGGTGGGAGGCCTCACTGAGAAGAAGGTGACACTTGACACAGCTGAAGATATTGGCCACATGGGTATCTTGCAGAAGAGGGCTCCATGCAGAAGGAACAGCCGATGACAAGGCCATAAGGAAATGTGTCCTTGGAGTGTTCGCTGGAAAATGGAGGCCAGCATGGCTGAGAAGAGGAGAACAGTAATGGGGGCCAGTTCCTGCACGGCCTTGCAGGTCAATGGAAAGAGTTTACTCTGAGTGAAATAATAAATCATTGCACAGATTTGAGCAGACAGGTGGCATGGTCTAATGTACATTTTTAAAGAATCCCAGGAGCGCCTGGGTGGCTCAGTCGATGGAGCGTCCGACTTCGGCTCAGGTCATGATCTCACAGCTCATGAGTTCGAGCCCCGCGTCGGGCTCTGTGCTGACAGCTCAGAGCCTGGAGCCCGATTCTGCTCCTGTGTCTCCCTCTCTCTCTCTCTCTCCCCCTAACCCACTCACGTTCTGTCTCTGTCTTTCTCAAAAATAAATAAACATTAAAAAAAATTTTAAAGAATCCCTATGATTGTGTTAATAATACTTCACCTTGCAATAGTTCTCTGAGGTTCCTGGAAATTCCATTTTACAAACAAGAAGCTGAAGGGTGGAAAAATCAAGTAACCTTTAAATGAGTAGCAGAGCCAGGAATTAAGCCCAAACCGAGTGTTGTCTGACTTCCAAGCCTGGGCTCATTTTCTGACCACCTTGAAAGAAGACCTTCTCGGTTCACATCAGTTCAAGTTCACGATGACTGAAATACAGATCTCAGGTATAGGAAGAAGCAGAATGTTCTGTCTGGCTTGGTTGACAAAAGACCAAGATGAAACAAAAACAAAAACGAAAACAACACCCCAAAATACAAGGTCCTCAAATAACTACTGAGTTTCCATGTTTCATAGTCACCAAGGGGTGAGGCAAAAACTCACCCCTTAAGTAGCTTGCAGTTTAAAAGGGGAGATGGAATATTAACAAGTAGATGCAATAAAGTATTATAGGAGTCGCTTAAAAGGAATGTATAAGCTGCAACGGGGGCCAAGGAAGCAGTGGTCAGCTCTAAGATGGAGGGAGTAAGTTGTGGTGTGGCTCCTTATAGCTGGCAAATCCTTTCTCACATCCAGTGTTCCATGTTGCCTAGTGGCTCACTGGCTCTCAGTTTGGTTCACATGGCTTGAAAGAAAAGGCTCTGTGTTTCTCTTGAGGTACTTTCCAGATAAAAGGCAAAGAGTTTGTCACCTGAAGCTTCCTCTCTGCGTCTTGCCACTGACTTCCCATCTGCAATTTCAGTCTGTTGAATTCTGTCTGGATACACCGCAGATCGTCAGAAATCCAGAAAACCGGAGGGAACAGAAGGCTGTCTGTGCCTTTGATGTTCGTGAACTGTTTCATGTTGAATGTGTGTCTATGCACACACAGGCACACACTCATGCATCTGAGATTCCTAGAAAGGCTGCCAGGCCGTGCACCCCATCCCTGGGCCTCCCCGACAGAACTTTTTGTTTAAGAACCTTAGTCAGTATCGAGTCACCGTGTGGGAGCTTTACCTGTTGGATAAAGCATGCATGCTACCTTTCCAGTTTTCCCCAGATGAACTCTTGACTCTGCTCCTTTTCCATCCTGCTGCCTTGGTAATTCTCTAGACCTGATCCTCCCAAGGCTACCTTGCCAACCATCGGAGAAGCAGTGCCATGAGATGGAAACAGGATGGCCCGTGAGCACCTCGCCTATACTGGCTAGAATTCCCAATTCTGCAGTGTATTCAACTGTGTGACAGTGGGAAATCCACGTACCCTCCTCATCTGTGACTCAGACAAAAAAGTACCCATTTCAGAGGGTTGCATTAAATCAGATAACCCATCCGAGGAGCCCCGCTCATAACAACTGCTTGGGGCTCCTGGGTGGCTCAGTCGGTTGAGCGTCCAACTCTTGATTTTGGCTCAGAAGTCTTGATTTCTCTTGATTTCTTACAGTCATGGGATCGAGCCCTGCATCAGGCTGGGTGCTGGCTGTGGAGTCTGCTTAAGATTCTCTCTCTCCCTCTCCCTCTGCCCCACTTGCATGCAATCTCTCTCTCTCTTAAAAAACAAAACAAAAAAATTGCTCGATGAATGCCAGCTAGTTGTAGGATTAGTTCAGTGACGTCATCTTCTCACACGTCCATGTGCAGCAGTTCTGAGCACCGGGGCATGGCTTTGGCCAACAGTAATGGCCACTTGTCCCTCTGGGGAGGAGCTGCAGAGGGCTGGCCACTGGCTTTACTTACAACCCTGCTGGAAGAAAGAGGACAGAAGAGGGTAATCACAGCCCCATGCTGAGATTTCACCTCGGCTGCTGCCATCAGTAGCCTCACCCTAGGGATTAGGGAAATATTTTGTGTTCCCAGAACCTTGCTCTGGGCACCATCCCAAGAGAGCTCAGTGTTTAGCATGCTGTGTCCTCAGCGGTCTGGTTTAGACTTTATGAAGCAAAAGAAACTGCAGAAGACAGGAGACTTCCTCAGGAGACTTCTAGGGAGACAATGAGGAGATTATAATCACAATTGTCAAGGAACACTGATTGGATATGTCTTCTCTCCAAGGCAGTTTTGCTGGGTACCAAAATCATCCAACTCATGGAGTCAGCTTGGCAGTCATTTACTCCTTGCTCTACTCCGGGTCATAGTTGCTTAATATCCATCCTGTGACGCTTTGACATGAGACAACAGGGACAGGTATCAGCCCTAAGTGTCAGAGACAGCCACTCCCTGGAAGTCAGCCACCGGTTCGTGGGCTTGAGGATGAAGCAGAATCCAAACTCCTCAGCAGAACCCACAAGCTCAATATGGGGAGTGCTTTTCTGTCATCGTGGGACACAGCCAAGAGAGCAGAACTGTGGCACCCAGAGATGAGGGCAAGGGCCTGCAGAGGCACCTTTCTGGGGCATACACCCATTCCACAAACATGCACGGACCATCCCTGCAGGCAAACCCTGCCGGCTGTAGCTCCCAGGCTTTCCGGGGGGGGGGGGTGCGGATGGCAGCGGGAGAGACTGGTAAGCAGGTCCAAGACAATGGGATACGTGCAGGGACAGAAAATAATGTACAAAATGCTCAGGGAGCACCGTGGAGGTGGCACACCATCCTATGTATAGGAATGTAGCTTGATGGGATCTAAAATTAACAGGTCCCCCAATTATTTAAAAATTCCTGAGTTGTAAACTCCTGCAAGGGCGAGGCTTCAGCATCTTTGATTTGCTTTGTGTCATATCTGCCATGGAATGGAAAACATGTGTACACTGAATACAGGAGAGCCACTGTAATAATAAAGCAAGAGGCATTTGCTAGAATTGAGGGCAGGGAGGGAGGGGGAGGGTCGCCCTAAGTGTGGACTCGTGGGCTCAGTGCTGATGAGAGATTAAGACATCTCACTGCTTTCCAGAGTAATTTTCAGCCATCTCCATGCGTGATTCAGGCTAAATCAATTCAACCTTAGGCTTCAATCTGTCTGTCCACCAAGCTGGAATTTGGCAGCCTACCCTCCCCTACCGAAGCATCGAGGAGGCTGGTAGTTCGGAAAGGTGCTTTGTGTTTCCAGAAAGAAAGCAGTTTTGAACATCTGAGGCTTCATCCCTCGCACAACGTGACTCAATAAGGGCAACGTTATACTTGGGGCAGAAAAACCAGACCCGGGACACGTGAGAGGGGAAAGTGTGTTTGAGCACGTCAGAAATAGACCAGAGGGTCATTGTCAGAAATAACCGCTGGGGCTGGTGTGGTATTGGAATGCAGACTTGAATGTAGGAACACCAGAGCAATCTTCTCTTTCTGCTCAGATAAAATCAGCCCCTCTGGGATCGTGTGTCTAATTCCAGGAGCTTCAGCTGAGGAGGGCAACTTTCAGAGGAAAGTTGTCAAGATGATTGAAGGGATGGAAAAGAATACCTATGAGGGGAGGTTAAAGGAGACATGTCTGGCACCAACTAGCTCTGCGACTTGAGACAAGTAACCTCAGCTCTGAGGAGCTCCGTTCCCTGGTCTGTAAACTGAGGACGGAGGCCTGGCTGAGCCCTCGGGTCCTCCCAGGTCTCACAGTATTTTTATAATCCAGAAGGAGAGGAAGCCAGGCAGTAACTGTGTCATTCATTTTAATTGTACGCCTATCTGTTACGAATCTCTGTCTTCCTTAAGGGAGACAGAATAAGAGAAAAAAAGGCTGAGACTGAAGATTAAGATATTTTGCTGAAGCAAAAGGAATGCACTAGAAAGCTTTTCCCAAGCAGAGCAGAATTCAGAAAAGCAAATGAAGCGAACCTCCAAAGTTTCTGTTTAAAATGATATTTCAGGTCTCTATCTTCATAAATTACAAGCCCACTCTCCCACCTGGAGCCCTTTCCCCTTCGCCCCACCCGTGCTGTCCTGCACACTTGTTTCTTCCACTGGGATCAGGTGAGATAGGAATGATAATTCATCTTCTCCTGAGGAGATGTCAGCAGTCTGTCCCTATATGCACTGGCCACAAGTCACCTTAGGGCAGGAGATCCATGTACAAAATGGGAAGGGGAGAAGTACTCACCAAAAAAGCTCCCCCTCCCAGCAATGGTGCTTCCTCAGAGGCTCCCTGCCAGCTGTAGTCAGCCTGTCTCCAAAAAGCTCCAATGACTGACTCACCCCTGAGGCTACTAGCCTCAGAGTTCCACCCAACCCCCACCCTCATCACCCCCACACTGCCGCCCCCCCAGCCCCCCATCTCTCCATCCTGCACCTTTTCTCTGTAGGAGTCACAGATCGGGAGCAAGAGTAGGAGATAATAACTGGAAAAAGGAACTCGCGAGCCTGCGGCTCCCATTCGTCACTGCCTGGGTGGGAGTGGCTCAGCCGGGTTTAGGGGCACAGTGTCGTGTTGCATGGAGTGTGGGAGCCCAGGAACAGCTGTGCAGATTTCACCTGTAGGCTAGGCTAACACCCTAGGTCCAAATGTCCACCTTCCAGGGGTCCTCTTGGTCAGAACCGGCTCTCCACCCTGGCTGCACTTTGCAGTCAGCTGGGGAGCTTTTTAAAAAAGTACTGATGTCCAGTATTTTAAAAATACTTTTTAAAAAAATACTGAGCCTGGGTGGCTCAGTTGGTGAAGCAGTTGAATTGGCTCAGATCATGATCTCACAGTTCGTGAGTTCGAGCCCCGCATCAGGCTCTGTGCTGACAGCTCAGAGCCTGAAGCCTGCTTCAGATTCTGTGTCTCCCTCTCTCTCTGCCCCTCCCTGCCTAGTGCTCTGTCCCTCTCTGTCTCTAAAAAATAAATAAACATTTAAAAAAAGAAGTTCAGGCTTAAAAAAAAAATACTGATGTCCAGACCTTGTCTGAGATGAATCACATCATCAGGATCTCTGGGATTTCAGGAGGAACTTCCCTACACTACAGACCATACCATGAACCACTATATGCTTCCAGTAGCAAATCAACTTAAAACGCACAAAACATCAGAAGAATCACAAGGGAATAGGAAAACTCCAGCTTATAATACCATGTCCCTAACATAGATAACACTCCTTGAAAAGCCGTCTTCTTGCCGAGATGATGTGTTTGTTCACGCCTATGATAAGCATGCTTTTATGCAATGTCCTTTCATTAGCTTTGATTATCTGACGTAACCAAGGAACATCTGCCCTCAATGAGTTGTCTGCAAAAAAAAAAAAAATTGTTTGCAGATCAGTCTTAACATTCACTTAGCCCACTAGATGCTTAGATGGTATTTGGGTAATGTATTCAGAACCAAGAAGGTTAGTAGCACTAAATCAATTTCCATATCCATAGGGGCTACTGGCTGTAGTATAGATTTACAGAATTTCACTTCCAACTACAGTTTTCCTGCCCTACCTCATCTGTCAGACAAAGGGCTCACATTTGTATTCTCACTGCAGAATGTTTTCCCCTTGTCTGTAGATGCATCATTAAATAGCTCAAGATCAGTTGCAGCAGGGATAAACAGCCATCTCTTTCACTGTTTATGGCAAATTTCAGAGGTGGATTCTTTGCTTCCACCTATACCTGAGTTGTTGTTGTTGCTGGTGTTCTTGTTGCTGCTGCTGTTGTTCGACATTCCTTTGCTGTTCTCCTGGTAGGTGCGGGATGATGGATGGGGCAAGAGTCCGATCCATCAAAGCATCATGCTGGCATGCGGATTGCAAAACCTATTATGTCAATCATCGGTACCCTTGTAGAACCCCTGTTTCTCAGCTCTATTCATCTTTGCTCAAGCTTCTATCTCAACTTGGAGGCTCCATTCATAACCACCCTGTTTGCCTCATCATATCCTGGTCATTCTTCAAGGAACCTCTTTCAGAAAGCCTTCTGATAGGTATCCTGATAATATCCACTGTTCCTTCCTATGACCACAGCTACCACTAAGTTTGGACTCCTTGAGGACAGAAATTTATGCTCAATTGCCTCTGCATTCACAGAACTTAGAAGGTTATAGACACTTGATAAGTTTTGATCAATACTTAATATATAATTGTGCAACCATCATCCAAAAATATTGTTTTGAGACAGAATTTCTCAGTATTCCCTAAAGAAAAAAGCAAATCACTACCCTTGGCTACAAAAGCTGCCAAGCCAGAATGGTGGTTCCTCTTTGACTCCTTCCCTTCCAAGAGTGAGTCCTTTCTTCTTCTGGAATCTCTTGTGGTCCTTCTCAACTCTGCATGCGGTCCCCTGCCATCCTAGGCCTTGACCTCCTCACCTCCCTCTTACAAGGCAGTATTGGCCTCCTCACCTGCTTCCCCTTTGGTAGTCTCTCTCACCTCCAACCAATTCTGCAATCTGCTTCCACACTAATGTCCATAAAGGGAAAGACTTGCTTTTTCCTAGCACTTGTTCAAGAATCTATAATGGCTCCCTATTTGTGTTTCTTTTTTCCCCTAAAATCCTTATTTTATTCATTATCTGACTCATCTCAACTACTTATCCTAAATCTGTTTCCTACCCTCCTTGTTCCACCCAGTCAACAAAGATTTTCCACTCCAGTTCAGTGGGATGTGTCCTTTCCTATGCCATCAACATACCCACAGCCCTCCCACCCCACTCCCTCCAGCTGTGTGGCTCTGTACGGTTTCTCTGTCAGCAGACAATGCCTTCACCTCCACTGTATGCCTCGTATCCTACCTATTGTCAAGGCTCATGTCAATATCATCTCTCGAGAACGTCTAACCCCACCACCGCTGTCCCCACTTAACTCTTCTTTCCCTGGTTTCCTTTTACATTATTAGCTGGTACCGTGACCGCTCGATATTCCCTAAACAATGCATATGTTTTAGTATCTTTTCCCCAACTTGACTGTGAGCTCCTGAGACAATGTATAATATTTCTTTTGTGCTTCTCACCTTGCCTACTGCAGTGCATCCAAGAAACTTGTTGATATCTCTTAAGAAGAAAGATACGCCTTACTCACTGTGACTGATAGGAATGTTATGGGATGCTGGATTGAAAAAGTAGAAAATGCCAAGAAACAAGCTCTGGATTCATCTAGGAAAAATAAAATTGGTCCATGCAAAAGGGTCATGTGTACATCTATTTTGGATAGAATTAAGATACTTGTTAGAACACTTACTTTGGTGATGCTAATAATGATAGTCATAGTAAACCAGAACCATTATTTTAATTCAACCCAGCACACATTAGAGCATTTAATGAGTATATACTATGTGCCAGCTCCAGGATGAAGAAGTTCAAAAGATTTCAAAAGTGAATACACTGTAAGCAGGCGATAACAACACCAAGTTCTTATTATAATAGTGGTAAATTTTTTAAATGTATTTTGGCTTGTGGAAGGACTCATAGAATCAGAGCCTTGATTCAGGATGCAGGAATTTTAACAGGAGAGGGTAGAATCAGGGAGGGAGGGAATTGAGGGGTTAGGGGAAGTGTAGAATAGAGTAATAGTGCTAAGAGGAGCAAACTGCATGGGATTCAAAAGTACAAAAGTTTTTTAGAGAAAAGTCAGTTATACACCATTTAGTTGGAGTGTTAGGTATTGAGAAAAGGGCAGGAATGGTGAACATACAGAAGGGTAGAAAGGTTCCTCATCCCAGGTTGCACAGTCCTCAAGGGTTTGGACTTTGCATGTAAAAAAAAAAAAAAAAAAAAAAAAAGAAAGAAAGAAAAAGAAAAAAGAAGCCATTGAGAGTTTTTGAACAAAGTCCTGGTAGCAAATTCTTGGAGAACTTTGTGACATAATTCCCTTTAGGATGTTGGAGAAGTCAAAGCTTGACCTAAGGCAACCAATATCCTTTTTGCTTGAAATGCTAGACTTGAAAGAAATATGACAAGTAAAACTGAATCCTGTCAAACATCTCAGACAGCCAGGAGTTTGCTCTCTAACATGTGGGATTTTGCTAAATGCATAATATTTGCATGTTTCCAGTGTTGTCATAGAAACAAATGGCATGTTTTTGAGGATGCAGATCTCTGGTGTTTCCTGGCTAGTACAGACTGTACTTTCATTTGGGAGGCTGGAAGTCCAGAGCCCTGACCAGGATACGCTCGCACCTTCCAGAGTTGATGGGAGGTGAAAGGTGGCTGTCGTCTGTAACATGAGCTGTTCTTTCAGCCTTTAGCAAGAGTTCCCACTGCAGCAAAAGTAAATCAGGGAGGCTGCAATCAAAAGGAGTTCATTTTCACCGACAATTCCATTTGCACTTAGTTATTAAAATTAGTATTTACTGGAAGTGGCAACTTGTGCTCATTTTCTTGGATCATTAAAATGTGGTCATCTGAGGCATAAACAATGCCAGCCATTCCCAGATATCAACTAGGGCAACAGGTTTAGCAATAATGGCATCACAGCTCCATTGTGGCATTTCACAGAAACGCACTGGATGGCAGTGACCCAAGACAGTCCTGGCAGGTGGAGGTCATTAGACCACTTGTTCTTAGTGGTTTCCATCCTCAGGCAGATTTGACAGAGAAGGGATGCTATCAATCAACTACTCGCCCTCAAAAGCATTTCAGCACCTCAACTACTTTGGTGGGGTGAATACAATAATATTATAATGGTAAAAAATTTTTTAATTTATTTCAGCTATGGTTTATGGAAATGCTCCTGGTATCAGGGCCTTGATATAAGATACAGAACTTTGACAGGAAGAGGTAGGACCTTGTAGAGTATTGGGTAATGAAGAAAAAGGTGGGGTAAGAATAATAATGCTAAAAGGAGCCAATTGCATGGGATTTGAAAGCATAGGACAAAATAAGCAATTATATGTGGAGAAGTGTATTGTTATTGTTCGATTTTAAGCATAAACACTTTAAGAAACTGGTCTTACCAACTGGAGTCCCATGAATTATATTTTGAGAGCCATTTTTCAGATAATTGATAAGTGAAAACAAAATTGAAGGACTCCACCAGGGCGAGGAGAAGCGAAAGAATGGATGAGAAGTCGCCCTCTTGATGGCTCAAGGTCATGTTCTGGAGTCCAGTTGCATGGTGCTTCTTGGAATTGGGCATTCTTGAATCTCAATTTTCAGATTCTTGGCTGGAAAGGCCTCACTTTAGAATCCTTCAAGTTCAAATCTGACCAAAGACACATGCTCTCTGTCTACAATCTCTGAACCCTTCAAACTGAGCACATAGTAGGTGTTCAAAGAGCATCCCCTGAGCGGGGCGCCTGGGTGGCTCAGTCGGCTGAGCGTCTGGCTTCGGCTCAGGTCATGATCTCATGGCTCATGAGTTGGAGCCCCACGTTGGGCTCTGTGCTGACGGCTCAGAGCCTGGAGCCTGCTTCTGCTTCTATGTCTCCCTCTCTCTCTGCCCCTAACCCAATCGCATTCTGTCTCTGTCTCTCTCAAAAATAAATAAACATTAAAAAAAATTTAAAAAAAAAGAGCATCCACAGTATCCTCACAGATACTGCAACTTCACATATTTCAGTGAATCTGAACCTGGATGAAAAGATCTCATTGTCTGCCTAGGGTACCTGCCACTTATTGAGCATCTATCATTTTCTGGGCATTTGTCACATAGTTAATTTGGTCCTCATAATCATCCTATGGGGAAGGTACTAGAAACTGAGGATCAGAGAAATTAAATAACTTGGTCACACCTAGTCAGGGCTGTTTCTAAAAGGGGCAAGCGTTGGACGCTGGCAGAGATTCTCTCTTTGTTGATTTCTGTTTGTTTTTTAATGTCAGTTTGTTTTCTTGTGCTTTGGATAAAACCAAATCTATTGCAAAGGTAGAGTAGGAACTTCCTTTCCTCAAGGGTGGGTATGTTCATTCTTCCAAACTGAGCGAAAATCACTATTATTAGCTTTAGCAATGCTTGAAAGAACTTGTCCCTAATATATTGCTTCTAGGGGACAATGGGAAATTCTTAAAACTGGGTAACCAATAAGAAAGACCCAGAAAGAACCAAGTATGATGAGAATGTCTGAAAAAAATGTGTTCTCTTGAGCAAATTGGCCCATCAAAAGCACTAATAACCTATTTTGAATAATCATCACAGAGGCACAATCTATAACTCTCACTGCCTGAGCTTCTCCATCTATGAAACAGGGATAATAAAGAGTGTTATAAGGATTCAATGAGTGATAACATGTAAATGTGTAGAAGAAAGCCTAGCGTGTAGCAAGTTCTCAATTCCAGATCCCATTACTTTTATTCGCATGATTTTTTTCTGAACCTGTAAAATAAATTTGTACAACCACAATCTCCTCTCCTTTGGGACCTAGAAACAATACCTACCACTCGTTGAACGTCTATCATTTTCTGGGCATTTGACACATAGTTAATTTCGTCCTCATAATAATCCTATGAGAAAGGTACTAGAAACTGAGGATCAAAGAAATTAAATAACTTGGCCACACCAAATAAGGGCTGGAGCAAGGATCTGAACTCAGGGCAGAGGGACCCAAAACGTATTTCCCTACCCTGCTTCTCAAAGGCACTAAGGAAACTGCTCTCTGTATCCCAAAGTGAAACTGAACTCAGTTAAAAATAAGCACATAGGCCAAGGACTTATCTCTGACAGGGTAGATGCTTGGTGCCTCTCAGAGAATTTTAGCTTAACACCCTGAGATTAGTTAGCCTTGCGTCTCTGATCCACAGAGGTCTGTTTAATTCAAGTCACATGTGGGCATTTTCACTCCGATTATAACGTCAGTTCTAAATCTGTTGGTATGTCACAGAGGCACAAAACCCAGGAAAGAACTTGAGCTGTTACTGTTCCCAAGCAGAAACATCCTTGGAAGCTTATCTGAACAGAAGGCCCATCTGAAACCTTGGAGGTTTGCCCAGCGCTGGTTTCCTGTCTAACCGAAAGCAGAGAGGCCCAGACACAGAGCCAAGAGGTTCGCACTTGTGTGATCGGCAACCTAAATTTGTGGATTTGGACCAATAAAGGCCAAATGCAGCCGGCAGCCGGGGCCCCGCATGCGGTGACACCACTCCAGTTGGCCCAACGGTAGGGGGAAGAACTCACAGAAGACAAACGTTGTAAATGAAGCAACAATGCAACAAGGCAAACCGACTTCCCAACTGGCAGAGAAGGGGAGACAGAACCCCCAGGATTATTTTTGTAAATTATTCTGCTGTCCTTGGCATCCAGAAAGGATCCTTTGCTATCTGTGATAACGCTGGCAGCTAACACGTACTGAGCGCTTGCCATGTTTGTGAAATTCTACCAAGCACCTTACATATATTATTTTAATGGTGGATGATGATAACAAAAGTGGCTGAAAAGGCTAGTGTGCAGGGGCACCTAGGTGGCTCAGTTGGTTGAGTATCTGACTCCTGATTTCGGCTCAGGTCATGATCTCATGATTTCATGATCCCTGAGTCGGGCTCTGCACTGACAGCAGTGGACCCTGCTTGGGACTCTCTCACTCCCTCTCTCTCTCTCTGCCGCTCCCCTGCTCATTCTCTATCTCTCTCTATCAAAATTAATAAATACACTGTTTTAAAAAAGGCTAGTGTGAAGCCTCAGGATTTCCATGGAGGGTGTCATTTGGCCACAATCTTTGCTAACAAGGAGCCACCTGTGTTTTTAGAGCTGCACTATCTCACCTGCCTGCACCATTTTTTTACCCCAGCACAAGATCAGCCTGAGTTAAGACATTTCCTTGTTGCTATGCCATGGCCATCGCTGCAGAGATGACCCCATTGCCCCCTGGGAAGTAGAACCCCTGATGCATCCAAGGCCCTTCAGCAGGTATTTCCAGCCACCTCGTGGTGGGGCTTCCTGCTCTGGCTACACTTGAACCCACAAACTATATTGATTTGATTTGTCGAACACCCTCCCTTTGCTTAGCTGAAGCAAGGCAACATCTGTGGGAAGAGAGGGGGGCCATGTTGTTTTCTTAGGAGAGAGGAAGCTTTCCTAGATACCCCACAGGAGATGTCATGTGTCATTGATCAGAGTTTGGTCCTGTACCCCTTTCTAAATCCAACCTTCATGGGAACATGGCTGCCATGACTGTCTTAGACTTATTGGGATCTGCCCTTGAAGCAGAGATGGGGTCAGCTTCCCCAGGATCATGTTAACAGAGGTCACCACCAGAAGACATGGAGGTTAGATAGGAAGAGCTGGGGCACCGATGCTGTGACAGCCAGTAGGGTCTAAGCAGGAGTGCATATTCACAGGCGTGACTGCCGCAGACAAAGTCTTACTTTCCCTCACCCGTCACGCGTCCAGGGCTCGTTCTACTCGTCCCAAGGGGAAAAAAAATCTGTCCTTCTTTATGTTCCCATGCCACTCTCTACCTATTTCTATGAGAGCACTTATATCTTATTTAAAAGCTGTCTTCTTTTCACACATATCTCTTCCAGCTAGACTTGCAGCTTTCCCATTACAGAGGCCATGTATTATTCAAGTTTGTATTTCCAGTGCCTACCATAATTCCTGGAATAAAGTAGGAGCTCAGTAAATGTTGGGTTGAAATGATTTCTGAATTTCTCTTATGGAAGTCTATGTCATTACCTAGAAAGGGGGATGGGGTGCAGGTTTGGTTCAAAAAGTGGGAAAGAGGGGCAGCTGGGTGACCTAGTGGGTTGAGCGGTCAACTCTCGATTTCAGCTCAGGTCATGATCTTGTGGTTCTTGAGATCGAGCCCCGTGTTGGGCTCTGCGCTGGGAGCATGGAACCTGTTTGGGATTCTCTCTCCCTCTCTGTCTGTGTCTCTCTCTCTCTGTCTCTCTGTCCTGCCCCCGCTCATGCTCTCTCTCAAAGTAAATAAATAAAACATTTTAAAAATAATAAAAAGAAAAAAGAAGAAATAGGAAAGAAAGGAACATAACTGTTGTTGGTTTGTTATTTTAAAATTAATTTTTAACCCACCTAATTCAAAAAAAGGATGTAAGGGAGCAGGGATGCTGGGTGTAATGTGCTGTGCTTAATGTCACCGTGCCTGTGCTCCCCAGAGCACACGGGAGAGGGTGGGACACAGTGATTCAGACCTTATCTGTGCTCAATTCAGAAAGACACATTTCCCAGCTTGCCCAGGGCTCTGGCAGGGAAAACTCAGATCCCCAAACTCAGGTCATTCTAGTGCAGCAGTAACCAGCTGGGTTTTCAGCGACTTGGATGGAGCCATCTGTTTTCCCAGCCCACATAAAAATATGCACAAGTAGGGTGCAAATCAGCACATCTACAGCTTCCAGGGGACCTGCTGGGATGTGCCCTCCCTTTGGGGATCACTGAAAGGTAAACCCAGCGTGGGAAGACAGAGGGAGAGCAGCAAGGCTAAGGAGCTAAGCAAATCCAGACCCTGCGGTCCCTTCTCTGCCTTTGCCTAGAATAGGGCCCATCTGGCTTCCCGGCCACGTGGCCATTGTGTTCGCGCTCCTGTGCGGGGCACCGCGGGGCATGCTGAGTGCCCGGAAAATTACCAGCGGCCTCACGCAGTTCCCACCCGGCACCGGCACCACCGGGAATTGGCGGCATAGGAACTCCCTTCTCTGACGCTCCTGGGTCCTCTGACTGCCTGGGCCAGCCTCGGATTCCCACATAACGAGCCTGGTGAGCCCAGGTGGTCGGGAACAGAGGGGCTTTTTGTGTCCTGGTCCTAGAGAAGAGAGCCCCTTAGCTTTTCCCACATAGCCACCCCCTCCCACCCCTCTCGGGCTGCAGCCTCCCCTTTCCTGCCCCTCCACATCACAGAAGGGAATTTAGAGCAGTCTTGGCTCTCCAGCGAAGACGGAGGACAGTAAATTCCACATGGAAAATGGAATAAAATGGGGGTGCTGTTAGCCAGCCACCCAGGTGCAGACGGCTTTTGGCAGCCCAGGACCAGGCGGTGATTTAGAAGGGTCTGTCTCCAAGCCATTACAGTTAATTGTCGCAGAGTTACAGACTCATCAGCAGGCAAAGAGCCAGCTCCAAATCCCCAGGGAATTTCGGATGGATTAATAAACAAAGTGGCAAGCATGTAAGGCAGCCGATTCTCTATAAAGAAATGATTTCTTTTTTTTTTTTTTTTCTTTATTCCTCACTTCTGGATCCACTGCCTAGGATCCACTCTTCTCCACGTCTTGGAAGGCGTCTGGCCAACAGGCCCCTGGGTTGGGCGAAATTATCACGTTCCTTATTTTTGATCTAGCAACACAAACACTTTCCCCGTGGGGTAGTGCATTTTCCGAGACTCCTGATTCAGTTCAGAAAGATGCATCTCAACCCGGTCATCTTCTTGACTCGGTGGCAGTCACTGTTAAACCAAGATTCCGCAGAAAGACAGTTCTGCGTCTTAACATCGGTAGCACGGATGACATCACCACTGTCTATGTATAGAAAGCCTATGCGCAATTGGGAGCCGAAGCGGTAGCTTAATTGACATCATACACGGGATCAGCGAATCTGTTCATTGGAGCTGGTGCTGAGGAAAAGAGAAACGCAGTGCTGGGCTTTGATTATAACTTCCTCTTCCAGTTTCTCTTTCTTTGATGTTTCTGCTAAGGTCTCTCCTGTTACTCCTGAGAGGCAGGAACTGTCTCAGAGAGTACACTGCTCTTTGCTGTAAATGCCTGCTGGCTCCCCTGCCCCACAAAGAGCTGTAAAATCCATGCCATCACAAACGATCGGGGCCTGCCTTTGTCTTTCCTTGCTGCTTGTGAATTCCCGTCTCCTCTAAGCCTTCTCTATTCCACACAGCCCAGAGAAGTAGAGCCATGAAAAAGCAAAGAATCCAACTTCTAAATGAAGAGGGAAATGCATTTTCTAAAAACAAATGCTAAAAAACTAAGTGAACTAATACCTGTGCGAGGAAAAGAAAGTTCTTCTGAGCTGCTTAAGAGTAATGATTTCAGGGGCGCCTGGGTGGCTCAGTGGGTTAAAAACTGAAGGTTACAGTTGAACAAAGCACCATCCGACGTGGGCTCAGGTCAGGATCTCACGGGTTCGGGGCCTGCAGGCTGCTTCCGATTCTGTGTCTCCCTTGCTTTCCGCCCTTCCCCCGCTTGCGCTCTGTCTCTCTCTGTCTCTCTAAAATAAATAAAACGTTAAAAAAATTTTTTTAAAGAGTAATGATTTCATTTCTGTGTTACTTATTTGAAGATATATACTTTATATTTTGCTCTTATTGTGCTTTTCTATTTAAATTTCTCAGTATGACTGAACGCTCTATTATATCGAGTCCGAGCTTCCCGGAATTAAAATTGCAGGGAGATAATGCAGAAAATAAGTGGGTAGTGTTGACCTGCTCCCAGCACGTAAACTGGTCAGGCAGACTTCTGAGGAATAATGCTTCGCAGCAAAACTTACTACTTCCAGCAAGCTTTTCCTGCAGAGGGCCAAAGAATAAGTATTGTATGTTTTGTGGGCCATGCAGGCTTTGCTTCGACTCTTCAATTGTGTCCTTATAACACAAACACTGATACAGCCGACATGCAAATGGATGAGGGTGTCCGGGTTCCAACAAAACTTTATTTATAAAAACAGGCCACAGACCAGATTTGGCTCATCGGTCATAGTTTGGCGATCTCTGCTTTGTAGTAAAGCCATAGTAAGTTTTCTTCTTTGGCCAAATAGTGAGTGGGAGCTTGCAAAACCAAAGTCATTCCGAGGGGATGACACGCCCCCACATGGTCGCCAGCACATAATAACTGGGTCCCTGTCTTCCACTTTCTAGCAATAATAACTGAATTTAACAGCTATTGTCAGCTTACAAAGTGCATATTAACTACTTGAACTGCAAATTCTGTGGGATAATATCTTCATATTGCAGATTATTTTTTATCATGGGCTTTAAGTTTCTGGGAATAAGCAGGTGAGTTATCCAGACCAGCCATCCCAATAAAAACAACCAAAAATGCTAAATACAATACAAAAAGCACCTACTTAAAAGCACCCCAAAACTAACACATTATAAAGGGCCTAGCAGACCTAAATGGAGGGAAATTATTAAGAAAGCACAGACGCAACTTTTGCCTTGATACGATCTGCTGATCCTGGCAAAATGGAACTTTCGGTGACTTTATGGAGTGATCAGGACAGAAATCAAAGCCTAGAGACTGTATGAGCTACCACGTCTACCAATAAATCACCCCTATGATAAAGTTGAACCTCAAAGAAATAACCCCTGGGGTAAAAGAGCCAGAAGTGAAGCAGCCTTCCTGCAAAGAAACAGGGGGATTTCATATCCCCAGGTAGGTCAAGGACCCTCAAGCCTTGAAATTTGGTTTAAGGCGGTAGTTCCTCCAGACATCTTTCAGAAACAAATAATAAATTCTTTTTGGAGGAAGGTATATATAATTCATCCTGGGCCTCAAATTACTCCTATTAATGATTTTCCAAGCACAAGGACTTAGCATATAGTCAAAAACGTAAGGTTACAATTAAACAAAGCACCGTGAAGTCAACTAAAACAGATTTGCAAATATTTAGCTGGTAGAGTTATCAGATACAGGTTACAGAGCAAGAGTGTTTACTATTCTTAAAGGGGAAAAAAAAAAAGAACAGGCGTGATAGCAGAAAGCCATAAAAAAATGACAGTGTAAATTTTTCTTTAAAGAACCAATGAATTTATAAGAAGGGAAAATTAAATAACCAAAAGTTTAAACTTAATACAAGTTTTTAACAGCAGACTAGACACACCAAAGGAGATAATTAGATATTAGAAGCCCCATATTTGGGGGGGGAAAGGTGGCCAATATTCCACTGGTAGTAGGTACCCAAAAAGAAAATTTATTTCTTTGGAACCTAAAGTCCCACAAACTTTTCAATCTGTGGCCAACTTGGTGGTCATAGGTGTTTGTATTGCTAAGGGAAAGAGGAAAATTCACCCCGTCTCCACATCAAACTGACAATTTCTAACCCAGTTTTGATGCCACGTTCTGCCCCCTGACTACATATTCCTCACCACGCCACTAGGACACTGATGTCTTTGTCCTGTCCAGGAATTTTGATCTATGACCACATCCACTTGATCTGCCGCAGTGGAATTCCAATTCTTCCCTTGAGTTTCAGTTTGCTCTAGATAATGAAATGAAGAAAGAACAGCCTGCTACTTTGATCAAAGAGTCCTTGTGGTTAATAACCAAACAGGAACAAAGTTGAGAGTAGAGGAAAAAACAATGAAAGAAGTGCTAATAATTATATTTCTTCATCTAAAACTATTGAAAAGTCTGTACATGAGGATATTAGCTCCCCTGGTAGTCCCACTGCTCAGAGAGAGGGCTGCACAATCGTGCTCCTCAAACAGCCCCATACGCTGCCCTTAGCTTGACGCTCCCAAGGTCCCCCAACCGCTTTAGTAACTAACTTCACAGTGATTGAACTCTGTCCAGATGCTTTCACACGGACCCTCAGGACTTGACCAATTCAATAGGATTCTTTTTTTTTTTTTTTTTTGCTTCCTATAATAGACTATAGTCCAATTGAAACCCCTGTCCTAGTTTTCTGTTACGCTTTTCATGAATGTTAATTCTGTCTATATTTTAAGTCCCATAAGACAATCAGTACACATTACATTTACCATCTAGTCTTTCTACTGGTCTTCATTCCTTCTTGGATTTCTGGGATAACTTTCCCAGAAAAGAATTCCCTTTAGCATTCCTCTTAGTGCAGATCTCCTGGTGTGGAATTCTCTGCTTGAATTTGTCTAGAAATGTATTTGAAAATATATTTGAAAGGTATTTTTACTGGATAAACAATTCCAGCATGACATTTTTGTTTTTTCTTTTGGCACTTTGAAGATATCATCACATTGCTTTCTGGCTTTTATTTCTCTTTTGAGAAAATAGCTATCAGTCTGATTAATGGTCCTTTAAAGGTAATGTGTCTATTTTCTCTGAATGCTTTTAAGACTTTGGTTTGCAGAAGTTTTACAGTTATGAGCTTAATCATGGTGATTTGCTTTGTATTTATACAGCTTGGAGTTTGTAACACTTCTTTGATATATTTCATTAATTTTGGAAAAGATCCCAGCTGTTATTTTTTGAGCTACTGCTTCTGAACTATTATCTCTCCCCAGGGTTTCTGTGACTCCAATTGTATGTATGTTGGATCTTTCCTCCAAGGTCCACGTATCACTTCTGTGACTTTCTGTGTTCTTCATCCTTTTCTGCTGTGTACTTCAGTCTGAATATTCTAACTGACCTATCAACCAGTTAACACATCCTCTTTTTTGTTATGTCCAATATGCAGTTAAACCCTTTATTAAGATCCTAATTTCAGTTATTACATTCTTTAGTTGTAGAAGTTCCATTTGATTCTTTTACAGAATTCAGTTTTCTGATAAAATTCTCCCTCTTGACATCTATGTCTCTTGAACACATTAATCAGTTTTTTTTAAGTCCATGTCTCCTAATCCTATACCTAGGTTAACTGTGGCTCTGCTTCAATTGTCAGTTTTGTTTTTAATTCTGTTTCTTGGTATTTCTAGTAATATTTTATGGAATATACAACACTGTTTATGGAAAACTGTAGATGTTCAGGACAATGTCATGTTTCTCCGGGGGATTTATCTTATCCTCTGATGGACAGCTACAGTAAACCCCCAAAAGTGAGATGATTCAAGTAACTTATAATCTTACTAAGGTTTTGTATACCTGTGGCATATCAACCGAGAGCCTGCGGTATTTGCTAGAGCTCCTCCTCCTTGGCAAATTCCTGAGCTCCAATTTTTATCTCCTCACCCTCACGACACTGCCTCAAACTCCTTTTTGCTTTCTGCCTGCTTTCCTCTTTGGCTTCGTGCCTGCACAACTTAAGAGTTTAACAAATGCCTCCAGGTGAAAGGTTCTCCTCCTCTCCTGTCAGACAACCTTGGCTCCTCAGGTCCTGTCGGCCTCAGCAGCTGTGAACTCCAGTTTGTGTCCCTCTAGCTGCACAAGACCACTGAAATCTCTGCTAAGTTCTCTGCCTCTTAGCATCACTGCCTTTCCTTTCAGGCCGAAAATTGTCACATTTCCTGAATGTGGCACAGGGAGTGTTGGACTCACCTTAATTCACCTCTCCCTTTCATGGATCTTCACACCCTTCAAGTCCTAGATACCTTGGCTGCTCTTCGATGTCTTAGAAAAATGTGTATTTTGTATTTTATACGGATTTCCTGGGTGTTTTCAACAGGAGACGTGGCCTATGAGATACTCCCTTATAACGAGAAGTAGGGTGAGCTTCCTAAAATAGAAACACAAAATGTTTATCTTTCTGCTCTCCTCTTTCTTCTTTTGTCAGGAACAAGAAAAATTTTCATTCTAGATCCCTGCTCAGATGCGTGAGAATCTTCTTCCAACACTACTTAAAGGTCTTCAGGCTTCATTACTTTAGGGCTAAGCCTACCCAGATCACACTTCTGAATATGTCTGGACCTTCAAGTAAGAGAACCTGGCTGTTGCATGTTGCCTGTGGTGTAAGCTTCTAGTCCAGTGTCTGGGAAGACACATTTCCTTAATCTGTGTTTTCAAGTTTTAGGTTAGTCTGCAAATTTCTAAATTTCTCAAATTTAGTGAGGCTCTTCCTGCTTTTCAGAAGTGGAGTTTCCTTATTTATTCTGCAAACATTTACTTGGCCCCAATAACTTCTTGGCCCTTTCCTTTTTGAGTCCATCCTTTTTTCAAAATGAAGAAACTATGAGACAACTCTATGTAAGTCTGTTCTCACGCTCATTGCTATCCCTCCCTTTTCTTGGTAACGCCTTCAAAAAATATCTTTTAACTATATTTAGAATCCACCCAATGAGGCCCATTTATTAAAATCGCATTAGGCATTATCAATCAATTAAAATATATCATTCAGTAGACATTGTATTGAGCCTAATTTAAAATGCATATGTTGGAGCCATAATGGATCACTGCGTTGTCAGATATGGCGGGTCTTCATCTGTTGCTGATAAAGATGAAACTGTTTCTTGAAAAGTAAAAGCCATCTGCAGCTGCTTTGAAAGTCAATTGACATTTTGTTAATTAGCATTTATTTACAGTAGTTGAATAACAATATCAAACTACAATAAGGAATGAGCAGTTAACAGTAGGGGGAAAAAAAAAGCTGGTGCCATTAAGTTCCATCATTTGGCATCTAGTTAAAAACACAAACTCTTTCAGAGATGTAGAAGGGGATCATTGAAGTCTGTTTAAATGTAAAGTGAACCAGAGAAGAGAAGGAGATCCCAGGGAGGTGGGCTCAAGGTGTGGCTCTTGGGTCTTAGAATGGAACAGATGAGCAACCAGCAGTGGAGTATCCGCTTGAGCAAAAAGAGAGGATAGGAAGTGAGATGAAATTATTTCCTTATTTAGTGACTTTTTAACACATGCCAAATCATCACTGGAATTTTGGCACTCAGCAGATTCCAAATGACTTGGGTGATCAAATTAAGATGTCAAATTCAGCTCAGGTCCTGAACTATTATCACCCACCTCTGGGCATGAAGCAGGGAGGGGGTGAGGGAAAAAGAGAGGGACCTGATTTTATCAGGAACATTTTGACATGGGTGGGGGGGAGGGGGATGCCTATAATCTTGATTTTTGGCTTGCATTCTTCCCTCCCTGTGACTCCTAAAAGTATGACTGTCAAAACTGAGAATAACGAAGATATTTTCATAAAAAATAGCTGGTGCTATGTTACCAGATTTCCAGTTGATCTCAACTGCTGTTATCAATAAACAAATAAATCACAATTTCACCATACTCCATAGAGAGGCACATTTGCCACCTCTACATTTATCCCTATAATTGGCACCATTCTAAATATTCATTGATGAAAGAGGAAAAAATAAAATCTTCTGCTCTTTTGTCTTTTAGGAATGTTAACGGGCTAACCCAGAAGTCCAATGTGGCTGAATTTTCATATGAATAAGCAGGACACAGTCCTGCTTCTTCTTTCTTAAAAAGGCTGGCAAGCCGGCTTTGCCCCACACTTACAATATTCTGTAACATTACTGTCTTCCAAGAGAGCAATAAAACAAAACACATTGCCAGTAAAGAGCTAATGATTTCCATGATCATAAGCATGCTAACAGCTGTGCACTTAAGGAGCTGGTGTCCATTTTCTCGTTTCTCTACAGGTTTGTTAGGATTTTCCTAGCCGGCCGTGACTCCCCCTCCATGAAGTAGGATGGGCAATTAGTGATGTGGAAGATCTCTGTCATGCTGGATGGAGTCTGCAGTTCTGCCTCTCTTAATGCTCATGTACAAATTAAGAATACAGATACAGAACACTTTAACAGAAATTAAAAAAAAAAAAACCAAACGCATCAACCTTTCCATTTCCTGGCTCATTTCAGGCAATTGACACTGACCAACTAGCTCTGACCAGGAGTGCAAAACTAGTTTTTTAAACCACCCTCATTTACTGCAAAGCAATTGATGAGAGACTGTAAAGCCCAGTTGCTTGGAGAATTTTCACTCTGCTGAAGCCAATGATTGTACCTTAAAAAGAAGTGGTGGCTTTATATTTTAATGATTAATCTCACTTTGAACAGATGGGTTCTAAATCTGCCCAGCTACTTGTTGGCTCAAGTCAAGTGAACTATTCCTTTTGTGAATATTAGCATGTGAAACGCTAATAAATATAATATTTGTGCTATAAAGTATTCCTCAGTTTTCCTAAAGATTTAAGGTGGGGAGATTTTTAGGGGTGCCCAGGTGGCTCAGTCAGTTGAGCATCTGACTTTGATTTAGGCGCAGATCATGATCTCATGGTTTCTGGGATGGAGCTTTGCACCTGGCTCTGCATTAGCAGTATGGAGCCTGCTTGGGATTCTCTCTCTCTCTCTCTCTCCTCTCTCTCTCTGCCCCTCCCCTGCTCATGCTCTCTCTTTCTCTCTCAAAATAAATAAATAAACATAAAAAAAAGATGGGGAGATTTTTTAAAATAACCAACCTGGGTGACTCAGCCAGTTAAGCATCTGACTCTTTCTGGGCTCAGGTCATGATCTCCCGGTTTGTGAGTTCAAGCCCCACATGGGGCCCTCTGCTGTCACTGCAAAGCCTGCTTCAGGTCCTCTGTTCCCCTCTCTCTCTGCCCCTCCACTGTCCCCCCCCCCTCAAAAATAAATAAACATTTAAAAAAGATAACCAGCCTAAAGTACAATATGGTGGCAGGACACCATCTAATTTTGTCTGTTGGATCTGTATTTGGTGTTAATATTCTTCAGGTTACCTTTTTGCTTCAGAATACAAAAAGGCTTAATTTTTTTTTTAGTAAACATCTCCCCGGGGCTCCTGGCTGGTTCAATCAGGAGAGCATGTGACTCTTGATCTCAGGTTTATGAGATTGAGCCCCACTGGGGGTGTAGACATTAGAAATAAATAAATAAATAAATAAATAAATAAACAAACAAATAAACTTTCCCTTTCACATCAGTAACTTTATCTGAGATCTAGGGAGGGCTGAGCTTGCCTACCCTTATTCTAATACCCAGAAGACCACTGGCTTGAAAAATAAATTATCTTTTGCCTGCTGAATTATCAACCACTTTACATTAAATCAAAATGTGCCAAGCCCTTCAACATACACCATCTTCCTTCACGTGATTCAGTCCTTCGACAATCTTGCAAATCAGGCAGAATTATTCCCATTTTATGTATTAGGAAACTGGGGCTCACAGAGGTTAAGAGAAGAGTTCAAAGTGACACAACTGGAGAGCATCTAATGACAGACAAATCCTTCTGTGATTCCAGTGCCAGCGCTCTGTCACCGACCAATTTACTCATTTTATGAAGACCAGTGGGAAGATAGCTGATATTAAGATAAGGCCTTATCCCTAAGTTTTTAATTCAGTTCTGAGCTGTGCTGTCTTTTGTTTGAATTGGTCCTCTCTTCTCTCAAAATCAAAACTAATGCCAAACCCCCCATTATCATTAAAACATCCAGAAAAGGCCAGCTCACCTTTTGTCAGATTAGGGGAAAAAAGTAGACGTATGTGCTATGGAGCTTTCAAATTCAGAAGTCAAGAGAGGTAAGATGGGGCACCTGGGTGGCTCAGTCGGTTAAGCGTCCGACTTCAGCTCAGGTCATGGTGAGTTCGAGCCCTGTGTGGGGCTCTGTGCTGGCAGCTCAGAGGCTGGAGCCTGCTTCAGATTCTGTGTCTCCCTCTCTCTCTGCCCCTCCCCCACTTGCACTCTGTCTCTCAAAAATAAAGTAAAATGCTAAGAAAAAAAAATTATAAAGAAAAAGAAGTCAAGAGAGGTAAAAAACCCAAAACGATCTCTAGAAGTTACCAGGGACTTTCTTATGCTGCCATAGACTAGGCATCTCTCTCATTTTGTGAGGGGTTCTTTCTTCTTGCCTTGCTTTCCATATCCCAGCAATGTCTGCATCTTCTTAAATGTTCCTACATATGGAGTTACGATCTTCAGTATTTCAAACTCGACGAAAACTAGCCCTTTAAAGAAAGTGCAGTGCTGGGGCGCCTGGGTGGCGCAGTCGGTTAAGCGTCCGACTGCAGCCAGGTCACGATCTCGCGGTCCGTGAGTTCGACTCCCGCGTCGGGCTCTGGGCTGATGGCTCAGAGCCTGGAGCCTGTTTCCGATTCTGTGTCTCCCTCTCTCTCTGCCCCTCCCCCGTTCATGCTCTGTCTCTCTCTGTCCCCAAAATAAATAAACGTTGAAAAAAAAATTAAAAAAAAAAAAGAAAGTGCAGTGCACAAGAAAAGTGTGGGCTTTATCACAGGCAGGCTTGGCATCGAATTCCTTACGTGGCCCACCCCCACACTGTAAGAATAGGCAGGCTAGTAACCTCTGAGCCTCGGTTTCCTGATGATATTTGTCCTACAGAGTTTTTGCTGAGTGTGATAACATGAACATAATATTTGAAATAGCAGGAGACTTTTACAGTAAAAATCATTCTCTTTCTCTTCACTTCCTTGCATTAGTTCATCTGGAGGCAACTTATTTCTGTAAAGAACTTTTCTCCATTGCTACTTTTTCTGTCCTGAAAAAGTAATTATTTATTATTGGTGTTGTTGTTGTTGCTGTTTCCATTGTGGTAAAACTCACAAAACATAAAATTTACTATTGTAATACTCTTAAGTGAACAGTTCAGCAGTTCCAAGCATATTCACACTGTTATGCAATCATCACCACCGTCTGTCTCGGGAACTTTTTCATCTTCCCAAACTAGACCTCTGTACCCATTAAACAATAACTCCCCATTTCCTCCTCCCCCAGCCCCTGACAACCCCCATCCTATTCTCTGTGTCTATGATTTGGATTACTCTGGGTACCTCATAGAAGTGGAATCATACAATCTGTGTCCTTCTGTCACTGGTTTATCTTACTCGGCGTAATGTCCTCAAGGTTCATCCATGTGGTAGCGCGTGCCATCATCTCCTTCCTTTTAAAGGCTGAATACTGTTCTGTCACATGTGCAAAGCACATTTTGCTTATATATTCATCTGGGCAGATCATTTTGATTGTGTAGATGCCTGGGCAAAAATATAACTGAGACCATCTTCCTTCAGAAGCTCCTTCCGGGGTTTGAGGTTGAGGAACAGAGGACCCCCCAGGAAAACTTAGCGCTGGGTGGACAAAGCTTTATTGTACTCATCACCTTCTCACTTCTTCCTCTCTGTGATCCAGCACTTTTCCTTCTGTATCACTCAAGTAGCAAGGGCCTGGCCCAAACCTTAAACCCAAGCTTTCATCCTGACATTAAGTCAGGCAACCACCCAGTGTGAGGAGAAGGTAAATAATATCTACTGTGAATTTTAAAATCTTCCTTAGGCAAAACTTGGATATGGAAGGTTGAGGGTTGCCACGCCTGTGAGGTTAGGAAAGAATCTGTTTTCATTCATCACTGTCTTTTATTTCCCTGCTCGCCTCCCTCTCTGTCTTCTCCCTTGCCCCTGCAGGAGAACAAAACTTGCCGCCCCAAAATGTGTCTCTTTGGCATGGGCATTATTTGAGGCTGATTATTTTTAAGAAACAGAAGACTCGAGAAGTTTTTCTTTTTGACCTTCCTCTCCCCCTAACTGCCTAAAAGAATTTAGAGAGAGTACCTGTTCCAGGAAGGAAGCTATCACCACAGATAACCATAGGATACCCTGAATTAGGTGTGGTAGACAGGGAGGAACCTAGCAAAGACGGTTTGCTAAAATTCCTCTGTGTCCCATTGTCTCTGGATGGCCCAACAAACACTTGATTACCAAATATTTACTCTTTCCATTTTCCGTGTGAATTGTCTTCCTTCGTTTTGAAACCCCAGGACCCTACTCCCTTCTCCTTAGTTCAGAGTGACATATATATTTCATTTTGCCCGTCTTTGGAATCTTTCATGGTTATGTGAATTCCCCATATGTACATAATTAAATTTGATTTTCTTGTGTTAATCTGTCTCATGTGGATTTAATTCCTAGGCAAGCTTGGAGCGTAAAGGAAAATTTTTTCTCCTTAACACCCCATTTTCATTTCCCATACTCATGATAGCTCTTTTGCTGTCATGATATGTTTGAGTCTATATTCTTTCCCTGAAATAGGTGCAATGAAACACAGTATTCACCTAAGTAAATAACTTTCTACTTCAAAAATATTCCCAAGAAATGCTCCCTTTTTTTGTTCATTTTGTTTTGTAAATCCAGGTCCCCAAATCTTAGGAGGAAAAGAATAGTGAAACACTAAATACCACAGAGCAATGTTGCATAGTTTAATGGGAATTTGAAATAATGAAAAGTCTAGTACAAATACAATCCACTTACACCAAACTTCCGGGTTAGTTCTCAAGATATTATCTTTTTGAAGAGTTGTTTCAACCCCAAATCCACTGTAGATAAAAAAAGCACATGGAACGTCCACCCTTCTTTTTAGAAAATGAAAAAAATACAAATCAATCTTAGTTTCTTGCCTTCAGAACAATGTGAAAAATCACCATTGGAAATGTATGCTCTTTCCCACCTAGGCAGGTTTCTAATTCTCTTTTTAAAAAATGGAATGAATGATTCTAAGCAGAAGCTGTTTAAAGCCCAAATCCCAAAGCAAAAATGTTCATAACCAAAGTGTCCCTGGTAACGTTCCCACCATTAACAGTGGATTGCTTGGTGCCTTAAAAAAAGAATTGTAGAAGTTTAGAGATGGAAGGGTCTTGGTCCAAGCCTCTAAACAGATGCTTCTCTTCCAGTTTACAAAGTGGGAGACATAGCCCCACAAGTGTGGGGACTATGGCTGGTGTGATCATTGCAGGATGCTGGGTAGTGGAATCAATGCATTTGGGCAGCATGAAGGTGGAGGAAAGAAAGCGAAAGAGGGAGGAGGAAAGGGGGGAGAGCAGAGGGGATTAAGGAGGGAGGAAAGAAGCAGAGAAGGAGGGACAGGAAAGTAAGGTGTATTTGTCCTATCTATCTATCTATCTATCTCTCCATCTATCTCTCTCTCTCTCACATATATACATATATCCAATAGTTTTTACTATTCAGGTTAATTAAATTATCTCAACAAAATACCAATGCAAATATTAATATCCCATATATAGAGTTGAAGAAACTGAAGTTCAAAGAATGCGAACTCCTGTGTTTTTAGCACATTGGAGAAAGGAGGTGTAAATAAGAGAGGCAGAATTCCTCTTGAGGGGGACCCAGGGCAAAAAGGATGTATGTGATAGGCTGAAGTGTATTAAATGCTTGTACCCTTGACTACAGTACTACAGGGAAGAGATCACAGCTCTGCCCACGAGTTACATAGACCCTGGTTAATAGTGACTGAGGTCAATTTCTTCCTTATTTGTCAGATATGACAAAAGAAAATAGTAGAATTTATAATGTTTTCCTTTCTATAAGTTCTTTTATACCACTAATGTCTCCTTTAACCCCTTACCAACTGCAGGACATAGTCAGTTGCAGACACAGTAGGAAACGGCCTAGAACGAGGATGTAATGCTAAAGAGGAGGAAAACATCACTTTGATCCAAGCAGTGCTTCTATCCCAAGATGTGAGCTTTGAGTATTCTCATTTCAGCTCCTAGAACAATTGGAACATGACTGATGGGTCAACAACTGATTTCAAAGGAAAATAAAAGATTCCTGAAATACATTGTGTCTGTGATTTGCAAACAGGACTTTACTGACACATTATTTGAATAATTTGGAAAAAGTGAAGGGCTCTCAAATTCACCAGCGTCTCTTGCTTCAAAACACAGAAGTCTTTTTTCAAGGTCTTGAATGTAACATTCTGAGGCTCCATGAAGATTTCTCTGGCAAACTATTAAACTTCTGTGTCTCTCAGTTTCCTACACATGCACACACACACGCACACACACACACAATTAGAAACACTGACTGGTCTTTAAGTCACGTGCCAGCTCCAGCCTTCCCAGCTTCTGTGATTCCCTGAAGGGTTCTTATGTGGAATGCTGAGTTCACCTGACATTTATGCACCACTGAAGATTTATAGACAAATTTTTGTCATCATCATCATCCCAGAAACTTTCAGAGTATCGGTTATATGCTAAGAACTATCTGTATATTGTTTCTACTTTTCACCATAATCCTTAGAATAGGCATTGTTCTCTCCAATATACTGATGAAGAAACCGCACTAGCTCAAATGTTATTCAATAGGGGGGATTAATTGGGGCAACTGGGTGGTTCAGTTGGTTGAGTGTCCAACTTCAGCTCAGGTCATGATCTCTCAGTTTGTGGGTTCAAGTCCTGCGTCAGACTCTGTGCTGACATTTCAGAACCTGGAGCCTGCCTTGGATTCTGTGTCTCCCTCTCTCTCTGCTCCTCCCCCAAGTGGTACTCTCCCAGTTTCTCTCTCTCTCAAAAATAAATAAGCATTAAAAAAATTTTAATAGTGAGTATTAATCTTAGAGTAAGTGCTATAGGATATTTTTAAAGCTGACTCACCAAGAAAGGTTTTTGTTTGTTTTGCTTGGCTTTGTTTTTGCCTAATTCTTTTTCTTTATTTAAGATTACATCCTTAGGCTAGAGTCATAAAAGAATAATTATATTTGCAAAGACATGAAGGTGGCTCTTTTTCAAGGCAGCACAATTCTCACATCTATCAGGCAGTTCGTGAACTTCTCTCCCCACAAACAGAATGGAACCATTTCTATCTTAGTGTCTGTTTTGGACCCTGAACATATTTTGTCCCAGCATCTATAACATTTTATACAATTTAATCATTACATGCCTATCTCCCCTCACCAGAGTCCCTAACATGATTACTTTTATCTTTGCTGGAAGAGACTTTTTATCTTTATTGTTCCGTCAATTCAATAGCACCTGATATATAGTGGGCATAAAAACCCCTGAATTAATGAGTGAAATGCTGATAAATTAGCTTTCACAGTATTGTGTAAATTTAAACTACAAGCAAAAGAAAACTGTGTGAGTGTATTTTATCTTGTCTATATTTGCGTCAGCATGATAGGCTGGCAGGGAAAATGCCCTCAAGCCCGCTTTCCTTGCCTAGGCCCCCCACTCTCTATGGATGGTTTTTGTAAGTACTTGCCCTTTTAGTTCAGGAAATACTCTCAGCTCTACTAAATTTCAAACCATCTAGCCCTGGTATCACTTCCACAATTTCTGCTTTATCCCTATGCTGTGTTCTCCTTCTTCACCTAGCTCCTCACTGTTGACTGCCAGGTGGATGGTGAAGTATTTCTCTACAGTTTCCATTGACCAGAACATCATCACCGTCGTAGATGGAGATAGTAACCATGATCTCTCAGTTTATTTCCATTATTTCTTGGCTGATCAACATTAGCATTAGATTAGTTATTGGCTTTCTGCTGAAGCAAGTCCATAATTTACCTCTTATCCCTTGGGGCACCTGGGTGGCTCAGTCAGTTAAGCGTCTGACTCTTGATTTCAGCTCAGGTCATGATCTCACGGTTCATGAGATCGAGCCCCATGTCAGGCTCTGTGCTGATGGTGTGGGGCCTGCTTGAGATTTCTCTCTCCCTCTCTCTCTGCCCCTCCCCAGCTCATGCTGTCTCTCTTTCAAAATAAATAAACTTAAAAAAAATTACCTCTGACCCCTCTTTTTCCCTATGAACTTATGATGGTTAGTTTTATGTGTCAACTGGGCCATGGGATATCCAGATATCTGATTAAACATTACTTCTGGGTGTATTTATGAGGGTGTTTCTAGAAGAGATTAGCATCTGAACTAGTGAATTGAGAAAAGTAGACAGTCTTCCCCCTTTGGGGTGGTATAATCCAAGACACAGAGGGCCTATAATAGAACAAAAAGGCAAAGGAAGTTGGGACTGCCTTCCTTCTGCCTGACTGCTTGGTATAGGACATCTATCCTGCCCTTTATCTCCTGGTTCTCAGGCCTTCAGATGACACCACCAGCTGGCCCAGCTCTCCAGCTCACACGCGTCAGATGGTGGGACTCCTCCGTAACTGGGTGAACCAATACCACATAATAAGTCTCTAGCTATATAGACACATTTCATTGGGTCTGTTTCTCTGGAGGACTCTGACTAACACAGTACTTACTTTTATTTCCTCTGGTGAATCTACCTAAACTTCCTTTTCCATCAGTACTCTTTCTTAGCTTATACCCTCAATTTGTTGAGGAGCACATCATCAGGTAACTTCCTAAAAATCTACATGGGAAGGTAGATTTTTAAAGCACTTGTATATCCGAATGTTTCATTATTGGATTGATCATGTGGCTGAGCATTATATTTTGAATCAAAGACATTTTCTTTCATACTTCAAAGATATTCATCCATTTTCTTTTATCATTCGCTGTTACTGTTGAAAAATTTGCCGCCAATCTGGATCTCATCCATTTGACCCTTCCCCCACCTTCCAATCCTGCCCCTATGTCTGGAAATGCTATTTTCCCACAACCCAAATTCCATGCTGTTATGTCTAGGTGTGTACAAACATTCACTAAGCCTTCTTGTCATCAGGGAGGTTCTTTTTTTGTAGGAATTTATATATTTCACTACTTAATTTATAGTGATTCTCTAGTGACAAATGCCAACATCAGAGTGAGATCTTCCTTGACCACCCAGATAAAGTTGTAGAAATGCCCAGTGCTCAATCTCTCTTCCTTCCTTGCTTGATTTTTATTCAGAGCACACACCAGTCTCTAAACCACTGCATAATTGGTCTGTCCAGGTGGTTTAGTCGACTAAGCATTGGACTCTTGATTTCAGCTCAGGTCGTGATCCCAGGGTCATGGGATCGAACTCCACATCAGGTTCCAGGCTGAGTGTGGGGTCTGCTCTGAATTCTTTCTCTTCCCCTCCCTCTGCCCCTCCCCACTATGCTCTCTCTCTCTCTCTCTCTCTCTCTCTTTCTTTCTAAAATAAAATAAAAAATAAAACAAAATAATTCACTTACTTTTTTTTCCTCTTCCATCACTAGAATGAAAGAGGACAGGGAGTTTGATCTTTTTTCTTCACCATTGTGTGCCCAGAACACTATCTGGGTCCTAGCAGGTACTTAATAAATCTTTGTTCAATAAATCTTTGTTTCATATGCAAGGAAGAGGCAATAAAAACTCCCTCTGCATGTGTAGGGCTTGTCAACTGTCAGATTTCACTTCAGACTGGGTGATTGAGTTAAGGCAGCTGGACATGAGGAGAGCTGGCCATTAAACCGGGGCCTCTCAGATGAGAGATTAAAGAATTTACACCCAACTTCTCCCCAAAGAGTTCATTCTGAAAAACAATTCAGATAACAAAATTTTATTCAGAGTTACAAGTAAATAATTTTAAAATAATGTGTCGGGGGAGGATGTGGAAAGAGAAAGAGAAGAGAAATCGGAAGTAACTCCACCTAAACAGACGATAGGGTTGTTGGTGATGAGTTTTTATGTTTGTATTTTCCTGTACCTTTCAGTTTTTTCCGTTTATTATGGAAATTTGTAAAAGTCTAAAAGTTAACAGAATACGTTTCCCAGATGCTCTAGTGAGGATTATCCCCGTGTTTGCCGTCTCCAGTGAACTGCTTTCATGTGGATATTGATTCAGTTCTTCCTCTTCATTCCAAGTCACTACCTGATTCTACTCTCCAGTGTTCTCCATGTCCTTTTAACTCTTTAACCATCTGGAAATATCACTTTAACTTAGGCATAGGTTTATTTAGAAATCTTACATTTGATGGCATTAGCATTTCCGCTACCTAGGCAACAAAGTATGCGTTTTTTTTCTCTAACATTTTTTCATTTTTAGCAAAGTGAAATCTCAAAATCTTTTAATAAACTTGTAAAAGAAAATCCAAACTTAAATATATTCCTTTCTCTTAAAGAAAAAAGTGCGGGGATAAGTATAAAGGGCTGCATATAGGACCATGTTTCTTAGAGAAAGCAGAATAAGCCTGGAAAGAGAGAAGAGTGTATATTTCAAAATAAAACGGAAAACATCCTGAAATGTCGATGAAATCCACATCCAATTTTCGAAGTTCAATTAATTCCTTGAAGAGCATCCTGACTGAGTATACACACTGCATCTTAAGTACACATAGACCCACATACACTATTTCTTCAATTCTGGAAGCAATGCATCTTCTTCTAGAAACATTCCAGTATTAAAAATGCAAATAAAGACTCCAGCAAAAAATGCCCTACCCTAAATTCTAAAGATAACTTCTGTAGGATGTAATTTTGAGTTCTACACTTTTACTTAAAAATTATGTTGCAAACACTATCATATCATTTAAGTTCTTCAAAATCGGATTTTTTTTTCAGAACCATCAATGGACCATAGCCTAACCACGCCAATACAATTTCTCACTTAATTTCTTTCCAGTTTTTGATATTATAAGTAGAATATAAAGAACATTCCTCTGCAAAAAGGATTGTCCACATTTCTTTTTTCATTTATTTTTTTTAAATGATTTTATTTTTATGTAAACTCGACACCAACATGGGGGTCCAACTCACAACCAGAGATCAAGAGTCGCGCACTTTACCGACGAAGCCAGCCAGGCACCCCTCTTATTCATTTCTAATGACAGAATTGTCGAAGAATCCTTGGGCCAAAGGACCAGGGGTTTTTGAGGCTCCTAAAACACACTGCTGAATATCTCCCCAGGAGAATGGCACCATGGGACACTCCCTGCCCCAGGGTTACCTGACACTATCCACCTGCTGACCCTCTCTATCCCTGACTTGACAATTCGGTGAGAGGTGATGTTTGGATTTGTGAGAGTATTAGGGACATTTAACTTTCTCTCCTTTTTTCAAACTATTTATAATTCCTCCATAAATTGCCTCTGCCCTCTTCTACATTTTTTTTCCTGAAGTGCTAGTATTTTTCTTACAGATTCATAAAAACTGAGCAAAAAATGTTGCCAACTCTTTGCCTGCCATCAGTGGCAAGCATTTCTCCAAGGTTGTCACTTAATGTTTTCTGTGACATTTTCTTTTTAGTTTAAGGAGTGATAGTTTTGATATACAGTGTTAAAAACTTTCTTTCATCAAATCTATTCATCTTTTCCTTGTTCAAAAAATCCTTCTTCTGAGAGCAATCCTTACTTTCCTCCACTCTTTGTGTTGTTTTATTTGTGACATACGCTGTGTTACAGGGACGTGGCTGGAACCGATCACCACGTGTGACATACGGCGCAAGGTAAGGATCCAGCTAGATATTTCCCATAATCCATTTGTTGAGTAATCCTTCCCTGCTCTTGCTTTGTAATGTCACCTCTACAGTGTCTCAAATCATTCTAACAGGGTGATTTCTTTTTTTGAGGGCTATTCTCTTTTCTTGATCCCTGCTTGTGACGATACCACTGCTTACCACGTGTATCAACTGTCTGGTAGAACAAATTCACCCCTCCTCATTTGCTTTCCATTCCAAATTTTCTTTTGCTGTTCTCATCTGTTTATTCTTCCAGCAAATCTCCCAAAGAAAAACTCCATCGAAAGTGTATTGGAGTGCATTAAACCTAAAAATTAATGTGAGAAAAACTGATACATTTCTAACAGTCCACACAGACACGCTGTATGCCTTTCTTCGCTCAAGCCTTATTTTCTGTTTCTTGAAGTTGTACTGCGATATTTTCCACAAAGGTCTGACACATTTCTTATTAAGCTTATATTTCTAGGTGTTTTATATTTCTGCTACTATTGTGAAAGAGATTTTTTTTTCTCATTATATTTTCTGACTGTGGCTGATGTGTTTGACAGCCATTGATACTTATATTCATTCATCTTGCTGAACTCACTTCTAATTATTTTGTAGCTGATTCTCTAGGGTTTTTCTAGATATATGATCATATCATCTGCAAATAATGGTAACTTTGTTTCCTCCTTTCCAGTAATCACACTTCTTATTTCTGCTTTCTACTATTAAACAATAGGGAAGACAGAAGACATTCTTGCTTTATTCCTGACGTTAATGGAAATGTCTCTATTGCTGTTTTCACATAAATAATGATATGAGCTACCAGTGTAAAATATTCTTTAATGTTTTAAGGAATGATTCTTCTATTTATAGGTAACAAAGAGATTTTTTTCCATCAGAAATGACTTTACCAATGTCTTTCAAAATTTAATGATCATATGGGTTTTCTTTGTGACCTATCAATATGTTATAACAATACATTTCTTAATATTAAACTAAACTGACATTTTCTATTTGGTTGTGGTGGATTATTTTTTTCAAATATTTTTTTTATACTTCAGTTGGTTGTTAAATCATTTAGAATTTTAAAATATATTAGTTCAGGGGTGCCTGGGTGGCTTAGTCAGTTAAGTGTCCTGCTTCGGCTCAGGTCATGATCTCACGGTTGGTTCCTGAGTTTGAGCCCCGCGACAGGTGAGCCCCGCTTCTCTCCTTCTCCCTCTCTCTCTCTTTCTTTCTGCCCCTCGTGGGATTCTCTCTCTCCCTCTCTTTCTGCCACTCACTCACTTTTGCCCTCTCTCTTTCAAAAAAACAAAAATAAAAAATATCAATAAATATCAATACAATTTTTAAAAAATTAGTTCATTTCTTTTTATCCTATCTTTGTTAGGCTTTCCTGCTGGTAATAATAATGGCAGTTGTGATCATTTTGCAAGTGCTTACCACATTCCAAACACTGCATTTTGTCGTTATGATTTTTACAACATTTAAAAATTAGATATAGCATTATCTATATTTTACAGATAAGGAACTAAAGCCCAAAGAGGTTCTTAACTGAGGCTAGGATCACACAGCTGGAGAGAGAAGCCTGTCTCTACAGCTTGTACTGCATAGTTCTGGAGAGTTAAATATGAGTTGGGTAGTTTTCCATGCTCTGAAAGAGAATACACACAATAGGAAAAATCTGTTCCTTGAAATAATGAAAAGACTGATCCGTATGCATACAGGAGGCAAAATCATGCTGTGAAAATACATGGGCTTTGAAACCAGAAAAATGCTGGTTTGAATTCCAGCTCTGTCCATTACTTAGTACCACTCAATAAATAGGAATTATGGTCACTATAAAAAGTCTTGTCCCCAAGCCTTCTTTGACAACATTTTCCACTTACACCTGGGTCTTTTTCTAATGTTTTTCCATAACACCCTATTGCCCCAGGAAGGCAAGCATTTCATGTAGACGATGAAATGTATTATTTCAGTCATATGTATTATTCTCTGATAGTCTTAAAATCTCTATGTTTGTTTTTATATCCTCCTTGGTCTTTGGTATTTTTTTTTCAACATTTATTTATTTTTGGGACAGAGAGAGACAGAGCGTGAACAGGGGAGGGGCAGAGAGAGAGGGAGACACAGAATCGGAAACAGGCTCCAGGCTCTGAGCCATCAGCCCAGAGCCTGACGCGGGGCTCGAACTCACGGACTGTGAGATCGTGACCTGGCTGAAGTCGGACGCTTAACCGACTGCGCCACCCAGGCGCCCCTGGTCTTTGGTATTTAATTGTGTGCCCCCTTTTGTCTCAACTCGATTTTCTAAACATTTGTCTAATGTTTTCTTTTAATAACCTTTTTCTTTTAGAATAGTCCATTTCTTTTAGAACAAGCTGAACAATGGTCCCCAAAGTGTCCATGTCCTAATCTCCAGAACTGGTAAATGTTATCTTGTATGGCAATAGATTATCTGCAGATGTGATTAAATTAGGGATTTTATGTTGGGGAGGTTATTCTGGATTATCCAGGTGGGTCCTCTGTGACCCCAGGCTCCTTATAAGAGGGACATGGGAAGGTCAGACAGAGGACAAAGCATTATGATCCCAGAAAGACAGATTAGAGAGATGTAGCCACAAGTAAAGGCCTGTGGGCAGCCTCTAGAAACTAGAAAACACAAGGGATGGAATTTCCTCTGGAGCCTCCAGAAGGAACCAGCCCTGTCAGCACCTGGACTTTAGTCCCTAAGACTCATTTTGGACTTCTGACCTCCAGAACTGTAAGAGAATCAGTTGTTATTTTAAACCAATAAATCTGTGGTAATTTGTTACCGCAGCAATGGGAAACTGGTGCAGATAGTTTTAGATGGACAGAAGAGTTGCAAAGATAGTACAGAATTTCCATTTACTCCATACCCAGTTCCCTCTATTGTTACTATCTTGCATGAGTATGATACATTTGTCACAATTAATGAGCCAATACTGATAGGTTACTGTTAACTAAATCCATACTTTACTCATATTGTCTTAGTTTTACAAATGTCTTTTTTCTGTTTTAGATTTGGATCCAAGATATCACATCACAATTAGTAGTCATGTCTCCTTAGGCACCTCACAGCTGTGACAGTTTCTCACATGTTTTGATGACCTTGACAATTTGAAGAATACTGACCAGACATTGTTTAGAATGTTCCACAGTTGGGATTTCTCATGACCAGGCTGGGATCATGGGTTTGGGGGATGAGGACCACAAGGATAAAGTACCATCTTGATCGCATCATGTCAAAGATGCATATTGTCAACATGACTTATCATGTTGACATGTTTGATTGATATTGACCTTGGTCACCTAGCTGAGGTCATGTTTGCCAGTTTCTCCACCATAAAGATACTCCATTTCCTTCCTTTGTCTGGTGTTTTTCAAATAAGGAGCTTTTAAAATTTGTTCATTCCACTGGTTTTGTTTGCTTTGCTTTGTTCTGTTGCTTAATAAGTAGTTAATGTCTGCTTTAATCTTAATGGATTTTTTTCTGTCATGTTTGTGGTTCCTTTCTTATTCTTTTTCTAATTTATTCAGTTATATCCTAGGTTTACATCTTTTTATTCTTTTTAAAAAAATACATACAGTGTTTAAGGACACATGATCTCTGATTGTCAAGGGGTTGTTTGCTTTCTTAAACATTTATTATTAATAGTGGTAAAAGAATGTATTTTATATAACTTCTGCCCTTCAGAACATTGTCAGTTTTTCTTTTGGTCTATTATACGATTACTTTCTGTACTTTCTATATTTCCATGAGTGCTTTGAAGAAAGTTACGTTTTCTGCTTGCAAGCTATAAACTAAACACTAAATTTGCTGTGGCTAGGAACATACTTGTTTTGAATACTCAACTCCTCAAATAGGGCCTGACACACAATAGGACTTCACTAAATAATTATGGAGTCAATGATTATAAAATTTTGACACCCCTGTTGTGACAACCAAAAATGTCTCCAGACATGCCCAACTGTCCCCTCGTGAACAAAATCACCCCCAGGAATGAACTACTGCTCTAAGATAATATGATTATCCACATAGAAAATCTCAGAGAATCTGCTCCAAAAGTATCAGAATTAGTATTTGAGTTCACCAGGTTTAATTGATACATACAAAATCAGTATTTTAAAAAATTACATTCCTATGTAGTGGGAATACCATATACAGTATAAACACTTAGAGAAAGTAGTTTTAGAACAAAGAACATCAACAATAGCAATAAAAATTAGAATAAATTTAATAAAAGGTGTGCAAGAACTTATGAAGAAAATAACAAAAACGTAATGAAAGATGTTAGATAAAACCTAACAACAGAAAGATTCACCATTATCCTGTGAGAAGACTCATTATCATTGAGAAAGCATTTCTTGCCAAATGCTCTATAAATGCGATGCAGTTCTGATCAAAACCCAACAGGGAGTTGACTCTGAAATTTATATTGAGGAATATGGAATAAAGACAGCTAAGCCACTTTTGTAGAAAAATGATTTTGGAGTCTTGCTATAACATACATCAAATTTTACTCCAAAGCTAGAGAGTAATCAAGAGTGTAAGCAGAGATGGGTAAATAGAACTGGGAACAGAATAGATATTTCATTTGTAGACCTGCATATATATGGAAACTTGATAATGGCAGAGGAGGCTTTTAAAACCTTGGGCATGGGGCGCCTGGGTGGCGCAGTCGGTTAAGCGTCCGACTTCAGCCAGGTCACGATCTCGCGGTCCGTGAGTTCGAGCCCCACGTCGGGCTCTGGGCTGATGGCTCAGAGCCTGGAGCCTGTTTCCAATTCTGTGTCTCCCTCTCTCTCTGCCCCTCCCCCGTTCATGCTCTGTCTCTCTCTGTCCCAAAAATAAATAAACGTTGAAAAAAAAAAAAAATTAAAAAAAAAAATAAAAAAAAAAAAATAAAACCTTGGGCAAAGTCAGTAATATACTGAGATAACTGACCTTATCTTTTGAAAAAAGATTCTTTTTTTGTTGATGTTTACTTGTTATTTGTCTTTTACCACTATAATGTAAGCTCCATGAGCGCAGGGCTTGGATCTGTTTCCTTCACAGCTGTATGTAAATGTTGCCTTGGATAACTACTATTCATTTATATTACAGTTCATCAACCTAATTTGCTTTTGTTTTTGAGGGTTTGTGGCTTCCTTTGCATTGCAGTAATCCCAAAGGACAAAATGTCTTACACCTAGTTCCTCCACCATTAGTAGACGATGGTTCTTGTGATAGCTTGAACAGTGGTACTTTATGCTACTGAGTGGTTATGCTCGCACACATATCCTTCAGCTCAGCTGGCTAGAGCATGGCCATCATCAGGCCTGCACCAGGCTGAGCCCCTGAATGAGGCCAGTCATTCCACCCTCTCAGAGGAATGACATTCACAATCCAACATGGTACCCTCAGTCAGGACCCTCTCTCACAGGTAGAAGCGCAAAAGAGCTTTCCTAAGAGAAACAGGGGCTAGTGGGTAGCTCAGGACAAATTCATTAACCCTCCTGGAATATTGAGTGAATCTACATGCCTCTCAGATATTACTAATTCACTTACCAAGAATTTGTGTGTTCCCTTTACTAATGGCCCTGGTCCTGAGTGTGGAGGTTGGGGACCCCACCCAGACATCCCGTCTGATATTGGTCTCTTGGTGCTTCATGGGTTAGTCTAAAGACAATAGAATCTATTTCCACTCCAGGAAAGAAACCTCTTCATTTTATAGTCTAAGAAATTAATACATGGAATGATAGAGTGACTCTTTCCAGGAAGCAAACTGGTATGTTCGAAATAGGGGTGGTTGGGTATAGTGAAAAGCACTTGGTTCTCTGAAGTTAGAAACATCTGAATATGAATCCTGCTTTAGCAACTTATCAGCTGAGTGACCTCAGGGAAGCTACTTCACTTTCCTAAACCATGTTTCTTACTTATAAATTGAGAAGGATAATATCTTTGCACGATTGCTGTGAAGATAAAACACAAAGTATATAAAGTATCTGGCATGTACTAAATTTAACTGTAGGTTTCCTGTTTTTTTCCTTAATTTTATTGCATGCCTCTTTCTACAAAACTAATCTTGAAAGTAGGATCTAGGTTGTTTTAATCCCCTGTATTCTCCATAATACCCAACCCAGTTCAGAGCATACAGTGGGGGCTCCAGAAATACATCTTTAACTGAAGAAGGTTGTTTTCTGAAAAGACAACATTCATTTAAATGAACAGTGAATTTAAATCTACTCTCGTGGGGCACCTGGGTGGCTCAGTCAGTTGAGCCTCCAATTTCAGTTCAGGTCACGATCTCACAGTTCATGAGTTCAAACCCCGCATGGGTGCAGATCCTGCTTTGGATCCTCTGTCCCCATCTCTGTCTGCCCCCTCCCAGCTCATGCTCACTCTCTCTCAAAAATAAATAAACAGTTTTTAAAAACTAAAATAAAAAAAAATCTTTGTATTTTGCCAGTTTCACTATGATATGTCGAGGTGTTGATCTGTTTTTATTGATTCTGACAGGAGTTCTCTGTGCCTGCTGGACTTAGATGCCTGTTTCCTTCCCCAGACCGGGGAAGTTCTCAGCTATAATTTGTTCAAATAAACCTTCTGCCCCTTTCTCCCTCTCTTCCTCTTCTGGAACTCCTATGATACGAATATTATTTTGTTTCATTGAATCACTTAGGTCTCTGATTCTCCCCTTGTGGTCTGGTAATTTTCTTTCTCTCCTTTTCTCAGCTTCATCATTTTCCATAATTTTATCTTCTATTTCACCTATTTTCTCCTCTGTTTCTCTCATCCTTGATGTCACTGCATCTAGTTTATTTTGTACCTCATTTACAGCATTTCTTTTTAAAAAAATTTAATGTTTATTTATCTTTGAGAGACAGAGAGAGAGAGAGAGAGAGAGAGAGAACATGAGCAGGGGAGGGGCAGAGAGAGAGGGTGTCACAGAATCTGAAGTAGGCTCCAGGCTCCCAGCTGTCAGCACAGAGACCGATGCGGGGCTCAAACTTACGAATCATGAGATCATGACCTGAGCCAAAGTCGGACACTTAACCAACTGAGCCTCACAGGCGTCCCTACAGCATTTCTTAATCCATTGTGACTACTTTTTAGTTCCTTGATCTCTGCAGCAATAGAGTCTCTGCTGTCTTCTATGCTTTCTTCAAGCCCACCTATTCGTCTTATGACTATTATTCTAAATTCTTGATCAGAAATATAGTTTATATCTGTTTTGAGCAGTTCTCTGGCTGTCATTTCTTCCTGGAATGTCTTTTTAGGAGAATTCTTCCATCTCCTCATTTTGGCCAGTTTTCTGTCCTGCACATGTTTTAATATCTTCTTATGTGTCCTGCCCCTGCCAGCACTACTATATTAAAAAGGGGTCACACACTGTCCAGGGCCTGGCACTTCAGAAAATGTTTTTGGAGGGTGTTGCGTGCACTCTGTTGTTGCGTCCCGGCTGCTTTATCTCACTACTTGTGGTGGTGGATTGGACTGCCCGCCAGGTGTGCTTTGATTTGTTCCTTAAAGTAATCCTGGAAAGGAGAGGGGAGGGGAGGAAACCTTATCCCAAACTAAGAGGGAAAACGATAGGGGTGGTTAGAAAGACCAGGCAGAGAATCAAAGAATTTATAGGGCTTAATCCAGAAAGAGAGAGAGGAAGATAAAGAAGGAGATACAGAAAAAGTGCAAAAAGAATATAGTAAAAAAAACCTGATTAGAAAAACAACCAGAGGAGAGAAGAAAAAGAGAGAGAGAGAGAAATTAAAATTTATAAAATCTGCTGTTTTGTTTTTTCCATTCTTATTGCTATATTATGCTCTTATCTTTTACATATATTCCCAAATGTGAAAAAAATACCACATAAATAAAATGTTAGTAATGAATAAAATTTCTAGCCTATAAGAGGGTAGTGTTCTTGAGCAAGATTTAGGAGCTTATATAGTTTTAATCCATAGAAAATAATTAAGTTCTTCCCAATGTTAATTTATATTTTAGTATAAAAACTCCACATATCAGAACTGCAAAGATTTCCAGAATCATGCCAGAGGGTAGCTTCTAAGTTTATTCTGGCACAACGCCACTCACAGGGTGAGAAAAAGTTCATGATTTTCCATTGTGTGAAGTCACATGTACAAAGTCCTTTTGTCCAAGTGGCCTTGTCATGTGACACTGCTAAATATTTTTCACTTGGCCTTCCAATCACGTCCAAAGTGTCATACCCCTAGAAGCAATTTGATGTATGAATAATGGAAACCCGAGGTGAAGCTCAAAGCAGTGACCAGTTAGTGGGAAATGTACTGCGTCTAGTGAACGAAACACGTAAGTCTCCGAGTTTCCTTAGAACATGGGCAAGGTGAGGAAAATTCAGATTGAGAGCTGAATTCATTCTAGGGCTAAGAGGTAAAAATAGAACACTGGTCGGGTTATTGGAGGACAAAGAGGGAACGAGTTTATCTTGCTTGAGAACAGAGTTTGAATGAGAATGGAGTTCAGAGCATTTTAGGACTCGTCCATTTTACCAAAAAGAAGCAAAAGCAAACTGATCATTCATTACAGAGTAGAAGGCAAAGGAATTGGGATTTATTTTCCCACATGGCATAAATAAAAACATGCAACATTTTTCATGTTTGGGAAAATAATCAAAAATGGCTATTTGGCAGGAATTTTATTTGGAAATTCCTGCTGTAAGCCACTCATTTTCGCCTTCTTAGGCAGGCAGACCCGACTCCCCTATAGCTGTTTAATCACAGGAACTCACAAAGGCCTGTGTCTGCTTGTTTTATTCTGCGGATTCTCAATCAGCCCTTGTGAATGCTTGTTTTGACACTGGCCGTTAGCAGCTCTGTGTGCCCTGTCCAAGCTCCTCCTTTCCTCCAGTAACAAATCCTCATTAGACTTCAATTTTTCAGCCATTTAAACCCTGACTACACATTTTAGAATATTATCTAGCTCGTCTATCTCCCAAAATTAGACGGTAATTTTCTCAATAAACGATACAATTGTTGTGATATATCTCTATCATTTCACGTGCTAAAACAATATCCTTCTAAGAGCAATGTTACTATGCATTTTACAATTGCTGGACAGCAGAGGCGGGGGTTGCTTTCTTTAAGGATTTCTTCGGAAGGGGTCATGTTCCAAGTCCTTCTTACACAGTCTAAAAGAAATAAATGAGGTTAAAAAGAAGTTGCAAGCAGATGAAATATTCCTCTACTGGTATTTACTATGGAAATGATTTCTGGGGTCCCTGATGAAATCTGCTCCTTTTGCTTCTTTCTCTGGCTAATCAGGTGACTAGATCCAAAGCCACTTTAAGACCAGATGAAGGAAACACACACAAGTCCCACGGATCTCTCTGGGAAGGTTTCTAGCAGTCCTAGACATCCAATTCTTTGCCATTTTGCAGGAGGTCTTGGGGACCCCAGATTCTCTTTTCATGGCACCCTTGTGGATACTGATCTTATTGATTTAAAAATGATGGTACTGGGGCGCCTGGGTGGCTCAGTCGGTTGAGCGGCCGACTTCGGCTCAGGTCATGATCTCGCGGTCCGTGAGTTCGAGCCCCGCGTCAGGCTATATGCTGACAGCTCAGAGCCTGGAGCCTGTTTCAGATTCTGTGTCTCCCTCTCTCTGACCCTCCCCCATTCATGCTCTGTCTCTCTCTGTCTCAAAAATAAATAAACGTTAAAAAAAAATGATGGTACTGGGGGTGCCTGGGTGGCTCAGTCAGTTGACCGTCCAACACTTGATTTCAGCTCAGTGCATGGTCCCAGGGTCGAGGGATCAAGCCCTGTGTCAGATTCTGTGCCGAATGTGGAGCCTGCTTAAGATTCTCTTTCTCCCTCACCCGTCTCCCTGATTCATGCTCTGTCTCTCTCTCTCTTTCCAAAATTAAGAAAAAAAAAATGACAGCTCTGGAATTTCTAAAGACAGTAGTGATCTGGATAGGGAAAGTGATGTTTTTTGAAGCTGCACAAATTTCCAGAGAAGATAAAGAAAACATCAGTTGGCCATCTCAATGAATTATTTTCAAGAAGTTCATGGAGATTATGGGAGGGGTAGACACCCCAGTATCTCCCAAACTCACATACACTGGCATTTATTCCTCTTCATGTATTTCTCCTTGATAATAACCCCACACACACCTCTCTGACAATCAGCCAAACTGAAGAAACCTACCACACTACAGTCAAGAACAAGTCATTCTGTACTAATAAAAGGTAAATTCTAGGAATCATATATTTTGTAGGGTTCTGCTTTGCCTAACTTTTGAGGGCAAGGGGAGAAGAATGTCCTTTTATCTCTTAAGATTCAGTATGTGGAGCTAAGGCCAATGTGATGTTTTCAATATAACAATATGAGTTTTCTTTGTCCATTATAGCTTATAAGGTGCTTTCTTTTATATAATGTTGTTTGTCAAACAGAGATCATCAGAGATGTGACAGGGGTATACAAGATCAAAGAATAAAGAGCATCCATTTATTGTTCCTGCTGGTGAGACATTTAAAATGTTACTTTGTATTAAAACAAACACATCTATTATTAACTATAATGCATAATTCACATGAATTTCTCAGATAAAACATGAGACTTCAAAGGAATGTCATATCTAAAATTTGCAGCTATGAGCTTTGCCCATAGCTTGCTAAGAGCAGTAAGGGATCTTGGTGGAAATATGAGTAGCATAAGTATGTATTTTTCTTATTTTATTTTCCCAACATGTACATTAGATAGCATGTTTATCCCTTTACAAAACAGAAAATTAAAGCTTGGGAAGTTGAACACTTCTCCAAGTCACTTTGCCACTTCCTACTTGACATGGCCCTTTCTGGCTGCTTCTCCAGGAGTAAGACTAGTCTACAGTGGGTTTCACGGTGTGGTAGGCTGAATAATAGCCTTCCAAAGATGTCACATCCAAACCCCCAGAACCTGTGAATATGTAACCTTACATGGCAAAAGTGATTTTGCAGATGTGATTAAGTTAGGGGTTTTGACATGGGGAAATTATTCTGGACATTCATGTGAGCTTAATACAATCATAGGGTCCTTGTAAGAGGGAGGCATGAGGATCAGAGTTAAAGAGAGGAGAAATAAGGATGGAAGCAGAGGTCAGAGAGGAGACAAGATGCTGCGCTTCTGCCTCTGAATATGGAGGAACAGACCCCAAGTCAAGGAGCGTTGGCAATCCCTCCAAGTGAACAAGGAAGTCACGGCATGAAGATGGGTTCTCCCCAAAGCCTCTAGAAAGGAACACAGCCTTACCAACGTCTTGATTTTAGTCCAGTGGGACCCCTTTCATACTTCTGACCTGCAGAGGATAAGTTTCTATTCGTTTATGCCATTAAGATCGTGGTAGTTTGTTATAAAAGCAACAGGAAATTAATACATCTGGTAAGGTCCTGGTAGTCCCCCAATTTTCCTCTCATCATTGTCTCTTAGTGGTACCTCATTGTTTTATTTTAATAATTATAATTTGTCACATTGCTACATACACATAGATTTTAGCTCTATTAAGAGTTCCAAGGGGCACCTGGGTGGCTCAGTTGTTCAATCATCCAACTCTTGATTTCAGCTCAGGTCATGATCCCATGGTCATGAGATTGAGCCTGTTTGGGATTCTTTCTCTAAATAAATAAATAAATAAATAAATATTAGAGTTCCATTAAGTTTTTTATTTCATTAAAAGCCAAATGGACAAGTGTGGATGAGAATGTAAAGAAATTGGACCTCTTGTACATTGCTGGTTGGAATGTAAAATGGTATAGCCACCAAGGAAAAGTTTGGTGGGTTCACATTAAGTTAAACATGGAATCATCAAGTGACCCAGGAGTTCTACTTCTGGGTATATACTCTAAAATACTGCAAACAGGTGTTCAAACAAAAACCTGTACACAAATGTTCACAGCAGTGCTATTCACAATAGCTAAAAGGTAGAAACAAACCTAAATGTCCATACACTGGTGAATGGATAAAGAAAATGTGGTATATCCATACAATGGACTATTATTCAGTCATAAAAAGAAATGAAGTACTACTATATGCTACAGTGTGGTTAAACCTTGAAAACATTATGGTAAGTGACAGAAGCAACTTACAAAAGTCCATATATTGTTTGATTCCATATGTATGAAATATCTAGAGTTCACAAATTCATAGGGGCAGGAAGCAGACTTGTGATTTCCAGGTGCTGGGAGGAATGAGGAATGGGGAGTGACTGCTTAATAGGTTACAAAATTTCCTTTTGGATTGATGAAAATATTCTGGAGATGAGATAATGGTGGTGGTTGCACAACCTTGTGAATGTGGTAAATATTATTAATGGTAAATTTTACACGATGTGTATTTTACTGTAATAATTTTTTTTAATTTTTTTAATGTTTATTTTTGGGAGAGAAAGAGCATGAGCGGTGCAGGGGCAGAGAGAGAGGGAGACACAGAATCTGAAGCAGGCTCCAGGCTCCGAGCTGTCAGCACAAAGCCTGATGCAGGGCTCGAACTCAGGAACCTCAAGATCATGACCTGAGCCAAAGTAGGAAGCTTAACCGACTGAGCCACCCAGGCGCCCCTGTAATAATTTTTAAAAAAGACAAATGGAAGGGTGTCTGGATGGCTCAGTTGGTTAAGCATTCAACTCTTGATCTCAGCTCAAGTCTTGATCTCAGGCTTGTGAGTTCAAGCCCAGCATTGGACTCTGCACTAGGCATGAAGCCTACTTGAAAAAAAAAAAAAAAAAAAGACAAATGGAAGTAAAAATCTTTGAAGTTGAAATATGATAAAGTATCTGACCCCTGTCACACTGATCTGTAGCTCCCAGTTCTCTAGTCCAAAAGTGTCCAGTTAAAACTTTGATTTGGGGGAGGGGCGCCTGGGTGGCGCAGTCGGTTAAGCCTCCGACTTCAGCCAGGTCACGATCTCGCGGTCCGTGAGTTCGAGCCCCGCGTTGGGCTCTGGGCTGACAGCTCAGAGCCTGGAGCCTGTTTCCGATTCTGTGTCTCCCTCTCTCTCTGCCCCTCCCCCGTTCATGCTCTGTCTCTCTGTGTCCCAAAAATAAATAAACGTTGGAAAAAAAAATTAAAAAAAAAACAAACAAAAAACTTTGATTTGGGGGAAACTGATTATTTGAATATTTGCTGCATATTTCCAAATAACATGCTTATACTATACTGTCATCTACTGATTTATAAACTTTGACATCATCTATTGCTTTCCAATTATAGGTAAGGGTTTCATTTGATTTTCAGCAATTATATTTTGAATACCCAAGAACTTCTTTGTTCTTTGGCTTTATGCTTTTGCAGTATATCATTCTTCCTAATCAATGCAATATCTTCTTTCTCTGAGAATGTACGATTATTTTCAGTTTTATTCTGCTCCTGCCTTGCCTCTGTTTCATTCAAGTTCTTTCTTCTTGTTTATTTGCTTCCTTCTCTGTCCTTCATGTTGAAGACTTTCTCTAAAAGTCCACGATCCTTGACTGTCTGTTCATGTCTGAGTGAGGCACTAAAAAGCTGGCTGGCAGTTCTTAGCACTGCAGAGTAACAAGGCCAGTTGGAAATTTTATGAGGAAGCATCTTTAAAAAAATTTTAATGTTTATTTATTTTTGAGAAAGAGAGTACACAAGGCGAGGGAGGGATGGGGACAGAGGGAGACAGAGGATCCAACCTGAGAGTCTGATGTGGGGCTCGAACTCACGAACCTCGAGGTCATGACCTGAGCTGAAGTCAGAGGCTTAACTGAATGATCACCCAGGTGCCCCGTATGTCAGTATCTTAAAGTGTCTTCTCTGGGGACACTTGGTTTCTGCAGAGAAAAATTCTTTAAATTTGTATTCTTGTGTGCAGTGGGGGTGGACGTAAAATACCTGACTGCTGGCCCTTTGGGTTTTCCATTAATAATTCTTTCCCTTGCCCTCCACCAAGCACCTCTCTGGTTCCATTTCTCCAGGGAATAAACTGCTGGTCTTCTGAGAAAAGCCTAGACGTTTAGCAGATTTTCCATCAGTCCCCTATTTCCAGCCTGGGGCTTTATCCACACCTTCTACAGCCCGATCCTGTTAGCATTCTCCTTCCCAGATGCCTGCCAGGCAAATGAGTGCATTTCTCAGTGGTATTCATTCCGCTAGGACGTAGGTCACCGTTGTGTTGACTCCTTTGTCCTCTATCAACAATTCGCTGGTATTTTTTGCTCATGTTTTTATTCCTTTACTTCACTTTAGTGGGATTCCCATAGGGAGATAAGATAATTTGGTATGTTTACTTTACTGTTTTAACTGGAAATCAGATGTGTTTGCTTTAGGTGGGATATCGGCATGCTCACTCATCCTGTCTCAGGTGTTCCTCACAAACATTCTGTAAATATGGCTGATACGATTGTCTGAAATTTCACAGCTAAGGGAATGGAAATTCAGAAAAGGCTTAACTTGCCCAAGCTGATAAGTGAAAAAGCCAGGATCTGAATGCAAGTCTTTAACTCTAAGGATCTTTAGTAGTAATGGTAATATTAATACCAAGAAAGGCTAACACTTTTATAACACTTACTATGTATGGTATGCAGAATAATGGCCCCCAAAGGTGTCCATGGCCTAATCCCTGGTACCTGTGAATATGTTATAATACATGGCAAAGAAAAATTAAAAGTACAGATGGAATTAGGTTTGCTAATCAGCCAATCTGCTAGGGAGATTATCATGGACTATTTGGGTGGGCCCAGTATCATCACAAGATTCCTTGAAAGTGGAAGAGGGAAGTAGAAAAGAGGAAACAGTCAAAAGGAGATGTGACTATAGAAGACACAGAGAGATGCACTGTTGTTGGCTTTGAAGATGGAAGGAGGGTGCCCATAAGCCAAGAATGTGAATGCCCTGTAGAAGCTAGAAAAGGAAAGGGAACAGAGCCTCCCCATGACCAGAGTCTCCAGAAAAGAACACAGTCTTGTCGATAATTCAATGTTAACCCAGTGAAACCCATGTCGAGCATTTGACCTACAGAACAGGAAGACAATAAATATGTGTTGTCTATGCCTCTATGTTTCTGTCAATGTGTTGTAGCTGCCATAGTAAACTAATACATTATTTGCTAGGAATTTTGAGATACCCATATAATAGAATACTTCTGAACAATAAAAAGGAACAGTGAAACATATAAAAAATGGATGAATCTTAAAAATATGCTGAGTGATGGGGCACCTGGGTGGCTCAGTCAGTTGAGCGTCCGACTTCGGCTCAGGCCATGATCTAGCTGTCCGTGAGTTCGAGCCCCGCGTCGGGCTCTGTGCTGACAGCTCGGAGCCTGGAGCCTGCTTCGGATTCTGTGTCTCTGTCTCTCTCTCTACACCTCCCCCACTTGCGCTCTGTCTCTCTCTCTCAAAAATTAAAAAAAAAAAAATATGCTGAGTGAAAGAAGTCAGACACAAAAGAATGCACACTGTATGATTCCATTTGTAGAAAACTCTAGAAGAGACTAATCTAACCTATAATGATAGAAAGCAAATCAGTAGTTGCTTGGGTTGGAGAGTTCTAGGTGAACTGGAAACAACTTCAAGGGAGCATTTTAGGATAATGGAAATGTTCTTTATCTTGACAGTATTGGTGGTTATACAAGTATATACATTTGTCAAAACTCACCAAAACGAACACTTAATGTGAATACATTTCATTGCATATGAATTATATCTCCATATATTGATTTTTTAAAAATTTATGAAGTCCTACAGCTGAAGTTATAAGATAGTCCAACTCTAGAGTCTGTGTTCTCACCACAGGTAATGCCACCTATCATACTATTTGGTCACTATTAAATCCAAATCGTTGTCCCTAATTGTGTGGGTTAAAATCTTTTGACACACCTCTCATCAAGGGATGGAGTCTAGTTCTCCTTCCTGTGAATTTGGGTTGGTCTGTGAGCACTTCAATCGAGTAAACCAGAAATGGCACTATCCCAGTTCTGGGATAGCCTTTAAGAGACTGGAAACTACTATATTGGTTTCTTGGGGCCCTGGGATGCCTTACAAGGTCAAACCACCCTGCTTGAGAGACCACGTGGAGAGGCCCTAACATTCCATAGAGGAGGTGACAGTCCAGCTGGCCCCACCCACCTTCTTGCCAGTCTCCAAAAGACACCAAGTATGTGAGTGGAAATGTCCTAGACCTTCCAGACCAGACAACTGCTGGGTGAACACCACTGAATGACCCCACACAACATCACACGGTACGGGCACATCTGCATTATACGACTCGCCCAGCTGACCCCGGCCTGAACTCCTTACCCACAGTATCATGAGCGATGATAAAAAGGTTGCTGTTTTAAAACCCCAAGGTTTGAGGTACTTTGTCACGCAGCCGTAGTTAACTGGAAAACTGATCATAGGGCATTCCCACTTCTGTTGCCACTGGGATTTTTCGGCGCTTCATGGAAACCTTCCCCTGCGGTGTTCCAGATGTGACACTATAATTGTCCCACTCGTGGGCTTAATAAGAACAGCTGAAAGAATTGTGGAGGCCCATCATCACTTGTTACATCAAGTCTATAAATAAAGAGAAATGGGAAAGCAGAACCACCAGGGTCCTCTGCTCAGTTACCGCATCAGGGCCTGCCGATGGTAAGGAAAGTATAGATGATCGGTAGCACACCTAACCCGAAAAGCAAACAAGCTCAAGATTTTGTGTGATAACTAGATATTTATATAGTTCTTCTACGAAAAGTAACTTTTCTGAAACTGAATCATCTCCTGGCTACATGTAAGCCATTGGCTACATCGGAATGAAGATATTTTCTGAAATGTTGGGCAACATCTGACTTCAGCATCTGTGTTAATGCAGCATGAGAAATACAAAGCACCGATGCTTCACTTTATGGGCCCGGAACTCTGCTTCGCTACCAAGTGTCAGCTGTCCCGGAGCTCCCTTTGCTTACTCCTCAAGAACAGTCAACGTACAAAATAGAGCTACGCACAGAATAGCAGAGAAGCCCTCACAATACTGCAGATTCAGGAACTGTCACGTCTAGCCTAATACCTTTCAGATAAAAATGTTTTCATTTGTTATCATTTCTAAGCGCATTTTCATATAATCAGGGTTTTTAAAATGTGTGTGTTTGTGTTTACAACAACCCAGACTGTTTATCTACAGTCTGACAAAACAATATCGACTGTGAATACTTAAATAATCTGTCGATATTGTTAGCGATGCCGGGTCACATCACTCCTTGCATAAAGGCCCCTAATAGCCACTTACTGAACACTATCTACTGTGCCTAAAACTTCTGACGTGATCACTCCACTGTCAACCTCTTTCACCTGCCGTTGTCTTTCCCTTCACTATTCCCTGGTCATAGGGGCCTTTTATTCAGCACTTATTATGTGCCAGGCATTGTGCCAAATTCCTTAGAGGCATTATCTGATTAAAATTCATAACAGCACTAGGAAAGAGACAATATTATTGTCATTTTATAGATAAATTAAGACCCAGAAATTACACGAATTGGCCAAGGTGACATAACTACTGAGTGTTGGAGCCAAATATGTAACTCTCTGCATACTGATTCAACTCCCAAATGCATATCTTCCCTGAATTCAGACCATACATCCAGCTGTCTTATCGGTATCTCCACTTGAATCTCTAGTAGGCATCTCGAACTGAACATGCTAAGTGACCAGAAGTTTTGATTTCCTCTTTTTTCCCCCACTTGCCCAATTTCACTGGCACCACACAGTTGCTGAAGACAAAAGCTTAGGTGTCCTGCATTTCTCTCCTTCCCTCCCCACCAACACTCAGTTTCTCAGCAGCTCCTGTCAGGTTTCTTTCCAAAATATAGCCTGAATATGCCCATTTCTCTCCTCTCATTACTTCTGGACTAATCTGGGCCATCGTCAATCTCCCACCTGAGCCAAGAGTCTCCTAATTGGCCACCTGCTTCCTCTCAGGCATTCATCAGACAGTGGCCGTAAAGGTCTTTGTGAAGAGTGTTCACTCACTCCTTATAAACCTCCAGTGGCTTCTTCCCGCTACACTTAGGATAACAATCCCCGCCAGTTCTCAACCTCTCATTGTTTAGTATTGGCTGTTTGTTATTGTTGCCGTTGTTGTCTGGGAAAAGGAACTCAAAAGCAAGGAGTTGTGTCAATCATACTCTTCAGTTGGTACATTAACATCTTTCGTCCACATGAGACGCCCCCCCCCTCGCTTGTTTGTTAGTCTGTTGGCCTGTTTATCTCCTTTGATCCAAATTCCCCACCTGCATTTCCTCCCCGTAATGTGAGCAACCATTCTAATGTGTTTTACACATGTTATTATAAATTGTTTGTTGATGGCTTTATATACCCACGTTTTTAACTTATATAAATGATACCGTAGAGTAAATCACATTCGGCTTCTGACTTTTTTCACTCAGTGTCGTATTGTGGAGATCCCTCCCTGCTGCAAGTTGCGTGTCGCCTCTAGTCTGAGTCTTCTGGCTGCTCCATAGAACTCTCCGGTGCATCCACCACCTTAGACTATCTGCTCCCTGATGGATAGACAGACACCCAAGTTACACTGGCTCCCGCTCCTCGGCACCATAAGCAATAAATGTCACACTTCTGTGGACTTGCGTGAGAATTATTTTACAATACATACCAGAGTGAAATTGCTGGGTAATCTTGTATATTTAATTTAAAATGTACTGCTAAATTGCTCTCCCGAATGCCTACAGCCTCCGTTCCCCCCAGTAGTGCATAACGGGGCCAATATCTCCCCCTGCCAATGTCCCTGCCAGCATTAAGCATTATCCAGCTTTCTGAATTTTGCCACTCAAATAGGTGGGATGTTTATGACAGCTAATGAATTTGAGCATCTTTTGTGTGCCCTTTTGGCCTCCTCTTCTGGGATTTGCCTGATCATGGCTTTTGCCTATTTTTTCCACCGGGGTTATTGATTTTTCTTGCTGATTTTGCAAGACTTTCTTGTAAATGCTTATAAATGTTCCCTGATTGATGTAAACAATGAAAATATTTTCTCCCAAGCTATCATCTGTCAACTTTATCAGTGTTATTCCTTATTCGAATAGCAAGTCTCTGCTTTGATAAAATTAATTGTTAGCACTTCTGAATATTTTTAAGCAGTACTTTCTCACCACCAAGGTGCAAATAATAAAGGCTTCTTGTTTTTCCCTCCCAATGTGTGCACCTCTTTTTTCCCCTTCTGACAGCTTGGAAAAGACCTCCAGTGTTATGGAACACACTGGCAATGATACTGAGTACCCTTTTCTTGTTCCCAATCTACCAAGAGGTACCTCTTGAGGTTTTCCAGGAGTACAGTTTTTGTTGTGGGTTATCAGTTAAAGTGAGTCCCTTCAGTTCCTTGTTTCCTGATAGGCTTAGCATAAATAGGTATTGACTTATTTGTGGTTGATTAAATGCTTTTCTACATCATTTGAGATTAATAATATGTTAATAAATATAAATATTTTAATATGTTGATAAAATTCTGTTTTAAAATGTTTTAATAATAAGTTAATAAATATTTAATATTTTAATAATATTTTTACGACACTCTACTAATGTGGTAAATTATATTGACAGATTTTCTGATGTTAAACCATCCCTCCATTCCAGGGATAAAAGGGATAACTAATCTCTTATTGAGGATTTTTGCGTGTATGGCTGTAAGTGTGATAAGCCTATCACTTTCTTTGTCTATGTGTTTTTCGCGCTATCCTAAAATACCTGTGAAGTCAAGATTACGCTTACCTCACAGAATGGTCTGGGCAATTCATTTCCTATTCTGTAATATTTGTATAAAACAGATATTGGCTGTCTCTTCAAATGTTAGTTAATACTAATGTGGTAAATCCATCTGAGATTTGGGGAGATGGTTTTTCTTTGAGCAGGTAATTATTTTCATTTCAGCAGATGATGACTGGTGTTTGCTGATGTATTTAAGTTCTCCATTTCTTCTTGTGCTAATTCTGACATCTTGTAATTTCTTGGCATTTCTCCATTACATATAGATTTTCCGGTGTTATAATACTCTCTTATTATTTTTTAAAATCTTGATTGAGACTGACATTATTTCTGCTTTTTCATTTTTTTATTCGCATTCCCCTCTATTATCTTTTCTTATGCCAACATTAAATTGTAATATAACATACACACGGAGGAGTACAGATCATAGGCATATAGCTCTATGAATTTCTGTGAGGTACATACCTAGGAATAGACATGGTGGATCAAACCTATGTATGTACAGAAACACATACGTACCAAAATTATCACACCAACATTATAATTGCCAAAAGTGACAATAACTTAAGCGTTCATCAATGGTAGAAGAGACAAGGAAATGTTATTATGTTTATACCATAGAATGTTATACAGGAATAAAAGAACAAACTACTGCCACACACAAAAACATGGATAAAATGCACAAACATAATGTTGGGCCAAAGATACCAGACACAACTGAGTACATACTATATGATTTGATTTATATAAAATTCAACAAAGGCAAAACTAAATTATGATTATGAAAATCAGAATAATGGTTAACTTTGTGGGAGTCGGGGACTGGAAGCATTCTAGGGTACGAATGATGGTCTATATCTTGATCTGTAGTGGTTATCACAAATCAGTAGTGGTTATAAAGATGGGTTCATTTTATAAAATGCAATGAACTATTTGTAGTTATGATTTGTGTACTTTCCTATGTGTATAATACACTTTAATAAAACAGATTCAAAAGAGACAGCAACTATCACAGTGCTATACCTAAAAGCCTTATACATATCCCATTATAAGAACATTTCATACAAAGTGATTTCAAGAAATTGAAAATCAGGGGCGCCTGGGTGTCTCAGTCAGTTAAACATCCAACTTCTGCTCAGGTCATGATCTCACGGTTCGTGGGTTCAAGCCCACGTTGGGCTCTGTGCTGACAGCTCAGAGCCTGGAGTCTGCATCAGATTCTGTCTCTCCCTCTCTCTCTGCCCCTCCTTTGCTCGTTCTCTCTCTCCCTCTCTCTCTTTCTCAACAATGAATAAACATTTTAAAAAATTGTAAAAAGCACAATATTTATAAAGAAGTTATAATAGTCACAAACTTGCTTATGCCAAATAACATAGGAGCTTAATACATAAAGCAAACCTATTAGAACCTATTTAAAGTGCAATCAGAGTGAAAGATGTCAGGATGCTTCCTTCAGAATCAGAGAATCTGGTACTCGAGTCAAAATAAGGACAAGAGGGACTGAACAGCATATCAAAAAATACAAATTAATAAAATTTTAGATTGATTTTAAAAAGCTCTAGGGGAAAATATACAATTTTCATAAACCATAAAATATTTACAGAAATCAATAATATACATATTCATAAAGAAAACTTTATAAAGTGAGATTATAAATAACCCATCAAAATTAAGAATAATAATAAAATATTGACCAGAAGTAAAAAGCATTGACTACATGAAAATTAAGAAACATACTTTTAGGGATGCCTGGCTGGCTGAGTCAGTAGAGCATGTGACTCTTGATCTCCGGGTTCTTGAGTTCAAGCCCCGTGTTGGGCATAGAGCTTATTTTAAAAAACACACACACATATTTCTAAATAGCCATTAGATCAATAAGCTCTCAAAGCTAAAATCATTAATTCTGTATAGAAAGTAATGAAAAGGGAGAACATGTCATACATGAACTTACTTGACACAGCCAAAGGTGTACTCAGAGCTTTAAAAACAGTCATAATGCCCTTATTATTTTAAGCAAGAAAGATGAGGGGCACGTGATTGGCTCTGTTGGCAGAGCATGTGACTCTTGATCTTGGCATTGTAAGTCTGAGGCCCACGTTGAGTGTAGAGATTACTTAAAAATAAAATCCTTAAGGGGGCATCTGGGTGGCTCAGTCGGTTAAGCGTCTGACCTTGGCTCAGGTCCTGACCTCATGGTTCGTGGGTTCAAGCCCCACGTTGGGCTCTCTGCTGAGAACTCAGAGCCTGGAGCCTGCTATGGATCCCGTGTCTCCTCTCTCTGGCCCTCCCCCTGCTCATGCTCTGTCTCGGACTTTCAAAAATAAATAAATGTTAAAAATTTTTTTAATAAAATAAAATCTTTAAATAAATAAATAAGCTGAAAGATGAAGAAATTTGGTATCTACCTAGGATTTTAGAAAATGAATAAGAAAAGTTGTTTTGTTTTTTTTTTTTTGCTATTTAGGAAGAGAGAATTTATAGAGATAAAAATTGAACCTAACCAAATGAGAAACAAAATTTAGTAGAACAATAAATGAATCCAAATGCTAGTATTTCAAAAGAATCAGTAATAGGCATAACCCATTGCAAACTTTCTTAAGGAAATAAGAGAGAAAGGTAGAAAAGATTACTAAGGGAAAAAGAGACAAACTACAATATAGCATTTTTTTTTAAATTATAAAATGAAACTACACCCAACTCCTTGGCCACAAATCTGCAGATATAGAGGAGATAGGTAATTTCTCAGTAAAATATAAATGACCAAAATTAACCACAGAAGAAGACATGAAAAACTTTGAATGGGCTAATTATCACAGAGGACACTAGAAAGGTCAAAAAGATCTTTCACTAAAAATGTTACCTACTGGTTTCATAGCTGAAATCTACCTAACCTTTAAAGAACAGCTAGTTCCAATGTTATTTAAATGATTCTAGGCCATAGAAAAAAATGCAGAAGCTCCTTATTGATTTTACAAAACCTGAACAACTTTAATACCAAAACTTTGTAAAGAAGGTATGGAAATAGATAACTGCAATCTTGCTTATGTACATAAATGTAAATTTTTCTTTTTCTTTTTTTTAATGTTTATTTATTTTTGAGAGAGAGAGAGAGAGAGAGAGCACAAGCGGGGGAGGGCAGAGAGAGAGGGAGACACAGAATCTGAAGCAGGCTCCAGGCTCTGAGCTGTCAGCACAGAGCCTATTGCGGGGCTGGAACTCACCAACCATGAGATCATGACCTGAGCCCAAGTCAGATGCTTAATCAACTGAGCCACCCAGGCATCTCCAAAATTTTCTTTTTAAAAAGACAAATAGTGGGGCACCTGGGTGGCTCAGTCGGTTGAGCGCCTGACTTCGGCTCAAGTCATGATCTCACAGCTCTGTGGGTTCGTGCCCCACATCGGGCTCTGTGCTGACGGCTCAGAGCCTGGAGCTTGCTTCGGATTCTGTGTCTCCCTCTCTGCCCCTAACCCACTTGCATTCTGTCTCTGTCTCTCTCAAAAAAATAAATAAACGTTAAAAAAATTTTTTAAAAAAGGCAAGTAGTATCTAGCCTTTAATGAAAGAATAAAACAACGTAAATAATTAAGATTTCTTCGAGGAATACAAAGGTAGTTGTACAGTAGGAAGTCTATCAAAGTAATTCTTTAGAGCAACAAGGCCAAAATGTGTCCTATCACACGTACTAAAAAGGCATTTAATAAATTCAACAATCATTCCTGTGACACTCCAGGTAAGGGATGGGACTTCCAGAAAGGCTGAGTGAGGAGCTCAGCAAATACTGTCCCAGAAAAACAATGATAAAACTGGACAAAATTGTTGAAAAAAAAAAAAACCCACAATAATTTCAAATTCTAAAAATTAACCAAAGCATGCACAACAAGTTGAAAAGCATTATTTTCTCCTAGTTACATTCCTTGTTGTGAAACCTCTTTTTCTGATACTCATATAGCCATGTCAACATTCTTTAGCTCAGTGCTTTTTATCTTTTTACTTGTAACATATTTACGTCTTTAGGTGAAAGGTGGATTTCTTTTGTGTCATTTACACAAATGGACTAGGGTTAGGTTTAAATCTACCCTTTTGCTATCCGTTTCCTATTTGCCCCATCTCTCCTTTGTTCTTTTTTCCCCTTTACCTGCTTTCCAAAAAAATTTTTTTTAGTATTCCACTTCATCCACTACTGTGTATTAGGCACACCTCTTTTTCTTTTGTAGTTGCTTGGCAGTTGGTAATAGATATCTTCATCTCATCACAGTCTCCCTTCAAATAATTTTATAACATTTCTCATGTATTTTAAGAACCTTACAAAAGTGTACTCCCAACTTCTCCCCTCAAATACCTTGTTGGCCTACATTTTCATTCTTTCTATGTATGTTATAAACCTCACAATACATGTAAACACACCCGCCTCTCCCCCTGTGTCTCCTTCCCTTTGACCCCACTGCCACACTCCACTCACAATGCCTCTGACACCAGATGTGGGGGCGTCCCCATAACAAGCAATTCTGTGACACCACCTGGGGGTCCTACCATTTAACTTGGTTCTGCAGATAGCATTGGATCTCGCAGGTTAAGGGCTCAGTCCCATGAGACCACCACCTCCTATATTTGATATATATACTATATTTGACAGTTATTCAGATGCCTGTCCCGAGTCCAGGCGGCCACCTGTGCTCCTGATTGGCCATAAATCAGAGTTTCCGAGGACCCCCTCCTTGGGTTCAGTTAATGTGCTAGAGTGGCTCACAGAACTTAGGAAGACAGTTTAGTTACTGTTCACTGCTTCATTTGCCACTTCCTTGTAAAAGGACATGATAAAGGATACAGATGAACATCTAGATGGAGGAGATGCAGAGGGAAAGGTCTGGGGAAGTCTCGCGGGGCTTCCGTGCTCTCTCCAGGTGCACCCCTCCCTCTCTACCTCCATATCTTTACCAAATGTGAAGTTCTTTAAATCCCACCCTTGTGGGATTTTTATGGGAGCTTCATCACATAGGCGTAATCAATCATTAACTCCATTTCCAGCCCCTCTCCCCTCTCTGGAGAAGGGGGGGGGTGGGGCTGGTAATCCAAGCTTCTAATCATGGCTTGGTCTTTTTGGTGACCAACTGTTGTTAATCCCATTCTTTGTAATTTTATGTCCAGTATGACACCGGAAAAAAATTAAGTAGGGAAGGAAGATAGACTCCGGGTGGATATTTTCAATATGGCGACCAGAGAAAAACCTTACAGGTGTCGTGAAATTTGAGCAGAGACCTGAAGAAAGTGAGGTGAGGAGATCCGAGTCTGCTGTCCACAAAAGCAGGATTATGCAGTTAGCACTTTTCTCTTTTCTATTTAATTTGCTCTTTCCTTCTAATAGAGCAAGAATAACTTTCTATTGTCTTCTGTGTGTGTGTGTGTGTGTGTGTGTGTGTGTGTGTGTGTTTTGTCTCAGGGTCTCCTTAAATATGTTCTTATACATTTTTATTTTCTATCTGGCTCTCTCCTGTCTTCCTTTCCCTTATTAACTCATGCTGCTTCTCTTGTAGCTTCTGTATCTATAATGGTTTTATATTACTTCCATTCTTTCCAAAGTTTTGACTATTCACTGTTCATCTTCTTTTACCTTATATTTGAACTTTTATCTCCCCTTCAATATCATATTTCTAGAGACCACATTCTTTAATTTACTTGCTATCGGGAGGAAACATAGTCTGTGGCATATGTCTTTTTATCTGATTTTTGTTTCTCATGTACCTTTTTCTTTGTGGCCACTTTCTGATTATTAGTCAACATTGAGAGGGACCAATTCTAGACCAATTAGTCACAAAAGTTTGCATGGGAAGGGTTCAGAAACTGAGTAGAGACGAGGTAGCTTGGACTTAGGACTTTCTCACACTTTCCTGCCACATGCTGTCGATACCGCAAGCTCTCAATTTCTAACGTTCTGGAGCTACCTTTGGGGTAAGCAGAAAGTTCACCTATCTCTTATATGCAATGTTTTTTTTTTAAGTGGTGATTTAGTGACTCTTGTTCCTGGGTGTCTTCTTTATCTATAAGCTGCAGTTGGGCTGATTATCACCTACCTTCATTCATCTATCCCATCGAATTGATAGCTTCTTGCAGAGATGAGAGGTCTTACTATTCAGCCCCTCATCTTCTGCTTCTCTATGTTGCTAAACCATGCTTGGGATGCTCCCAAACCCCACCTTCACCCTGTCAGACCTACTGATTTGAGAAAGTGAATAATGGTTTGGCCCTCAGCTAGGGCCAACTACTTCGAGGAAACCCACGTGCTGCTCAAGGTCTGTCAAGGTATGTGCCCATTCTTGCTGTGCTCCTGTGTTTGGTCCACATAATACTATATTTGAAAGCTATTCAAATAGACTTGTTCCCTGACATTGCTGTTGCTTTATTTCATGTTCTTCTCTGTGGTTTGTTATTGTTGGGCTCGCAGAGAAGAGTGGAATAGAAAAAGTCTTCATTCCAATTTTTAATTAGAAGTTTCTAGGCACCTGGGTGGCTCAGTTGGTTAAGGGTCTGACTCTTAATTTCAGCTTGGGTCTTTTTTTTTTTAAGTTTTATTTATTTATTTAGAGATAGAGCTCCTACTCTGGGCTCAAACTCACGAACCATGAGGTCATGACCTAAGTGGAAACTAAGAGTCAGGTGCTTAACCTACTGAGCCACCCAGGTGCCCCCTCAGCTTAGGTCTTGATCTCAAGGTCATGAGTTCAAGCCTCTTGTTGGGCTCCACTCTGGGTGTGAAGCCTACTTTTAAAAAGTCTCTACTATTGGAGCACCTGGGTGGCTCAGTTGATTAAGCATCCGACTTTGGCTCAGGTCATGATCTCACAGTTCGTGGGTTCAAGCCCCACGTCGGGCTCTGTGCTGACAGCTCAGAGCCTGGAGCCTGCTTCAGATTCTGTGTCTCCATCTCTCTCTCTCTCTCTCTCTCTCTCTCTGCCCCTTCCCTGCTCGCACTCTGTCTCTCTCTTACAAATAAATAAACATTAAAAAAAATTTTTTTTAATCTCTACTTAATTACTTTAATTTAATTCAACTCAGTAAATATTTTTTGAGTGCTTCTAAAGTGTAAGATGCTGTGTTTAGTGTTAGGGAGGGTAAAAAGATGGGGGTAGGAAATCACAGCAAGTATTTGAAGAACACAAGTAATCCCATGCTGTTGGAACACAAGCGTAAGGAAAGAAATCCGCACCCACCACCATGATGGCCACAAGAGCCCTGTTTCAGCAGAAAAGTCTTTGCAACTTTGCTTATGTGAAATAGTCTTATTTATGTTCTGGGAACCCTCAGGACTATCCTAATAATAGCAATGCCAGGAAGTATTAATAAATGATGCCAAACCATCCAAATAATTATGGTAACAAATATTCAGCATGTTCTTTGGTATAGGTAGTTTCATCCAGAACCATGTGGGCCACCAAAAAAAAAAAAAAAAAAAAAAAAAGACCAAATGCAGGATAAGCACAGATCTCTAGAGTGGCAGAGTGGCTCCTTGTCTAGCTGAGAACGTGACTGTGTCCTGCAGACTTAAAGTAGAGGTAGTGGTCACCTTCTCTTCTCTGTAAGTCTGGGGATATTGAAAGCAAAAATTACTACAAGGTTTCATAGGGTTAAATTGCTTCTCTCTACAGCCCCAAACCGTGACAGAAAGTCTTCACCTTAAAGAAACAGTAACTGACATTCAAAGCATTTTCTCACTCATTTGCCTCTGACCTTCTTGTCCAACTCCTTTTCTCTGACTCCTCTGTATTCCTCAAGAACCATATTTTGCTCAATCTCTGGATTCTGGGAAGAAGCCAATGGAACTCTGATCTGTTTTTTGAAAAGCAGAGCTTACAAGGTGAACAGTGTTTTTTTTCTCTTTCTGAATCTTGTGGGATATCTTACAGGTAGACTAGCTATGGGAGCCTTTGAATTGGAGAGGCACCAGAAGTGAAAAATCTTAAGCACTGTTGACCTGACATCATACCTTGGCTTTGAAAAATGTTAGTATATGCCTATGTCAAATTGGCGATCCATGGTCCTGAATTGGAAATAACAATGTATAAGCAGATTCTACAAAATATATTTTATTACAATGACAATAATAATTAGATAAATCCTATTAGGAATGATAGAAGGAGGAGGATTGACAATTACGGAGCTAATAAGACCTCTGGGGAAATGATTCTCTGAAATGTGGTCCCCACACCAACAGCATCAGCATCACCTAGGAAGTGGGCGGAAATGCAGAGTCTCAGACCTCTCCCCAGTCCTACTGAATCAGGAATTTTGTGAGCAAGACCCAATAGTCCATTTTAACAAGCCCTCTAGGTAATTCTTATCTATGTTAAAATTTGAGAACTGATAGCACTAGGGGCAGAAAAAGAACTCAAGGCACAGATCAGTAGTTCTCCAACTTTATCCTGCATCAGAATCACCTGGAAAGCTTATTAAAACAAAGATCACTAGAGCCTGCTCTAAGAGTTTCTGATTCAGTAGGGTTAGCTAGAAGGGAAGACAATTTTCATTCTAATATGTTCCTAGGTGATATTGATGCTGTTGGTCCCGGGACCACTATGAGAATTACTGGTCTTGAGTAAATGCAAGACTTCCCTGGCTCCAGATTAGAAAAAAAGATTTTCTGGGCTGAGGAGTTGGGGAGCTGGGAGTGGGGAGGAGAAGTGAAGACCACATAGACATGTCCAGGATTTATACAGAGAAAGGTTCTGCCCGCTTTGGGCTCTAGGGAGGCAGCAAAATACAGGCAGGCAGGGCTTTAGTTTCACTCACTGAGTTTTCTGCTGTCCACATGTTGTAGGAAAGCAGTAGAAAGAGCCAGAAGTCCACAAAGGGCCAGGCAGACAATCTTCAAAGTGGCCTTCTTGAACCAAGAAGGCCCAAGGACCAACCACGATGATGGCGTGTAATCTGTACCTGTGTGAAGAATTGAATTCATACAGAAGATTGGCTCCTCCTACCCTGACACCTAGTGCCTCATAAGCCTCCAGAATTCAGTCATGAACTGAGGAAGAGTGGTGGAATCTCTAAATGGACCTAGATTGTTTCCACCGCCATGTAGGAATGAGGCCAAGGCCATCCCTGAAAGGGTGAAGGATCCGGGGAGATACAACCAACATAGTGCAGTTGAAAGGGTCCATGCTGTTAGCATCTTTCATAGGCTCTTTGGGATATTGTTAAAGACAGAAATTTTGAAATTTAATTTCAGTGATGCTTAGAAAACATGAAAGAAGTGCAATGCCTCCTGATAAATCCTTCAAGCTAGGACCTGAAATGGGAGTTTCAGTTGCCACACGCAAGGGACTGGTCTGATGGGGGCATAACATAGAAATTAAGTTGAGTTATAAAACATGAAATGACTAATTATGAGGGAACAATTGGAAAAATTGAAATTGAGGAACATTCTACCGAACAGCTGGCCTATACATTCAAATATGTATTGCATATTAGATTATGGGATTGTATCAGTATCTTCCTAAATTTGAACAAAAAAATGAATGTAACTTTGCAGATTGAGATTTATACCTGTTATCTCCATACCCATAGCTCATGCTTGCTGCTTTCTCCTGAATGGAGAGAAATAAATAATGGAGAAATAATTCAGCAAAGAGAACTTGTACGCCAAGAATAGGAATTGTTTGCTTTTCCAATTTTGAACTATTCTAGAACTTTCAAGGGTCCATGGGTGAGTTCCTTCTGTGGGTGGTTAGTAGGCTGCGCTCAGAGTGAGATGTGCTGGAATTGTCCAGGGCAGGTGTGGAATATCACACAGGCTTGATTTCAGTTGTTTCAGGATGATAAGAGCCACAATTTGCCACCTGAGACACCTGAGACATGAAGACCAGCCTCTTGCAATCCCTTTCAGAGCGACTGCTCTTTGATTTCTCTCCTCGTGCGATCTTTCTTGCTTTTGAATTTCTGCACTGCTTGCAATCTGAACTAAACATTCTAACACTTGATCCTACGCAGCCTGGTATTTTTCCCCAGTTGTTTCATGTACATATCGCTCATCTCCCAACCGAGATGTAACCTCCCCAGAGGCAGGAACTGTGTCTTCCATTACTTTCGCATACTGAATGTGCACCTGTAAGCGCAGAAGGAACATTTGTCCTTTTATTCACAGAATGCAGTGAATGAATGAATGGTAGTGCCCGTTTCTTCTAACATGCCAGTTTTAAAAAAATAAGCTTCTCTCAGACATATGTCTGTTGGATTTGGGAGAAGTATTTACTGAAAAATTTGAGAATTCTCATCTGCATATGCTAACTTGTTATTTATGTCATTAATGGTTGCCTGTATAGTTCTTTCAACTTCTTGTCAGAGAATGACTGCATGCCTCATTATTTATGGCCAATAATAAAACAACTACAGGGGTGTCTGGCTGGCTCGGTCAGTGTAGCATGCGACTCGATCTCAGGTTCATGAGTTCAAGCCCCACGTTGGGCTTACTTTAAAAAATGCATCTATAATAAGCATATTCAGTGCTTACCTCAAGTGAACTGTTAGACTAAGCTAGACAAGACTGAAATAAGAAAAATATTGCTCTGTTGTCCCTCCTTTTTATGGTGTTCATATCTTCCTAACCTACCTCCCTACTCCCACTCTTCCAGTCCTTCCTAACTAGCAGCCAACCAATTCATTAGCTGGTAAGAACTAAAGTATTACCCCTCCATAGGACTATTCGTCTTTCAGTAAAGGAGTCATTAAGAACTAGATTTTAGGGGTGACTGGGTGGATCAGTCAGTTAAAGCACCACTCTTGGTTTCAGCTAAGGTCATGATCTCATGGTTTATAGGATTGAGCCACCCATCAGGCTCTGACAGCATGGAGAGACTGCTTGAGATACTCTCTCTCTCTCTCCCTCTCTCTCTGCTCTTCCCCACTCCTCTCTCTCTCTCTCAAAATAAATAAATAAACTTAAAGTAAATAAAAATTTAAAAAGCTAGATTTTAGAATCTACAGAAATGAATTGCCAATTGTAAATATTCATATACTGAAAAGTCAGTAGGAGATATTTAGGGATCAGGTTTCTTAAATCTTCCCTTCTAGGAAGGAGCCCATTTTACCTAGTCATGAAGCCAGTGCTAGTAAGATTTATGAAAAAGACCCCATTTCTTTCTTTTCTTTTTTTTTTTTTTTTTTTTTTTTTTTTGTGAGAGTGTGAGCAAGGGAGAGGGGCAGAGGGAAAGAGAGAGAATCTCAAGCAGGCTCCAAGGTCAGCACAGAGCCCAACTTAGGGCTCGATCTCACAGCCATGAAATCATGAGTCAAAACCAAGAGTCAGATGCTCAACCGACTGAGCAACCAGGTGCCCTAAAAAAGATCCCATTTCTATGTCAAGTTTAGAAGCCCAATTTTTTTTCATTTTATACAGGTATATTCATGCTTTTGGGGAATGAATTTGGGCTAATGAAACTTATAAATCATTGGCTCATAAATCAGAAAGTAATTTATTAACTTGTTTATGCCTTTTTGTTATTACAGTATTCCTGTATTCTACTTAAGACATAAATGTCAAATATCCGGTAGAAGTGCTAACAGTTTCTAATACCATGCTCAGAGCAGACATTGCTAATTGAGCATAGAGCTCCTTTCCTTCTTAACACAGCACTCCAGGCAACCATTGCTCTTGATCTGTGCTGGTTTACAACATAAAATCTTGATGCCGTTGCTGCCCTTCCTGATACCAAGGTACCTAGGAAGTAAAAAATTATTAAAATTGGCAATAATGGAATCATAGCAAATGATCTGTTAGCAAAAAAATACAATTAGAAAATAAAATGACACAAGCAAAAATAAATCAGAACTAAGGAATTATAAAAAGGAGTAGGAAGTCAAGCTAGGGGAGGGGCATGGCTTTATGTAGTTAATGTTGTTAGAACTTAATATAAATTAACTGGATTCAGAAGTTAAGAAAGAAAAATGAAAGAAGGGAGGAGGGAAGAAAAGAAGGAAAAGAGGAAGGGTGGGAGGGAGGAAGGACATCTTTTGGATGGCATGTCATATGAGGGATGAGTGATTTGTTAGGCAGTGTCCCTATTTCAATGACACATGCAGCAATGAACTTCATGAGGCTATTCCTCAGTAAATGCCAAGGGCAGAAGCCTTAGGCATAATTCAGTGAAGACAGTTTCATAGTGGGTCAAGATAATGTGCTCTAATTTGATACCAAAAAAAGAACATAGGCTACTAAGAAGTGTGGGTGAATAATCCCAGAAGGAATTTGATGGTTTTGCAGAATATTTTCTACATTTGGGATACAACTGCCAGCTCACTACATAGTATAACTTCCTAATGACCGTGATACTAAAAAATAGTATCATCCTTGAGTAAGCCCTTATAAAATAACACTCTTCCTCTCTCCCTTTTAAGTAATTTTTACAGTTCGCCAGAGACTTCTGTCATTGTATTCTCTCATAACATTGCTATGTCCTAGAATAAGGCGTTTCTGAATTAGTTAGATTTTGGAAGAGTTGCTTCTTGGGAACATATGAAACATATTAACTTGACCATGTTTTTCTACACCATAGTGTAGCACACGCTGGTGCTGTGTGCCCAAACATAGCAATTGTAATTCCAGATGCTTCCCAATCAAGAACAGTTCCTAGTACATCTAGGTGCTCAATAAATATTCATTGAATAAATGAATATCAAGAACCCTTTTATGTTAGTTTCTCCAACAGGCTTTAGGTTTTGAAAGTTTGTCCAGTAAACAATTTGCATTTGAATAATGATAAATTTGCATGTTCAGATCAGTGTGGTATAACTCTGGCCTTGTTAATTCTGAATGTTTTGTGATATTTGATTCTTACTGAACTTCACTTAGAGTGAAAGACACCTCCTGGTCTTAAAATGTTGCCTTTATTTGGGAACTTCTCTCAATGATATATGCATGATCCTTACCACATACCATAAACCAGACTAAATTCTAGAGAACTTAAGAGGTATATGCAGGAAGTGAAATGATTTTTTAAAAATTAAAAGAAAATTTAGGGGCACCTGAGTGGCTCAGCCAGTTAAGCGGTGGCTCGGTCGGTTAGGCAGCAGACTCTTGATTTCAGCTCAGGTCATGATCTCTCAGTTCATGTGATCAAGCTCCACATAGGGCTCCATCCTGACTGTGCACAGAGCCTGCTTCTGATTCTCTCTCGCGCTTTCTCTCTGCCCCTCCTCTGCTCATGCTTGCTCTCTCTCAAAATAAATAAATAAACTTGAACACATTAATACATAAAGCAAAAATTAAAAGAAAATTTAGATGAATATTTATTTTCCCCAGAGTTTAAAAAAGGAATCTAAACATAAAAACATTAATAAAAAATGGTAGATTTTATTACCTGAAAGTTAAACTTCTACACACAAAAAATCTAAAGGCAAATAGAAAGTAAGAATATATTTTCATGAATAGGTAAAGATTTAATAGCCTTCATTTATAAAGCACTCATACAATCAGTAAGAAAAGTAATTTCTCAATAGAAAGATTGGCAAAGGACACTGACAGTTTTAATAAGAAAAAATAAAAATAACCATTAAAAACATTTTTAAATGGCCAACACTAATAATAATAAATGGAAATTAAAATGAGATACTCAGTCTGATCTATCACTTTAGTATATATTTCCACAATAATAATAATATTTAATACTGGCAAAGGTACAGATTTTCTGGAAAGCATTTTGGCAATATGTGCCAAAAACCTTTAAGGCTCCCAGGCAAATGAGGACAAGGTTGTATGTATCACATTATTTTATTACATTATTTATAATGGCCAAGATATGGGGGCAGCGGCGGTGGGGGGGGGGGGGAATCTAGATGGCTAAAGAGAAAAGGAATGGTTAAAATAAGTAAACCATGTAATGGAGAAAATTTTTGATGAAATTGTGAAATCATGAGAAAATTTGTGAAATAATATTAAATGACAAAAAAAAAAAAAACCTGTGTGCAGAGACATATACACAGTGTAGTTTCAGTTACCTAAAACCAATATATCTGTATATGCATAGAAAAAGTTTAGAAGCAAATATACCAAAACATTAATCTATGTTTTGCTAATTAACTAATTTTTTCTTCGTTGTATTTTCCCCTTATTTTCCAAAATTTTCCATAGTGATCGTAAATTATTCTCCCAAGTTTTAAAAAGCAGCACATGAAATAAAAAATGAAATGCCTGATCTAACTGAAAAATTCTAGAATGCTTCCATATAAACATTCAGCTTTTTCTAGATGAGTATTCTCCCCGGGGGTGCCTGGGTGGCTCAGTTGGTTGGGTGTCTGACTTCGGCTCAGGTCATGATCTTGCAGTTTGTGAGTTCGAGCCCCACGTCGGGCTCTGTGCTGACAGCTTGCTCAGAGCCTGGAGCCTGCTCTAGATTCTGTTTTCCTTTCTCTCTGCCCCTTCCCTGCTCACGCTCTGTCTCTGTCTCTCTCAAAAATAAATAAACATTAAAAAAAAATTAGATGAGTATTCTCCTAGCACTTTTTCTGGGTTCTGCATTTTGATGTTTCATGTCCTTAAGCTGTTCTCAACTTACCTCCCCAGGGGGCAGGTGCACTTCCGTGATTGGATGATACAGTTTCTCTAAGAATATGCCTTAATTACTAAAAGCCAGGTCAAATCTGATGGGTCAGATGTGCCTTGTAATTAGGAAAAAGAAAAAGACAGAATGTCACAAAGAAATAGTCAAAGGCATCCCCGTCAGACTTTAGAAGCAAGCTTTCTGCCCAGTACACTTCCCCCAGGAGCCTTCCTTGAATCCCTGGAGGGTCTGGGATTCCTCTTCTAGCTTCTGGTGTTGCTCTGGCTTGCCCTCAGCATTTACTGCCTTAATGAGATCATCTTTTTCTGTGCCTTTCTTCCCTCCCTGCCCTGGCTGCAAATTCCTTGTGCACATGTCTCCCATTTTACTCATCTCTGTAGCCTCAGAACACAGTACTAGTCAATCAGAATAGTACTTCTTATCCAGTGGCTTCATCTGCACCTCGACCTTTGAAAACAAATTCAAGTAAGAAGTGAAAATATTAGTCTCTTGAAGCCAAGAACAGGGAATGATACTCAATCCTGCTTGCTTTCTCAACTCAGCACAGCAAATCGGGCACATATAAAATTAGTGGTTTCAGATTGTTCTGGCCAGAAGTGGTATATGAAACCCAAGCCTTGTATCATTATCACATGCTCACTTACAACTCTCCCCGTCCATCAACAGACTAATCATTAACTGAAATAAGCCCTTCTTTCAATAACTTTGCTTGGAAATGACTGCCCAAAACCATGAAACAGAATTGAAAGCTTCTCATTTTACTGAAATTGGACCAACATTTACTGTTGCACACTCACTGCTGTGGTCACTGTCTGTTCCTAGCCTTGCAAGCCAAGGGTCTCTTCTCTGTTAGCTGCCTAGCTGTCATATTGGTACAGCCAGAGGCTGAGGCTATGGTGAGCAATATGGGCTGCAGGAATCGAGCGAGGCTCTGCAAGCTAGTAAAATTCTTCCATTTGGGATTTGCCTATACTGGATTATCAATACTATTTTCTCTGGGGCGCCTGGGTGTCTCACTCAGTTAAGCATCTGACTCTCGATCTCCGTTCGGGTCATGATCGAATGGTTCATGAGATCAAGCCCTGTGTTGGGATTCTCTCTCTCCATCTCTCTGCTAGCTCTCTCTCTCTCTCTCTCTCTCTCTCTCTCAATAAATGAACTTAATAAAAATACTGTCTCCTCAGACTTCCTCAGGAAATCTTCCTGAGCTTTTCCATCTCGACAACTAACATCCTTAAAGGGCCCTGCTCTGTGAAGCCTTGCCTGACCACTCTGTCCTTCAAGCCCTCATCGGACTTTGTATGGGTTTCCGCCCATGTCTGCTTCTTTCACTAGACAGTAAGTTCCTTGAGAGCAGGAGTAACGTTTTATGTTTTTTTTATATAGCACAGTGCTTGAAAAACTGTCAATAATGAATGGAGTTGAGCCACTGGGGGAAAAAATACCGCTCTAAATACTTATTATATTTTTAGACTCACTCTGGGAGTTCCCGCCACTTCTAAGCAGAATTATAAACATTTTCTATGACATAGTGTGGTTGGTAGAAATCTTTGAATCATATTTGTGTCAGTTCCTAGCTTTATAACCTAGTAAGCTAATGTCTCTTAAGCCTCAATGTCCTAATCTTTTATAAAATGGGAGTAGTGGGGCGCCTGGGTGGCGCAGTCGGTTAAGGGTCCGACTTCAGCCAGGTCACGATCTCGCGGTCCGGGAGTTCGAGCCCCGCGTCGGCTCTGGGCTGATGGCTCAGAGCCTGGAGCCTGTTTCCGATTCTGTGTCTCCCTCTCTCTCTGCCCCTCCCCCGTTCATGCTCTGTCTCTCTCTGTCCCAAAAATAAATGTTGAAAAAAAAAAAATTTAAAATGGGAGTAGTAATAATGTATAGTGGTCACGATAAGTGAAAAGTATGCCATTCTTTCGGCATATAGTAGGGGATTAATAATCTTTTAGCTATGTTTACAGTTTCCCCCATCCCTACCAGAACAATTTCTCCCACCAGTTTTTCTCTTATCTTTTAAGATTCTTATTGTTTTTTCCCATCAGGGTTTCCTGATGCTCTAGGGCAGTAGTCTCGAGAGGGAGCAGTTTTCTAGAAAAGGCCAGATATTGGATATCTTTAGATTTTACAGTCCTTGTTCCATATTCTTTGTTTTTGTTGTTTTGCTTTTGTTTCTTTACAACCCTTTTAAAACGTGATGCCGTTCTTAGCTCAGAGGCTATCAAAAAGCAGTCCAGATTGGACACATGACCCATATGGGTTTAGGGGTTGGCTATACCATGCTCTAGAGTCAGGGTTCTTAAAGTGAGCCCCACCAGTGGCATCAGCACCTCCCAGGAACTCATTAATGCAAATTCTTGGACCCTACCTCAGACCTAGTGAATCAGAAACTCTGAAAACAGACAAAGGAATCTGTGTTTTAGTAAACCACCCAGGTGATTTTAATGTAAATGTTCACCCTTGACTGCATGTTAGAATCACCTAGAGGGCTTGAAAACATTTCAATACCCAGGCTTCACTCTACACCAAACCAGGAACTCTGTGGGTGGAACCATAGGTGTTGAAAGCCCTGCAGGTGAATCAATGTGCATTTGCAGCTGGAAGCCCATTGTATAGAGCTGGGGGAGAGGCTTTGCATCTGCAAAGAAAGACTTAATACTAATATTGCCAAGGGATTCAATACTATGGGGTCTTTTCTTGTTTTGACAATTTCTTGAAGGAATCTTACTACAATCAGTTCATCAAGATAGCTATTCAGTACTGCATATAAAGCACTAGACACTGGGGATATAAAAGAAGTATATTAATATGGTCCTTTCCACCTTTGAATAATTTGCATATATAAAGCAAACGTCTCAATTTCAAAAAGCTCATAATTCAGTTTTACAAGGAAAGAACAGCTCAAGAATCACTGCCCATATTTCCTTCGTCACTGAGTTTCAACCTGAAACATCTTCATTTGTCACTAATTCCACTCTCTCTTCACCATTACTACAATGGGCCGCACCCATTGCTCCATTATTCCACATCAAGTAAGCTGTAGGGTGTTTTATTCTTGTTGCAAAATCACATTTTCCTGTAAATATTCTGTGGAAAAGTCTTTGTACGGTTTTATATTGGTAAGATAATTCTAGAGTGCCACATTTGACAAATGACATCAGCTAGCCTGCTGTAGCCATAAACCATTTTAGAACTCTTATGCGTAATTTGGCTTCAGGTCAAGGTGGTGTAATATGAACCAGCAGAATATACAGCACAGTGTGTCCTTAGCAGCTATCCTAAAGATCAGCAAAACTCATTCCTGTAAAAGAAGCTCACCCATGAAGCAAGGTCAAGCCCAGTGGTCACTAGAAAAGGTTCACTTAATGGAATCACTCCTTGCCTAGAGGTGCTTCTGCTTTGTAACTCTTCTGTGGTGGTCCCTTTGGTTGCCTACCTTATACCTATTCCCTCCTACCACCCTTGCCTGTCTTCTCTGCTGTAGGTGTTCCCATGTTGTTCAAGAGTCAGATAGCCATGTTCCTCAAGGGAGGAACCTGGCCTCCTCTCCAGACCCAGGGGCTAACTCTTGACCATTTAGGCTAATCATAGTAATTTCATTTCCTTTGTCAGTGATTGAGTTAGGAATAAGCTTGTGATTCATAATTCTGGCCAATGAGATTTGAGAGGAAGACCGCAGAGGGAGCTTTTGGAAGGTTCTCCTTGCTGTGCAAAATGCTGTGAAAACATGCAAAGGAAGATGTTTCTTCTTAGGCCTTTGGATACGGTTTTGTGAGGATATGATGCTTAGAACGGCCATGGCCATCTTGCAACCATGAGGAAATACGTCTGGAGCCAAAAGCCAACACAGTGAGAATGATGTAATAAAAAGATAGAAAGAATCTGGCCTCCACAATGAGTTCGTTAGCTGCTGAATTAAAGAACTCAGATATCACCTGACCTCCAGATTTCATTGTCGTGTAAGATAATAAGTATCCTTATTATCTAAGCCACTTTGGGTAGATTGTCTGTTCTTATAGCCAAAAGCATCCTAATTAATACATCTGTGTTAGTCATATTATCAGATCTGAAAGAATCTTGTGTTATACTTAGTGTCTGCTTACTCCAAGAACATACCTATTAGTACTGGCGATTTTTCTGTTGGGAGAAACATTTTTTTACTCATTCCTTTCTTAGTTTTCTCTTGTTTCCAACACAAAGCTATGTCTCACTGAGTACTTTATATCTACCGCTGTTATTCATGAAGACCTGAGTGAGCCCTTAACTTTGATACTGCCTCAACCTACAACAGAATGGTAATCCCATCCACCCCAGGCACAGACACAACGAAGGATAGTCCTTACCACACAACAGCTGACATTTTTATCCGCTTGTGGTTGTTAACATTGACATTGACAATACCGTAATCCTGAGTCTGAGTTCCTCAAAACCTTCTCTCTATAGTTCGATGCTTGACGCATAATTGTCATTCAATAAATGTTTATTTGGATGAATGCATGAATAAACCCTAATTATTTGTAAATATCACATCAAGGAGGATTTAGAGAATTGAAGATATTTGAGGCTCTATTTTTGAGGCCGAAACCCAAATACTAACTAGCCTCTTTCTGCGACATCTAGCTAAAACCAGAGTGGGAAGTATTATAGCTCCCCTTTTAGGAATGAAGTGCCCCCCCCCTTTCTCTTGCTCTTTCTCTTGCTCTTGCTTTTACTTGCTCTGTTTGGAAGTTTCAGAACCTTAAGCGATCTGGTCCTATGAAAAATTTTAAAACAGGTATTTTCATGTCCACAAGAAGATTATTATTGGAGCCCGAAGAATTCCGTCATTGCTCGTTGAGAGTCTGTGACATACTGGAGTACGGCATGCATTTTGAGAGGCACATGCACTTGTGTCTGTTCTATAGTAACTAGTTTATTTGGATGACTTCAAGGGCAAGGGACCGTAACATCGCTTTGAAGAAGCTCCTTCATTGGAACTATTTCATCCATCAGACTGACTCCGGTAGCTAGAGTAGAGAAAAGATGGGTTTCATTCAACCTCCTGTGCCCTTTCCCCCAGAAAAGGGCCGATTTGTGACATTCAGGTTGAGCCTGCGCAAGGAGGAAAACGCCCTCTTGTTTTCTTGTGGAAACTTCATCATCTGTCTCAAAGAAGGGAAACTGCTTCATGCTAAGATTAAATGTCTCAAGAACCAGATCATCTTCACTGAGAGAGATTGAATGACCTCAAGGGAAAGAAAGGAATATCGTGCTGAGACCAGGCTTCTCTGAAGCTAATTCTGCTTCGGAAATGAATTCCTCGGTGCATAGCCCTTCTCAAATCTTCCCATGAAGGAGGGGAGAGCATACTAGAGCATAGGAAACGTGTGGGTTAAGTGTGCTTCCCTCAGTCCCTTGTCATCTGCGCAAGGATATAAAAATTATTGGCTGAATCCTATTGATTAGTATTAATACCTCCACAGCAGTATTAATCCCTTAACAGTCTGAATCTCTACCTAACAGTTAAGGTTTCCTTATGAAATGGTGACTTGCCTATACGTCTGTCTCTTTCATTGCATTTTAAGCACCTTGAAACCCAGTGTCTGAAATACTTACAGTAGCAAGCACTCAGTAAATATTTTGAAATGGAACTAAATCATTGTGTAATAGTGAAAAGGCTCAGGCTCACTGAGTTGACAGGTAGTTACTAAGCCTAGAAGAAATCAGGCTGAGACTGTAAGCAATGGTACTTTGCTTATATGAGAAGACATTGTGATTTCTAATCAGAAAGACCACCTTTCAGACCCCAGCTTTGCAACTCACTGGTTGTTCTCCTTTGAGTTAGTTACTCAATCTCACTGAGCCTCTGTGATACGAGGATAGCGACACATTTCTTCAGTGGGCTGTTGGGAAGATTAAATAAAGTGGTGTGGGTTGATTATGGCCCCTCAGAATTCATGTTATTGAAGTCCTAACTCCTTGAATGTGACATAATTTGGAAAGAGGGTCACCGTAGACATAATTAGTTAAGATCAGGTCATACTGCCTTAGGGTGGGCTCCTAATCCAACGTGACTGGTTTCCTTAAAAAAAAAGAGAAATTTGGGGGCGCCTGGGTGGCTCAGTCGGTTAAGCGTCTGATTTCGTCTCAGGTCACGATCTCACGCTTCATGAGTTCAAGCCCTGCATCGGGCTCTGTGCTGACAGCCCAGAACCTGCAGCCTGCTTCAGATTCTTTCTCCCTCTCTCTCTGTTCCTCCCTCCCTCATGCTCTGTCTGTTTCTCTCTCAAAGACAAACATTAAAAAAAAAAGGATACACACACACACACACACACACACACACACACACTCAGGGAAAACACCATGTGAGGCTGAAGGCAGCGACTGGGGTGATATTTCTACATGCAAAAATAACAAAGATTGCCAGCAAACCAACAGATGCTCGAGGCATGGAACAGATTCTTTCTCTAAGCCCTCCAAAGAACCAACCCTGTGAACACCTTAATCTTGGGCTTCTAGCCTCTGAAACTGTGAGACAACAACTTGTTGTTGTTCAGAGCCACTCTGTTGGTGGTACCTTGTTACGGGAGCCCCAGCAAACCCACAGGGGCGGCGTGAACAGAGGGCAGTGCATATGTAATAGGTATTCAGAATCTGTACTTATTATTCTTTCTTTCTGTACTAGACTTTCATGGAAGTTTACATTCAAGAATGACTTGTGCTGGGGTGCCTGGGTGGCTCAGTCGGTTAAGCCTCCAGCTCTTGATTTTCACTCAGGTCATGATCTCACACTTGTGAGATCGTGTCAGGCTCTGTGCTGAGTGTGGAGACTACTTGAAAGTCTCTCCCTCCCTCTCTTTGCCTCTCCTGTGCTTGTGTGTGTGCATGAACTCCCTCTATCTCTCTCAAAAATTTTTTTAAAAAATTAAATTATTTTGTAAAAAAGGAACAACTTTGGCTGCAGTTAAACATTTGATTTTGGATGAGACAACTGAAAACTATAGGGAGTGATGATATCATGATTTATGTTAGGAAGGCAGAGATTGGCTAATACAAATCAGAATAAAAATATGAAGACATGGCACTTAAAGTGAGGGTATGTTACATGGCTTGAGAAAAATACCACATTTTCGAGAAGTTATTAAAATTTTATTTATTTATTTATTTATTTATTTATTTATTTATTTATTTATTTATTTTTCTCCTGGTATTTTTCTTCTTCTTAAAGCTAGAATTAATGTCAACTTTTGATCTTCATGGTATATCCTTAGAACTAAAAATGAACCAACCAACCAAAAATGAAATCAAGCCATGGATGTCTTTAAGAGTCCATTTTCTGGGGCGCCTGGGTGGCGCAGTCGGTTAAGCGTCCGACTTCAGCCAGGTCACGATCTCGCGGTCCGTGAGTTCGAGCCCCACGTCAGGCTCTGGGCTGATGGCTCGGAGCCTGGAGCCTGTTTCCGATTCTGTGTCTCCCTCTCTCTCTGCCCCGCCCCCGTTCATGCTCTGTCTCTCTCTGTCCCCCAAAAAATAAATAAACGTTGAAAAAAAAAAATAAAAAAAAAAAAAAGAGTCCATTTTCTCATAAGTTGCAAACAAGACCGTCTATGGTTTTTATGGGGAAAGTACAGTTAAGTTCTCCCTCTATTTCCCAAGACAACAAAGGCCTTTTCTTCTCATGTCCAAATTTCAAAGTCTTGAAGTGTGGCCATTCATAGACATTCAAATGTGCACCAAAGGGTTTCTGAGTAGGCATTTTGCTTCATTATATTGCTGTGTGTTGAGGTGCTCCTCTTTGGAGAAGCTTCAGGGCTAGTGAGAGAGACAGATGAGTGAACTAATGATTACCACACAAAGGGAAGAGAACATTGAGAGATTCAGGAACATGATGCTGGAAGAAGCCACCCTGCCAGAGAAAGGGAAGAGGGCTTTCCCAGAAGGACTGCAATGAAACTCCATGTTAAACAATGATTAGAAGTTTGTGTGTTTCAGCAATATGTAAAGTACAGGGAGGGGTGCTGAGTGAAGCATGAGGAGTCAAGGGGAGGGAGGGACTTCCTGGTGGAAGAAGTCAGAGTTGAGATTTGAATGAAGCAGGAGAGCATGGAACCCCATGGTGCAAGGAGGGACAGTTCAATACCTTATCATGGCCAGGGAGACCTGCAGGAGATGAACCTGGGGTACTGAACCTGAGGTGATGTCATGAAAGGTTTTATTGGCCATGCTAAGGAGACTTTATCCCATTGACGGTAAATATTTTTTTATTGTGGTAAAATAATGTAGTAAAATAAAATTTTATGCACAACATAAAATTTACCATTTTAACCATTTCTTAAGTAGGCAATTCAGTGGCATTAAGTGTATTTACAATGTTGTACAATAGCACTGTCCATTCACAGAACTTTTCATCATCTCAAACAGAAACTCTATTCATTAATTCCCCACTTCCCCCTGCTCCACCCTCAGTCTACTTCCAACCACTATTGTACTCTCTTTTTTTTTAAGTTTATCTATTTTGAGAGAGACAGAGAGTGAGTGGGGGAGGGGCAGAGAGAGGTGGGGAGAGAGAGAGAATCCCAAGCAGGCTCTGCACTGTCAGCACAGAGCCTGATGCAGGGCTCAAACTCACCACCCATGAGATCATGACCTGAGCTGAAACCAAGAGTCAGATGCTTAATCAACTGAGCCACCCAGGCACCCCTCTACTTTCTATCTCTACGAATTTGCCTACTCTAGGTACCTCATAGAAGTGGAATTATATGATATTTGTCCTTTTGTGTCAGTTCACTTAGCATAATGGTTTCGAAGTTCATCCAATTGTAGCACGTATCATGTTTTCATTTTTTAAGGCTGAATTACACACACACACACACACACACACACACACACACACATACACACACCACATTTTGTTAATGCATTTATCTGTTAATAGACATCTGGGATGTTTCAACCTTTTGGCTATTATGAATAATACTGCTACAAACGTTGGTGGACAAGTATCTATGTGAGTCCCTGTTTTTAATTTTTGGGGGTAGATACCTAGAAGTGGAATTATTGTATCATATGATAAGTCTATGTTTAGCTTTCTGAGGAACCATTGAACTCTTTTTCACAGCAGCTGTTCTATTTTACATCAGCAATGTTCAAGAGCTCCGGTTTCCCATATCCTCACCAACATTTGTTATTTTTTTAGTATTTTTGTCTGATAGTAGCCATTCTAATGGGTGTGAAGTGGTATCTCATTGTGGTTTTGATTTCCATTTCCCTAACAATTAGTGATGTTGAGCATCTTTTCATGTGCTCATGGGCTATTTGCATATCTTCTCTGGAGAAAATATCTATCTTCCTATTTGCCTATTTTTTTCACCTTCAATTTTTTTAATTTTAGTTTTTATTTTTTTTAATTTACATCCAAATTAGTTAGCATATAGTGCAACAATGATTTCAGGAGTAGATTCCTTAGTGCCCCTTACTCATTTAGCCCATCTCCCCTCCCAGAACCCATCCAGCAACCCTCAATTTGTTCTGCATATTTATGAGTCTCTTCTGTTTTGTCCCCCTCCCTGTTTTTATATTATTTTTGTTTCCCTTCCCTTATGTTCATCTGTTTTGTCTCTTAAAGTCCTCATATGAGTCAAGACATATGATTTTTGTCTTTCTCTGACTGACTGGTTTCACTTAGCATAATACCCTCCAGTTCCATCCACATAGCTGCAAATGGCAAGATTTCATTCTTTTTGACTGCCAAGTAATACTCCATTGTATATATATATATATATATATATATATATATATATATATATATATACCACATCTTCTTTATCCATTTATTTATCCATCGATGGACATTTGGGCTCTTTCCATATTTTGGCTATTGTTGATAGTGTTGCTATAAACATGGGGGTGCATGTGTCCCTTCGAAACAGCACACCTGTATCCCTTGGATAAATGCCTAGTAGTGCAATTGCTGGGTCGTAGGGTAGTTCTATTTTTAGTTTTTTGAGGAACCTCCATACTGTTTTCCAGAGTGGCTGCACCAGCTTGCATTCCCACTATTTGCCTATTTTTTAACTGAGTCCTTTCATTTGTTTTTTTGTTGTAGGATTGCAGGAGTTCTTTATATATGCTGGATATTAATTGCTTATCAGACATGTTATTTGCAAAGATTTTCTCCCACTCCTTGGGTTGCCATTTTGCTTTTTTGATATTGTCCTTTGATGCACAAAAGGGCATTAAGTAATTTTAAACAGAGAATTGATATTTTCCAGTTGGTGTGTGGAGTGTGGATTTGAATGGGGCAAGGCCAGGGGGCAGGGGAGACAGGTTAGATGACCACAATATCCAGGCAAGAGATGGTAGGGTCTGAACTGGAAAAAATGGAAAAGAGATGGAAAGAAGACTTATTTAGGAAGTAAAAGCAACCAGACTTTGGTGAGAGAAAAAAAGGGGAGGGAGATGTGTTGGGAAACTACTTTGATATTCAGTAAGAGAGGATGAGGACCTGAATTGGGGAGCAGCAGTGAGGGCAGAGAAGAGACAAATCTGAGGAGATTCAGTCCTAACTGATTGAATAGGTGTAGAACAGAGAGGAGTGATTGATGGCTCCAAGCATGGACAGCCCAGTAAAATATTACCTCAATTTCCAGTTAACAACCTAAATTAAATTAGTCTTAGACACAGACTAGTCTAGATGTATCACCCCCTGTATAAGATGGTTTGGTTGAGCCTGCCCTGAATTTTCCCTCCCACCCTCACTTTCCACTAGAATCTTTTCCTCTTACAATAGTATATTCTATGATTCGTTACTGCTCATGACACCAACCTCAAATACTTTCAGAAGGGTATGAGATAACAAATAAATGTAAAGAAATAAACCTGGGTTCAAATCTGGATCACCATTTACTAGCTTTGCAACTTCAAGTGACCTAAACTCCATGAGCTTCTGTGTTTTTCTATGTCTGTTCAGTGGGCATAATAGTAGCATCTTCTTCATGCAGATGCCATGAAGATCCAACGGAAATGATTCAAGTCAAACCATTAGTGCTGGACTGAAAGCCTCAATATGTTCATACATATTTTTGCAACCATTGGTATTCCACCTCTATATCCAATGGCAAAATCCAGTTAGATCTAAAACAGCTTCAACACTGTGGCACAACAGAGAGCAATGAGGGCAATATATGAACATCAGTAACCAGGGAGGATCATGGAAGAATAAAAGCCTTGGAATCAGAAGATCCTGGGTTTAAAGCCTGAATTATTCTCTTGACTTGCTCTATGGCCTCTTCTGCCCAAGACCCAGTGGGGGAGTGACAGCAGGTCAGTACCGGTGATGAAGGGAATGTTGGTTCTCACCCTTCTCACAGAGGTTTGCCACTGCGTTATGTCTGTCTTCAGAGGAATTACCTCCAGTAGAAATGGCAGCTCTGCCCATTTGGAGCCTAGATCTACAGAATCAGTGCTTAATCTCCTACCCACATGGATGCGGCAGTCAACTTAGATGATGCACAGGTATTTGTTAGGAGAACTAGCACATATTTCAAATCAGAGCCTACTGGTCACAATCGAGGGTGTTATCTCTTACTACATACGCTCTCCTCAACCTTCGCTAGAGGTGACACTACGGTAGGATTGGGCCTCAGCCTGTTGGCCACTCTGAACCTCAGGCAAATTCTGAGGAGCGTGGGTTACAGCTGCGGTGTGGTGCAAAAATAGTACATCACAAAGTGACTTCCCGCCAGGCTTTCTCTACCAACAAAAGACTGAAGCTCTTTTGTAGTTGAGAGTGGGAAGGACTTGGACATTGTCTCATTTAAATAAGCATTTTTCTGCCCCGTGCGTTCAGTTAGCAGTGGTGATATCAAGTATTTAAAGCTGTTGTGTCCCATCTAATTATATTTCTACAGGGAAATGTTGAAGAAATATCTAGCTATATGTACACACTTAGAGAGAGATGAAGAGCCATAGTCTGAAACCACAGGATTTTAATATGTCTGACTTAGGCTAACCCAAGCTTTGAAGAACATATGACACCCTCCTTTCCCCACAAAAAGCAATATGGCAGCTTTTAGAATTTTTTTGTTTAATTTTCTTGCTAATGCCAATTAACCTGTGACTATATTTTGTCTGCCTTCAAAGGACGTACATATAATGGAGAGTACTAGTCACAAACATTGTGTTCCACAAGCTAACACTGACCCATGCGCGTTTTAAATTTGAATTGATTGCTGACATTAAAAACAGAAAGATTTCACATGGAAATTCAGATTTCTGTTCTCTCCTGATAAAGTACAAAGAACTCACCTCCACAGATGTCAATAACCACCTGGAGGTGAAAGGCACCCCCACACGACTCAGTCCCCTCATCTGTGGCAATTATCCAAGTTACTCCCTAGCCCTTACAGCCAAGTGAGTAAGAGACCCTTATATCACACACATTCTATACCCTTCATGTCACAACAAACAACTATTTATTTATATTTGTTCCATAATAATCAACCAGGTATTTATGAAGCATCTACCAAATGCCCGTTCCAGTCCCAGTTGCTCTTGTAAGACAAGAAGACAAGGAAAAAAATCACTCCCATATCAAAGCATTTATAGTCTGGTTCTGTACCGCCCGAACAGCCTTTAATCATGTGGCACTACTGAGCATTTGAAATGTACTTAGTCTGGATTGAGATGTGCTGTAAATATAAAACACACAGTGTATTTTAAAGATATTCTACAAGAAAAAGTAAAATGTATCATTAGTAATTTTTATATTGATTACAGGTTGAAATGATAATGTTTTGACAAAATGAGTTAAATAAAATTTATTATTGGAAGTGATTTCACCTGTTTCTTTTTATTTTCCAGTGCAGCTATTAGAAAATTTAAAATCACACATGTGGTTCACGTTATATTTCTATTGAACAGCCCCTGGGCTCGTTGGTGAATGTGTTCAGCAGAAATTTATTCAGACTCCGAGAAGTTGGGACGAAAAATGCACAGTAACGGAAATGGAAGATGGATCTGAACGGATGAGATGTGACTAAATCTATGTCTATTACCTCATCGAGCCTGAAACTGCAACAGGCTGTCTGCCCGTTAATCCTATTCTGACTCTTTCCCTTCTGCCTCACTGGCCTGCACTGGGGACGTTAATGGTGACTGACTGTGAGAAGGAGGGGGAGGGGAGACAGCAAAGCTTGGGATTTCAATTCTGCTGGGAAGTGTTGTTTGCTTAGGTGCTCTGAGAAGCAAACAGCCAAGATGGGATTAAATATGCAAGGATTTGGTGAGGGAAAATACTTGAGTGAGAAAAAAATGGGGAGGGACCCAGAGAAGCCTGGGAGAGCAAGTCAGAACAGTAGAGGAGGCGGGAGGGACTAAAGGTTGGGGGAACTGTCCCTTGCTGCTGCTATGGAGCCTGAGGATGGTTCAGCAAATAGCAGAGTGTACTGGGGGCAAGGTCAGGGGTACAAGGAGTCCTGGGTCTCTCAGGAATGGGTCTACTGTAGTATCCCTGCTGCACTTGGTCACTGGCTTGGAACAGCCACTGGAAAACCATAGTCTGAAACCACCAGATTTCAGACAAGCTTGGCCTCCACACAAACACAGCAATAGGTTTCAGAGCACAGTGAGCCAGGGCCCTTGGTTAATAGTGTTCTCTCTAGTTGAAGGTCTCCTAGTGCATTTTCAGGACTGCAACAGAAGCCAGCTCTGGTATCTTACAGGCTCTTAGTCAACCTAGAAAAGGCATGGCCAAAATATTTGCTGCAAGAGAGCAAAGACTTAAAATAGCCACTCCTTTTTCTCATCCTTAGAATGCCAGCATCTTTACCTGTTCACATAGGACTTGTGTTCTGATCCTTGAATTATTTGTATGATTCTCCTTTGAAAATGTTACATAAACAAATATGTGTGTGTGCGTGTGTGTGTGCGTGTATAGATATAAAAGAGCATCTCCAAAATATATATATTCTTTATAGCATGAGTTGAAGTGCTGATGGTCTAGCAGGGAGCATAATGGGGGTTTGAATTAAAAAATCTTAAAGGTGACTTCCAATTTCAATAGCTGTACTTCTCTAATTGACTCCTAAAGGAGTAGACTCTTTTTTCAATAGCCTTTTTCTGTAACTATAATAAGGCTCTTTGAAAAGTGGAGGAAAAATTTTTTTTGAAAAAATATATTTTAAAAAGTAATTACCCCAAATTCCACCACAGAAACCACCATTATTGACATTTAATATTTTTCAAAGCACATGTGTATATATTTTAACCTTCTTATAATCTCTTCTTTTATAGTATAATGTAGCATATACATTTCCCCATATCATTAAAAATGCCTTAGCATAGTATATACTATACATTCTGCATGCCTCTTTACGATAAATTCCTAAAAGGCTAGTAATTACTAGGGCAAAGGGCATACAAACTTCTAATGGTTTTGATATATATTGATAAATTACTCTATCAGCATTTCATGAGAGTGCCTGTTTCCCTAAACTTTCCTCAACCCTAGAGATAGTAATTTCAAAAAATCTTTGCCAGTCAGATATGGAGAAAATGGCAGCATATTTATTTTCTTTAAACACTAGTAAGATTGAACTTTTATATTTGTTTTATACAATTTTTTTTAAAATTTTTTTTCAACGTTTATTTATTTTTGGGACAGAGACAGAGCATGAATGGGGGAGGGGCAGAGAGAGAGGGAGACACAGAATCGGAAACAGGCTCCAGGCTCCGAGCCATCAGCCCAGAGCCTGACGCGGGGCTCGAACTCACGGACCGCGAGATCGTGACCTGGCTGAAGTCGGACGCTTAACCGACTGCGCCACCCAGGCGCCCCTTATACAAAATTTTTATACAAACTATTAAGTTTGTATTTCCTCTTTTGTGAATTATTTTGTCTTAACTTTGATCAGCTTTCTATTGAATTTGCATCTTTTCTTATTGGTTCATAGGACTCTTTACATACGGATGGCCCAATCATTTATCTATCAACTATATTGCAAGTATTATCTCAGTGTGTCATTTACTTTTTGGTTTGTTTATGAGGTTTTTATGATATACAATTGTTTTATGCATTCAAAACTAGCAATCTTTTCATTTATGATTTCTGCTTAGTTAAGCCTTGCTTATTTGTGTAAAATGTTTATACAAAATTTTAAACCTGGTTTTTTTTTTGTACTGAAGAGAAAATAAAGGTGGCTTTACTTTTCACATTTAAATGTGTCATCCTATGTCAACTATATTCCAATAAGAAAAGATTAAAAAATAACAAAATAAAGATGAAGACATTGAGGCAGAAAATATAAATATATATGTCATCTATCTGGGATTTATTTTTCTATATTGCTCAAGGTAGGAATTCACTTTTGTTATCTTACATACTGCTATCAGTTTGTCCCAACACTACTGATGGCATAATCTATCTATTCCCACTTATTTGAATTTTCATTTTTACTATGTACAAGGAGAGTATTTTAAGTTTTTCTGTGTGTTTAAAAAATCTCCTTTTTGGGGTGCCTGGGTGGCTCAGTCGGTTGAGCGTCCGACTTCAGCTCAGGTCATGATCTCACAGTCCGTGAGCTCAAGCCCCGCATCAGGCCCTGTGCTGGCAGCTCGGAGCCTGGAGCCTGCTTCGGATTCTGTGTCTCCCTCTCTCTCTGCCCCTCCCCTGCTCATGCTCTGTCTCTCTCACTCTCATAAATGAATAAATGTTAAAAAAAAATTTAAAAAAATCTCCTTTTTATTCATTTCCAGTTTTCCTGCATTGTTATCAAGATGAGGTCAATATGACATGGTGTATTGCAAAATAAATTTTTACTGCTAATAAAATATTTAAACTTGTGATTGATGTATATATGAATTAGAGTCCATCTGATATATCAATACTAATATCTTTCTCATTCATTGGTGTTATACTTCTTTTTTTTCTAGTTTTATTGAGGTATAATTGACATATAGTAGTGTATAAGTTTAAGGCATAGTAAGTTGACTTGCATACATTGTGAAATAATTACCACAATAACTTCAGTTAACATCCATCATTACAGATAAATATATATATATATATATATATTTTTTTTTTTTTCCTCTGTTATGAGAAGGCCTGGGGGCATTACAACTCTTTAGGGTGGGACAGACAGGTAGAAGCTATGTGGAACCACATCTTTATTGTTTATTTTTTTTTAATTTATTTATTTATTTTGAGAGAGACAGCACAAGTTTGGGGGGGTGGGCAGACAGAGAGGGAAAGAGAGAGAATCCCTAGCAGGTTCCTCACTGCCAGCACAGAGTCCAATGCAGGGCTTGAACCCGCGAAGCTGGCAGATCATGACCTGAGCCAAAACCAAGAGTCGGAGGCTTAACCAACTGAGCCACCTCAGGCACCCCAACCACATCTTTACATTGGAGGTCTGGTCGTTCTAGGGTTCTTGTTCTTGAATTTCCAGAAGGACTCTGTTTCTCACAATGTTTTAGAGAGTCTTGCAGTAATTCTCCCTGGTTCCTCTGACTCAAGCTAGTATAATTAAGCCTCTATTCCTTACAATCAATAAAGCCTAACTGAAACACCATGCACATTCTGGACGAAGGCACTAGTTCACATCAGATCAGTAGCCTGAGGAGGAAGATGTGAAACTCGAACACAGATCTCTAAGGGAGTGTGGCGGCCTTGGAAAGTGGCTGGATTTTCCAGTTATGATGTAGTTCACTGTTAGTTAGGTTGGGCCCTCTGTGCAACAGTCCCCCTAAGCAGCTGGTTCTGAGCACTGCAGTGGGATCTAACTCTGAGCATTGCTGTTGGTTCACTTCCAGGAGGTTCTCTAGGGATCAGTTCACTCCTCCCTGGCTACAGTAGCTTCAGCTCTCCAGCATGGCTAACACCGAGACTTCACTGCCAACCCCTTTTCCTTGCTCCTTGAGTCTTGCTTTCACATTTCATGAATTAGAGATTGTCTTTCCTTTCTTTCAAATGAGTCTCACTTTGTTTACAGAAAGTGTCTAACAAATATATTTTTTTAGATTTTCTAGAATGTGGTAGCACTTTGAGTGTCTCCAATAGTTACAGGTTTGCTCTTGTTTTTAAAATTCCTTTGGAGGAGCATGAAGGGCTTTACTAAAGCCCTTGTGCTCCAATTACCATCATGAGCTGAAAATTACATTTTCCTGTTTAATTCTTTTTTTTCTCATTTAAAACAAAAAAGTCCTAATTTTTACATGATACTTCTTTATTGAATCCTCCCAAGTAATCACGGAAAAAAAATACAATGAAAGCAGATCAGCTGGGAGAAATACCAGGATATCTTTAATAGTTGTAAAGCATTATTCAACATATATTTGTATACTGTCAGAATAATAGGCATCAGATTCTTCGATATTTTGGTCTATTCTTTTCTCCATTCTTCTCTCTTTTTTTAAAAAAATTTTTTTCAACGTTTTTTATTTATTTTTGGGACAGAGAGAGACAGAGCATGAACGGGGGAGGGGCAGAGAGAGAGAGGGAGACACAGAATCGGAAACAGGCTCCAGGCTCCCAGCCATCAGTCCGGAGCCTGACGCGGGGCTCGAACTCACAGACCGCGAGATCGTGACCTGGCTGAAGTCGGACGCTTAACCGACTGCGCCACCCAGGCGCCCCTCCATTCTTCTCTCTTATAGTCAGTTCACATCAGGATGCCTACTGGGTGATATCAGCAACGAATAACTAGTCAAATAGGGGTGCCTGGGTGGCTCAGTTGGTTAAGTATCCGACTTCGGCTCAGATCACGACCTCACTGTTCATGAGTATGAGTCCCCCGTGGGGCTCTGTGCTGACAGCTCAGAGCCTGGAGCCTGCTTCAGATTCTGTGTCTCCCTCTCCCTCTGCCCTGCCCCCACTCGTGCTCTGTCTCTCAAAAATAATAAATAAAAATGTTTAAAAAAATGTTTAAATAACTCAGTCAATAAACACTTGTTCAGCGCCACAGTTTACAAAGTTTTAAGCAGAGGGTTATAGGAAATGTGGAGAGTAACCAAGTGCTGGATGTTTCAGCTGCCATCACAGAATTACAAGCAAACTTCAACAGAGCACATGAAAAAGTGTTCGTTCCGCGTGATTAGTCATTAGGGAAATGCAAACCCAAACTACAGTGAGATACCCCTTGGCACCCACAAGAAAAGCTACAACAAAACAGACCTGTAATAACAAGTATCTGTGAAGATGTGAAAAAAATGGAAACCCTCCTATTCTTTGAGGTGATAAAAATGTTTCAGAATGAGATGGTGGTGATGGTGATACGGTCATGTGATTATACGAAAAACAACCAAATTGTACAATTTACAAAATACGTACCTGTCATGTATGAGAGTTGGTTAAGTACTGTAACAAACAACCCAAATCTCAAAGGCTTGAAGAAAGCTCAAAACTTCAACAGGAGGTGGGGGAGGAGGAGCTCAATTCTGACAACAGAGATTTTGGAAAGCTTCTCAGAACAAATGACATTTAGGGCAGGCCATAAAGAACCAGAGATAACATAGTAACAGCCCTTCACGAAGCATCCACATCTGCTCTTTAAATGTGCCAAACGCCAGGCCTTTGTTTTTAATTCTCTGTATAGACAGGATGGTCCCTTTGTTGCAAACGAAGACCCTGAGGTTCAGAGAGGTCAAGATGGCTTGCCCACGGCCACAGAGCTGGTGAATGGCAGAGAAAGAGTAGGATCGGTTGACAGGCAAGCTCTTGCAATATGTAGAGGTCTGGGTAGTCTACACAGAGGGAACAACATGTGCAAGGGCCTAAGGACAGTAATAGTGGAATGTGGATGGGAACCAGCAAAGCAGCCAGGTAGCTGGGCCATGCCTCCAGTTAGCGACCGGAACTGGGACCTAATCTTCAAAGGTAGGCAGGGCCCAAATTATGGAAGGTTTTGTGTGCATGATGCAGAAATCTAGAAGGCCAGGCCTCCTGTTCCCTCAGCTTATAATCCATTGGAGAGACAAGACCAACATGTGAAATAACAATACCATGAACACATTATAGGCTGGAAGTAGGATGATATTCTAAGCAGATACCAGTAAGAACTGGGTGACTTGAGTGTCTATGGATTCGTTTGGTACACCCACCGAGCCGGAGCTGTTGTGTGGCTTGGAAAAAGGGGCTCCATGCTAGAAAGCTACCTTACGATATCTGGGCAAGGCAGTGAAATGAGGAGAGGAAGCAGACAATCTGGGGGCTTCGCTGACCCCCTCCTGGTGTCTGAGATCCCTGCCAACCCCTTCATTCTTCTCTTTTATATGGGGCTGAGTCTCTCTCCTTGTTTATGGGTTCTTAACACTCCTTGCTTCAAGTGACTGTGTTCCTCGTTTTTATCTTCTATCTACCTAGCTTTGGAAAGTGGGATCAAAGAAAATACATACCCTAAGGAGAAACCCAGGGAAGAAATAAATAGATGTAAGTCAGGTCATAATTTTCAGATCTAGAAAAGCAAGTTACTCAGAGTAATTCACACATCACTGAGAGACCAATTAGAACCATTAGCAAGTTGTTAGCACTGACTGTAAACTACCTGCTCTGATGTAGCCCCAGCCTTTCAGAAGAGGCTGTGTGGTGTCATTGGAATTAACCATTATAAACATACCTGTTTATAAACAACCCTCAATCCACGACTGCTTGCTGGGTGCTTTACCTGTGTTTGCATTGTGGTCCCTCCCCAAAGGAAGTTTAAATACACACACACACACACACACACACACACACCTAGTCTCAAGCCACTAGCTACTGATCTTGATGGTGGAGCTAACATAAAAGATGTGGAAGGTCCTCAATAACATAAGGTTGTAAAAAAAAATGCAAGGAAGACTATGGATACTACAAAAGTTCAGACTCAGAGGCTGGGACTACTCAGATAGGCCTCCCTTTAGGAGTTAGACTTGGAGCCTTGCCTTGAAGGATGAGTAAAATTGAAGCAAAAAAGTGGAGGAGATTGAAGAGAAAACCTATTTCTAACAGAGTGTGGGCTCTGGCATCTGACTAGTGAGAGCCAATCTTGGCTCTACCACTTGGCCTTGTATTCATCACTTTACCCCTCTGTGCTCCCATTTTCACATCTGCGTGGGAAAGATGAGAACAGTAGTGTCTATCTGATTGCATTGTCGGGGAAGATGAACTGAGTTCACATACATTATGAATTACATGATGCTATGTTAATACACAGCAATCAGTGCTAGCTGTTATTGAGCAGAGCAAATACAAAGAAAGCACATTTCAGAGTAGTACCTTTTAAAAACAAATCCCACGAAATGAATTTATGTAGATCAAGATAAGAAATTATAGGAGGCGGTATATATAGCATGCACTACTTTTTTTTTTTAATCAATCTGCATTTTCCTTGGTTTCCTTTTGATAGTCAATAAGAAAGAGAACCTGTATTTTTAGTCAGCTTGGGCTGCTATAACAAAATACTACCGACTGGGTGACTTGAACACCAGAAATTTAGTCCTCACAGTTGAAGCTGAAGTCTGAGATCAGGGTGCCAGCACGGTCAAGTTCTTGGTGATGGCCCTTTTCATGGCTCCCATTTCCAGATAGCTGTGTCCTGGGGGCGGGGGGGGGGGGGAGTGCTGTGGGGGAGAGCTCTGAATTCTCTTCTTGTCAGGGCACCAATCTCATCATGAGGACCTCACTCTCATTATATCATCTCTCAAAGGTCTACCTCCTCCTAATAGCATCAACATTAGGGTTAGAGCTTCAACATAGGAATTTGGGGATTGCAAACATTCAATCTACTTAAAAGAAAAATAGGAAACAAAAAATTCAAACTTAACTTGTTATGAATGACCCTTTGGTGCCAAGAATTTAGAAGTTAAAACTTTAGGAATGAAAGAAAATTAATTATAATAGCAATGAGTTTGAAGTTTAAAAATGAACTTTTCTGAGCAAAAAGGATATCCTTTTTCTTTCAAAATTATAGTTAGAGTGTTTGAAGGTATGGAATTCAGAGATTCTGGTGGGGTGTAAGGGCAAAGAGGTGAGGGCTTTATTACTTGTGACCAGAGGGGGTAATCGTGTTTTTTATTGTTTTTATATAAGTATGTTTATAGTCATCTTAATAATTATGAATAGCTAGAGAGATGATCCTGTGATTAAATGTCTAGTAGATTTAGCTTGCACAGGCAAGCGCAATTTGCGTGGTTTGTGGAGCATCCCTACACCTAAGGAGCCTTTCCAGTTCCTCGGCGCCCCCTCCTGTCTGCTCCCCCACTTCCCACTGTTCTCTTCTCTTCTGCAGGCCTTGCCAAAGTCCAAGGTGTGTGTGTGTGTGTGTGTGTGTGTGTGTGTGTGTGTGTGTGTGTGGTGGGAGTCTCCACTCCCATGTCTTCCGAATCTGTTGGGTGGTGGAGGAGGAGGTGGGGAGAGGTGTCCCTGGGATCCCAGGTGAAATGAAGAATGAGTTTTCTCATTAAAGCAATGTTTACCAAAGCAGTTAATTTCCACAAAAATTACAGCACCAAAGAGGGTTTACTGAAAAGCTAAAAGGAGCTTAATTCTCACGACCCGTCATTTACATGAACTCTTCCAAGGGGTTTTTGTACTTTTGCCTTCCTTATCCAGAAGATGGCTCCCCAAATTCGAAGTGCATCCAGCCCTATAAAACCTGGATGGTTTGTGGTCAACATTATTGTTTAATTACAGAATCCCTTCATGGACTTTTTGCAGACTATCCTGAGAAGCTCACTACCATTTACAATGTTACTTCCAAGGAGTAGTGTCTACTGAGAAACAAACACTTTCTTAACAACCTACAACCTTTTCTCTGCCTCAGGAAGTTGTCCAGGGACTTCATATATGGTTTCTGCTGAAATAATAATGAAATAAATGGAGAGAAAATTAGTACACTTAAAATAGTTATTGAGTGCTTCTCTCTGGGTGATAGGATTATGTGACTTTTATTTTCTTCATACTTGGCTGACTTTCCAAAATTTCTAAATTTTCTGCAATGAACACATATTACTTCGAATAATTTAAAATTTGCTTTAAAAGTTCATAGTGCAGATACTCTTTAATTTACACACTTATGAAGGACTTGCCCTGTGGCCTTCTGTTAGTTTTGAGGATACCAAGTCAAAGGAGATCTACATTGCCTTACCCCACCAAAATCTACCGTATCAGTCACTGTTTTTAAGCCCTGAAGGGATAGAATTCAACATAGGTCAACATGTTTAGAGTTGGTCTATTCAGGGTGGTCTATGAAGAAGAGGGAAGAAGGGGTGGGGAGACAAAAGCTTTTTACCCTTAAGGATCTTTTTATATAAACACACACACACACACACACACACACACACACACACACACACACATCTTAGTCATATGTTTCTTTCATTTTACCATAGGAGGCTTCAGGCTTGGCCTAAAAACCCCAGAGAAGGGTTGACCACAGTTGCATAAACCCAGCAGATGGATCCCTCCCCCAACTTTTAGAAGGAATGCACAGAGAAAAAAAAAGTCTACCAAATTTGGGGTTAAACTATATATCAGAAATAACAGCTCATATTTATTGAGTTCGTACCATGTGTCAGGCATTATGCAAAGTGTTTTACACACATTGGTACCTCATTTTATTTTCCTCTTACTTCCACAAGTCTATGAGATAGGCGCCAGTATCATCAATCCCATTTTACAGCTGAGGAAAGGAAGGCTAAAAGATATGAACAGGTTGCCTAGGGTAATAGAGCCGGTGGCTGGCAGTGCCTGATTGGAATTCTAATTTGCATCCTCTCCCTTCTTAACCATTCCTCTTTAGACTACAAAGAGTTCTGGCTCCAAAGAGAAAAATGAACCAGAATATGGATAGTTGAAAGAACGGAATACAAGTTGATTTTCAAAAACAACGTGATACCTGTCTTTTAAATTGAGATAAAGCACTGGAAAACCATCTTTTTCCCCAAAAAGGCTGACTTCCTAGCCATTATGGGTGGTTACTAACTCATTTCATTACACAAAGTTACGAATTTGCTTTTCAATTAAGTGTCTCAGTATCACGGCTCTGACGTGTCTTTTTCCATTTTCCAACTTCATCTCGGTAAAAAGTGAGAAATGATTCGGTTTGTGTGTAATCTATGGGACCCCAGGATTATCTTTTGCCGCTATTGTTTTCTTGGGTGTCCCTCATTCTGGAGGCCTGGCATTCCTTACATGTCTGGGTCAATGCAGCAGCAGTGAAGCGCGGGGAAGCCGCACAAAAGACGTCCAACCGCTATCAATGTGGAAAGATCAATTCTTCGGCGCTCGCACGAAACACTCAAGATGACCGGGAAGAGGGAATAAAGGGAAAATATACCTTCTCCCAGAGGGTGGGAGATTGCTTAACCTCTTGTGAGTGCCCACAGAAAACCGAACAGATAAATAGTGGACGGCGATCTCTCCGGACCCCCAAGCATCCCAGACGCGCCCAGCGGGCGCGGCCTCCGCCCTTTTAGTCCCAAGAGGCCGGGAAGGGCGGGGAGAGGGGGAGCAGGGCGCGAAGTCTCTGGCCAGGGCCGGAGGCGCACCGCTCTCTCCTCCGCAGGGCCGCTTCCGCCGAATAGCTGCGGCTCCAGGGCAGGGCGGAGGCGGTTCGGTGGCCCGGCGGGGGCCGCAGGGCTGCAGCCGCCCAGCCAGAGAGGGGAGGGGCCGCGCGGGGCGCCCAGGGCGCCCGGCCTTCTCTCCGTCCGCTCCCAGCAGGCGCAACTCAGCGGTAGGGCCCACGGGCTGGACTGGTCTACCACAGAGCTGGGCCCTCCGGCCTCGGACCTGCCCCGCTACTCCCACGCCTCCACCCCGGTGACAGGGCCCGCACCCAGCTTTCCCGCCGGGGTCTCCCCTCCCTCTGGCCCTCGGGCTTGCAGCGCGCGCCCGCGCGCGCGCGCGCGCGCACACACACACACACACACACACACACACACACACACACACACTCACACACACGCCGTCGGCGCCCTCCTTCCCTCCATGCAGCCCAGCGCGCCCGCTCGCCCGGAGCTGTCCTCCCCGGTGCGCAGCGGCCTCGCGGCCTCCGCACGCCCCGCCCCGGGGGAGGGGAGCGGGCCGAGAGCCGAGACCCGCGCGGGGAGGGGCCGGCGGCGGGGGCGTGGCCGGCTGCCTCCGCCCCTCGAGTGAGTGACTGGGCGACGCGGGCCCCTCCCTCCCTCCGCCCCTCCCAGCGGTCCCCTCCCTCGCTCGCTCGCAGCCCGCTCCCGCTCGCTCCCTGCCCACTCCCGGGGGGACGTTCCGCGCCGCGGCCCCGCGGCCGCCGCTTCTTTCACACTTTAGTTGGGAGCTGCGCGCCGCGCTCAGTTACTGGAGAGCTGGCCGCGCGCCGTCGCCTCCCGCACGCACGCACGCGGGCCGGGCTCCGGGGTTCTCGGCGTCTACTCCGAGCGGCGGGGAGGAGGGGGACACCCGGACTCACCGTGGGGAGGCGGAGGAAGAGGAGAGGAGGGAGGAAGAGAAAAGGCGAGGAGGCAAGGGGCGGGGGGCGGGAGGCTTGCCACCTTCAGCCCCCCCCGCGAGCGCCCAAGGTAAGCGTGGTCCCCGCCGGTCCCGGGCGGGGGGAGCGGGCGGCGCGGCTCGCGCGCCTCGGCTCCCCGGCGAGCCCGGGTGGGCTGGGAGGGAGGCCTGCGGGGAGTCTGCCGCGCGGAAGGGATGCGAGCCGCGGTGGTGGCGCTGCCGGCGCGCGGCCCGGCCCGGGGCTGCCGCTGGTGCGGGGACGGAAGCTGGGGTGGGGGCGTCTGCTTGCCGGGGCGGAGGGACTGGGATGTGGTTGGGGCTGCTGACGACTTTCGTCACATTGAGGCCTGGGTGGCTGGTGTGAGACACCCCTCCCTTCCCACCCGCTCCCCCTGCCGCCCTCAGCCTGCCTGCTCCTCTCGAGCTTTGCATGTAGCCACCGTACTTTGCAAGCCAGAGCTTGAAAGAAAAAACAGAATTCGGAATCCTTTGCTAAGTCTTCAAGTCCCTTCTCCCGCTCCGATTGATTGATGTGTTTGGGTGGGTGCTGGGATCCCCGGGATTTCTGAAGTTTTGACCTTTTGGGGGTGGCTTGTGTCGGTGCATCTGTTTGCCCACCTCGGTGTATTTATTATTCGTGCCCATGCGAGGCAGCAGCAGAGGGTGCTTGGGTATTGTACACGGAACAGATTTCACTCCCCTCTGCAGGCAGTTCGCGAAGTGCGGCCGCCACGGCTGCCTTTGCTCTGCTGCTGATGTCCTTTCCTGATCATCCACCCTGCCTCCTCCCTCTACGGAGGGATTCCCTCCCCCCCCCCCCCCACCTACTGTTTGTGTGAGAGAAGTCCCTGTGAGAGCTTAAGGGCTCTCATCTCCCATTCATTCCTCTTCTAAAGCCCTGAATTGGCTCAGGCACGTTGGTTAAATTTCAGGTGGCTTTCTTTGCTCCAGGAGTTACATGGTCAAAGATAAAAATATATGCCCAGAAACACGCATTCATCCTGAGTGATGACAAACACGGTTGGAGATAGAAGTGATTTGTTAGTAGGAAACCTACCTCTGTATGAGGTATCTTCCATCGTGTGTGGGTTAGGAAATTTGTTTTAAAATAGATCGTGCTTATGCTGTGTGTGGCTGGAAGACAGCCATAAGTTCAGCTATTGGAGCAACTCTGAAAGTGATACACCCTGATCATCCAGAACCTCTGTGAAGGCACACACGGGCTCTGACTCAGACGTCGGGAGGGGGGCTGACACACCATAGATTCCATGAAACACTTTTTTTTTTTTTTTTTTTGGTAAGGAAACACTATGGACTGTTTGGGGGAAGTGACACGTTCATTACACAGACAGATGTTACGAAAACCTCCCTACTCAAGGGGATGGACTCACCTTTCACCTAATAATAACCTTTCAGTTTGGTAGAGTTGGAATGTACCAGGGCCGAAGAAAATCATGGGTAGTACGGGTCTGGGCTATTTAGCTCTCCAGTGGGGAGATAGTGATGTTTTTGAAGGGTTTTTAAGTCCAAGATGCTCAATTTGGGGGGTTTTCTCCCCTTTTTCATACTTCCAAAGATGGATTTTAGGACCAGTAGAGTATGTTCTGGGCTGGCTGTTTGGAAAATAGGATTGAACAGACATGGAAACTAATGTAGATTAGATCTCCAGTTTTTGTTTTGCTCCTTGTGAAGTGGGAAGTGTCCGTGATAGGACATCTGAGTGTATTTATCTGCGTTAAACCTTTGCTGGGACCAGCACTTCACTGATCACAAAATGCAGCATTGAAATGTCACCTCCCCTCACATTTCCTGCTGGGCAGACGGGGTTCAGATTCGGCTCTGGAGGGCCACGAAGGCAAGCGAACTTAGCTCTCAGATGAGCCGATGCCTGAGGAAGAGTGCCTGCTTCTGTGTCAGGCTTATCTCCATCAGAACATATATCCTAAGAAAAATGGCCCTTGTTTGGTGGAGAGGTCTTATATCCAATGTTGAAAGTTCATCCTGGGAGAACCCTGAGGGTCTAGCTTCCTTCTTCAGCATTTTTACTCTTGGAGAGAACTGATCATTTTGTTTTCTTGGCTAGTAATTTATTCATCACCCCTTTCTCCCTGTCTCATTTTATCATCTAACATGGATTTCTGGGAATTAATAGCCCACTGTTTGCAGTGGTTTGAGCTTCTTGAAGAGTCACAGTGTGCGAATCAAGAGCTTGTTCATTAATTGGCACCACTTGGTGTGATCAATTCAAAAATCCTACCAAGGAGGAAGGTGGTTTGCCCGATTATGAGTATCATTTCCAGGTGCCTCAGCATTGTGTTGGATTTTCCACCAGGCAAGCCTTGACAAACATTTTGAGTGGTTTCCTCCAGGCTCTTCATGGCTGGCCCCCTTTCTCCTGGGGCCTCAGGAGAGAGAGAGAGAGAGAGAGAGAGAGAGAGAGGGAGAGAGAGAGAGAGACATTGAGAGAGAGAGAGAGAGAGACATTGAGAGAGAGAGAGTGAGTGAGTGTCATGGCACCTCTCATGAGGTCAGGAGAGGAAGGAGACGGCAGGTACTCGCTCATGGAGGGCCCTAAGTGTGATGAATAGCACTAGCTTCACTTGAACTTACCAGTACAACTTGGTGCTAAGGCACAAACAAGTGCATTTTGGGCCATTTTATGGTCCTTTGGAATTTTAGAAGTCCCATAGCATGGGAGAAATCAGTGTTGTGATTAAGTTCTTGTTAAAACATGAAAAGCAGATTGCAATAGACTAGGTATAAAATACTGCTTAGGAAACTAAAGACGGATAGGGCCTGTCTGCAGGGAGAATTGCAACACTGAACCTGTATTTTAGAAACTGGTGACAGTTGTGACTTTAAGAGATCATAATTCAAGGGCTTATCGAAAGTGGCATGTAAATTACATATGTACATATTTTTAAAGTAAGCAATTATTTAGCTTGACTATCTCAGTTCTGAAGTTTAATTTTACAAGTTACAGTTGCAACAAGAAACAACTTGACATGCTCTGGTTATGCAATCATGACAAGAGTGGTTGGATGTAAGCTGGGCTAGGAGGAACGTAGAAAGGAGCACCCAGCCGCGTCCTCAGGCAGCAGGTATTAAGAAGTTCCTTTCCTTTTTTTTTTTTTTTTTGAATTTATTTTTTATTTTTTTATGGAATGTGTTCCCGGAAAATGGATTTCCTGGGTTGTAGGCCAGTCCCGGAATGTAAAGACTACCTTCTCTCTCCACTTGTGAAAGGAGAGGTAGCTCCCCCAATCCGAAATGGAAATTCGGAAGAGTAATTGCCCAAGTGACTGGAAGGCAGGCAGCTTTGGTCGTCTTTGCAACCCCAACGGAAACCCCCGTGGTAGCTGGCCCACTCACTACCTTGTACTTGGAAGTTACTCAGTGACTGATTGAATTGAATTGAATTAACCTAATTAGTTAAGGTCCGTAATGTGTCAAAAAACTCCTTGGAAATACATTAGCTGCGGACTTCCATTTTAATAAATCAGTATGATAGCCTATTAAAAGCTCCATATTCTGCCTCAGGTAGGATTTTTTTAGCTGTTGAAGAGTATTGACAGGCCAGAAAACATACCAGATTACTGGATTTTCTAGTCAGGGGCATGTTGATTTGGATTATATATAATATCCATCTTTGACAAATATTTCTTCACTCAGTAGTGTGAAGTGTGACTGCGGTCTTTATCTCTTTTGTCCAAGGGGTTCAGTGAGTAACAGCGCCTCCTACTGAAAGGGTGCCTTACGGTTTTCAGAGTCCTTTCACGTATCTTGTACCTTGTCTTATCGGACTTTGTGCTGGAGCCATGGCACTTAGGGTTTCCTGTGCTGGAATCTCTCCCAGAACGTGCCCGGATCTAGGAGTGGGGGAGAGGGTCTGGGGAGACTCAGGTAGCCCCACCTCTTGGTTTACCAGATTTTTCCAAGGGAGGCAGTAATCAATAGTCACTGCTGCTCCTTCTAAAATAACTTAAAATGGGGAAAGTGGAGACCTGCCTCCTGCAGTGAGCTCCCCAGGCCGCTAGCGTCCCTTGACTCTGCCTCTGTTCTCCCCCGGCTGCCTGTTAACCTTGCTCCTTTGCCAAATGTCCCTTTCACCTTTCTGTCCTTTCAGGAGTGTTAACATGGCTTCCCGTCCCACAGATTTTCACCCATATGCTCTCTTGCTTCATACCCTTCCACCTTACTTTTGCCTGCGAGACTTGGGTATTTTGTATTTGAACAATCACTTTTCCAGTGTTTTAACCCGATCCCCAGGCCCACTTTCTCCTTGACTCCTCCCACCTCTGCTCAAGCTTAGACTTCTGGCATCCAGGGTGCTGTCTTCCTTCTGCCCTCAGGGCCCCTCTACCTTGTCCTACTTTGCCCTACATCTTCCTTATTAATCCCACCCACTTCTCTCCATCAAGCCTTTAGATCTTCCAGCAGGTTCCTGCCTGTGCCTGTTTCACAGGCTCATGCCATCTTAGTGAATGCATTTATAGCATTCATGAGTTCAAGTCCACATGGGATCAGAGCACCCCCGAGTTTAGGGATCTTTTTGCCTTTGTGTTCAAAGGCTTCACTATATTTTGGATTTTGACTTCACTATATTTTGGATTTTGTGAGGTTCTTAGGCCATTTAATAATAGCTGAGGTACTTTGCGTCTTCACTTAGCTATTTTTTTAAAAAATTTATTTAATGTTTTTATTTATTTTTGAGAGAGACAGAGACAGGATGCAAGTGGGTTAGGGGCAGAGAGAGAGAGACACACACACACACAGAATCTGAAGCAGGCTCCAGGCTCTGAGCTGTCAGCACAGAGCCCGAGGTGGGGCTTGAACTCATGAGCTGTGAGATCATGACCTGAGCTGAAGTCAGACGCTCAACCGACTGAGCCACCCAGGCGCCCCTTCACTTAGCTATTATCTCCTGTGTTGGATAATAAAGGGCCATCTCAGTGATGCCTGTTATTTTTCAAGATGTGGAAACAAATCTTGAAAAGCATTTCAGAGATTTTCTTCATGGTACCATTGAAAGGTGTTGCTGCGTACCGAAATCTGTTTACTGATGACAGAAGTAGAATGCCTTGTTTAATGTCATCCTCATTACTTGTTTTTTTCTCCTTTGGTTAAATAAATATTACTGTAAATTGAACCAACTTTTTCCTCATCTGTTATGGTTTTACTGCTCTCCGTGAAAATTTTAGAAGTGTACAGGACACATTTATGCCAAGTAAAGATTCTTTAGCGAAGACCTGGTACTGTTGGTTCTCCCCGTACGTTTGTAGCCTACGTCAGCCCCATCAGTAGGGAGTCAGTGGGAGAAAAAGTATTAATGGGGACAACTACTAGAAAAACATATCCTATTGACTCATTGCATACATAGTTGGGTTGGTCTTTTTATAAAACTGTACTTCACAAGTAGGTCCAACACTAGTTATGCAATATCCTGAGTGCTCTAGGGCTTTGGAAGAAGGTGCTTTAAAGCAGAGCAGGAAAAATGGTAAGAATTCCCTTTCGGTGATAGACCTGTGTGTTGCTGGACTGTGATGGATACTGCAGTAGTTTTAGTGTTACTTCACTGATAAACCCCGTGTTAGGACATACTCCACCCCACTCGGTGACTGACATGGTCTTTCCCACCTGAGCTGGGTAGGGAGGAGGTCATGAGAAGTTTAGTCTTTCCTGGAGTGTGGGGACCTTTTTCATTCCAGTCGTCACAGATGCTAGAGTGTATGACAGCTACTCCTGAACCCGGGTTGATAAGGAAGGAGGTCCGTATATGGGTTTTTTACAGTGCAGTGGAACGTGTCAATAGAGATTGACACGATTTCTAAATTTTTTTAATGTTTATTTATTTTTGAGAGAGAGAGAGAGAGAGAGACAGAGCGTGAGCAGGGGGAGGGGCAGAGAGAGAGGGAGACACAGAATTCGAAGTAGGCTCCGGGCTTTGAGCTCCGAGCTGTCAGCCAAGAGCCCGATGCGGGGCTCGAGCCCACGAACCGTGAGATCATGACCTGAGCCGAAGTCGGACGCTTAACCGACTGGGCCACCCAGGCACCCCGACACTACTAGTTTTAAAACGAGAAGATTGAAAGGCCAGGTGTGGAGCAAGGAGATGCTGCATGCTGCCAGGCTGCGGCTTGCAGAGAACTTTTCAAAGACACAGATAGTTAATACATGCCAAGAGGTGACTTCAGCAGTTCTGTCTGAACGTTCTGCCAGAAGCAATTTCCCTAAAATAATTTTGTAACAGTTCTTACAGTGAAAAGGTTATACAGGAATAAGCAACATGTATCTCATTATATGTTTTAGAAAGATACTATTACTATTTTGATGAAGGGGATGAGAATCCAGGAACCTCCTTGAGTCACTTAGTATTTGCTGAAAATTCGGATGTTCCGGTTTCTGTGCCAGGCCTTCATGGCAGTATAGGTAGAGCTCCCAAAACTAATCTTCTGCTTATCCTTGGTGGCCTCCCTAGCACCCTCCCCAACACTGCCTTGAGATCTCAGGTCTCAGATCAGATCCTGTCTCTGACCCTTTGCTGACCATGAGAGACCCTCCTCCTTTGCCTTCCGTGAATGCTCACAGCACTTACTTGAGGTTTGTTTGTTTCTGTATTCGTTTTGATTTGCATTAATGTGTTTTTTTTGTCACCCCACCCAGTTATAAGATCTCTCGTGCCCCCTGGGCATGTATTATGCTAAGCGAGTGGCCGTTGGTTGGTTGACAGCTGGCCATTGGTTTGAAGCTCAGAATTTTTCTCTGTGGAGACCTTGCTCCCATTCAGAACCCTCTTTAACCAAATGAGGAAGTATAGTGTGGGATGAGAAAAGATAATGGGAATTTTTAAATTCGTGTGTTGGCCAAGATTAAGGCATGTAATCTTTCTTACTCACTCAGATAATTTATTAAACAAACATTTGCTTTTGTTGATGACGCTTCGTGTCATCCCGTGCCTGGCACTGGAGAGATGCTGGAGATACAGATAAAAAGGCCTGGCCTTGCCTTTGTGGACTCCTCAGACCAGCGTGTGAATTGACATGCAAACACATGACATGTGGTAAACGGACGCTGCTTTGTGAGGTGAGGGAACAAAGGAGCGGATTCTCTCTAGAGGTAGGCTGACCATGTTCCCTGGGACAGCCCTGGACTGTGCCTGGTGTTCAACTTAGGTTTGTTTCTGTTTTTGTTTTTTTGTTTTTTGTTTTTTTTGTTTTTTTTTTTTTTTAGAGAGAGAGAGAAGGCACAATTGAGCAAGGGGCAGAGAGAGAGAGAGAGAGAGAGAGAGAGAGGGAGAATCCCACGAGGGGCAGAGAGAGAAAGAGAGGGAGAGAGAAAAGTGAGGCTTACCCAAAGCGGGGCTTATGCTCACCTGAAGCAGGACTCAAGCTCACCTGATGTGGGATTCGAACTCACACACCGTGAGATCATGACCTGGACCGAAATCAGATGTTTAATGACTGAGCCACCTAGGCGCCCTCAACATAGGTCTTAATATACCCCTTTGGCCCTTAAAAGTCTCCCAGTTTTTACTCCCAGATGGTACTCCTACATAGTAAATCATGTGATTCCCCAACATAGAGAAGGCTTCATAGTTGGGATGACACTCAAGCTACACAAGAGTCCTCTAGGGTATTGTTTACATTTCTAAAAATATTGAGGGCGGCTCACGTTGTCTTTCTAACTATTTTTTTCACATTACTGTGGATTCATAGACTAGTTCACAGACTGGCATATGGGGATAAAGGGGTTTATGCGCAAAGGGAAGAGGAAGTAGGGTATTTCGGGCAGAAGACACCATGCATCATGTGGAGACGTATGGATGTGGGTCCTCATGGCTGGCCTTTCCACATGTGATGGAACACAGTGGGAGATGAGGCTGTGTGGTTCCTCAGCCTCACGGTAGAGAGTTTGGACTTATTGCCCAAAATGTAAGCAGTGAGAAGCATTGAAAGATTGTAAACAGGGGAGAGACATCACTGGCATGATAGATAGTTTCTTTCAAGTGTGGGTAAGAGACTAGAGGGGAACAGACTGGAGTCAGAGCAGAGGAACTCTGGCCCTAACTGGGTGAGAGCTGATGGGCACTGAATTAATGCCTGAATATGGAAAAGAAGGACAGACAGGAAAGGCATTTAGGAAGCAAGATTGGTGGGACCTGGTGACAAATTGGGACTGGAGAGTGAAGAAAGGGGTAATGGATAATTACAAAATTTCTGGATGGATCGTTCTGTCTTTTACTGCACTGAGGAGTTCATGCATTGAGAGGAAAGATTATTAACTCAGTTTGGAGTATGTTGAGTTTTAGGTGCTTATATGCTTTTAGATGGAGATACACTGAAATTCTGGTCTAGATTTCAGAGGAGAGATTTGGGACAGAATTAGGGTTTGATCTCAGTCATCATTTCTTAGGGAATTATTCCCTGGCCTCCATGATGAGGTTAGATCCCTCTAGTCTCTCTCTCTCTCTTTTAAGTAATTTATTTATTTTGAGGGGTGGGGAGGGGAGAAGAGCCCGTATGAAAGAGGGAGAGGCAAAAAGGGAGAGAGAGAATCCCAGCTCCCTGCTGTCAGCATAGAGCCTGATGCAAGGCTCAATCTCACGAACCGTGAGATCATGAGCTGAGCTGAAATCAAGAGTCAGATGCTTAATTGACGAAGCCTCCGAGGGGCCCCTCCTCTATTCTGTCTTCTAACTGCACCATACACCTTGCCTGCATATACTTACCACAATCTTTGTGATTCTTCATTACCCACCTCCACCCCCCAGTGGAGGGTGGATGCCCATTTACCACGAAGGTAAAAGTATATCTGTTTTTAATTCTCTTGTATCCCCATGACAACTACCACACAATTGGTGCCTAGCATGTATTTGTTGAATGAATGAATGAATGAATGAATGAGAGAATCTTTGTAAATTTGGTAGTTGAAGCTATGTGGCTTAGCATGAGATTGCCCAGGGAAAGGAGAAGAAAACACTAATCTTTAGGGCTGTGATGGAAAAAGGAGAGTGAAAGAGAATGGACAGAGCAAGAGAATCAGCATGTGGTCAGAATGGTCCAGTGAAGAAGCAAAACAATATAGAAATAGAAATAATAATAGAATAGAAAACAAGAGGTTTTCTCAGAATTTGGAATTCTGTTGTTAAATAAAAGTGGAAATGTTTACCTTATGAGAGATGTCAAGATATGGGTACTTAGCTTTGTAACGTCATGTTAGCTTGTGCTGCATGCAAAGTTTGATGTTTACCACTTTGGTCATTTTATATGTTGGGATTCTGGGGTTTGCTTTATATAATTTATACTGGCATCTGATGTACTAAAATTTGAGGCCATATTTTGGGAGGATGATGAAATAGTGCAGTGTTTAATCATTGTGAATTTATGAGTGTGCACATTGATTTAAGGGGGTTCAAATACTTGAGTGTTTACATTCCACTTGATGAGGAACATTAACAGTTAAAGATGCATTAAGTTATAACATTGTAACAAAGGATGGCTAATTGATCCTACAAGCCTTGAGTAGCAATGTCATTAAAGCTTTGTCTTATAAATAAGAGGCTCTTATCGAGAGGTCTGATTTTTACTTGTTTTCAGTCTCTGCTGAGAGACTCAGGGTGGAGATGGGTGAGGGATCAGGGCACTGGAAAGAGGGAGGGCTTTGAATTCAGCACATTCTATCCCAGTTCTACCACCCCTTAACTCTAGCTGCGTGATCTTGAATAACAATGGCAATAATTGACAGTAGTAATAATAAAAGCTGACGTGTGGAGTAGCTCACTCTGTGCCTGGGTACTGTGCTAAGTACATTATATGCGTTCATGTACTTCTTTAATGCTTGCGACAGCCTTATGAGGAACTTTCTACCATTACCTCTACTTTGTGGATAAGGAAGAACTGAGGCTCAGGGACTTTTTTTTCTTTTCTTTATTTATTTTCTTTTTAATTTTTTTTTTTATTTTGAGAGAGTGTGCATGCAAGCAGGGCAGAGGGGTGGGGGGGGGGCAGAGAGAGAGAGAGAGAGACAGAGAGAGAGAGAAAGAGAGAGAGAGAGAGAAAATCCCAAGCAGGCTCTATTCTCAGTGTGGAGCCTGTCGCCGGGCTCAATCTCATGACTGCAAGGACCTGAGCCGAAATCAACAGGCAGATGCTTAACCGACTGAGCTACCCAGGCGCCCCCAAAGATACTTGTATCTTTATAGACTCCCTTTTTCTATTTTTCCCCTCTTCTGAGAAGCTTCTTTCCTGGCAGTTTATTTGTTGAAGAAACAGGGATTTGTCCTGTAGGAGTTCCTGCATTCTGTAGTTTGCTGATTGCATCTTCTTTCTTGGTGCTCTTCACTTTATTTTCCTGTTTCTCTTATTTGCTGTAAACTGATCAGATAGTTTGGCAAGGGGACATCACAGAAAGTGTGATGTGCTTCCTGGTATAGCGCTTCAGGAGGCACACGTGCCTTCTTGTTTCTTCTTTTAGGAAAGCAGTAGATTTAGGTGTTGTCAGCCTGATCTCCATTATCAAGTTTCCCCATCAAGAACCATTGATGGTCATCGTCTAGATACGTTGTTTCAGTAAAGGTTGTAAAAATGATGATATTCTGCCATCCGGTCTACACTTGTTAGCTGGAGTTTTCCTATCAAGAAGAAATGAGCCATATCAGTTATTTGGTTGCCTCACAGTATAGCTTATATGGGAAAATTAATGCTTGGTTTTATTCCCTCATTTTAAGTAATATTCAGAATCATGCCTTCATTTTCTAGAAGAAGAAAGATTTTTTTTTTTTAAGTATTCTGAACTCGTGGACTTTAATACAGTTTATGTGTTTCCATCCCTTGCAGTTATCTCTTTCAAAGCTTGAATTATCTTTGGCACATGGAAGACTTTTTAAATTGGCTTCTGATTTTTTTTTTTTTTTTTGACATGACTGTAGTGGTTTTTGGTGATAGTTTTCCTTGCTAGTATAACAAGATATGTCAGACTTACCTAGTGATTTTTCTATTTCAGATTGTTTTTAGTGGTACATGGTATTTAGAGACCACAGTCCAGGTGTTAGGAGTTCTCATTTCCTCTGGGCAGGTCATTGTTCAATGGATACAGTTATGGAAATAAACATATGTGTATGTATAGGTATGTGTTTGTGTACGTGTGTATGTGTGACATATGTGACATGCCCTATTATTCCTATTTAATATAAGCAAACATCTTCATTTCCCTCCTCTTAGAAAAAAAGTAGCATATTCTAGTTCTGCACCTTGCTTTTTGCATTTAATACTGTGTTTTAGAGATCACTCTGGAGCCGTATGTAAAGTTTTTCATTGTATTTTACAACTGCAGAGACTCTATTGTGTAAATATACCAAACTTTATTCATTTGGATATATGGTTGTTCTGGTCTTTTGCTCTTACATTGTAGTAAGAATGATTGTTTTTGTTGGTGGAGGTTTATTTGCAAATCAAACATAAAGCCTAGACTAAAACATGATTTTTCCTTAACTAAACGGATAGGTGAAGGGACATTGCTGGCAATTTTTTCCCCTGCTTATCATTTGTGTTTTATCTCTGATTATGTTTTCTTTTTCTTTTTCTTTTTTAAAAAGTTTTTTATTCACGTAATCTCTGTATTCAACATGGGGCTTGAACTCGTGACCCTGAAATTAAGTAACCTGCTCTTCTGACTGAGTCAGCCATGCATCTCAGACTGTGTGTTTTATTTTTTAATGTTTTTTTTTTTTTTTTGAGAGACAGCCTGTGTACCAGAGTGGGGGGACACAGAGACAGAGGGGGCCAGAGGATCCAAAGCGGGTTCCATGCTGACAGTAGGGAGCTCAATGTGAGGCTCAAATTCGTGAACTGTGAGATCATGACCTGAGCCACCCCGGTGCCACAGATTATGTTTTTTTAATGTAAATTTTTTCTTTGATGTAGTCAGTTTTATTAGTCTTTCTTTTATTGCCTCTTGGATTTGAATGATGATGCAGAAACAAATTTTCTAGAAGCCACATATGAACATTTTTAGTAACCACATTAAAGAAAGTAAAAAGAAACAGGTGAAATGAATTTAATAATATATTTTATTTAATCAAATATATCAAAAATATTATCACCTCAATAACTAATCAGTATTTTTAAATTATTATTTTTATTTTTTATTTTTTTTTAACATTTATTTACTTTTGAGAGACAGCATGAGCTGGGGAGAGGCAGAGAGAGAGGGAGACCCAGAATCTGAAGCAGGCTCCAGGCTCCAAGCTGTCAGCACACAGCCTGACGTGGGGCTTGAACTCACAAGCTGTGAGATCATGACCTGAGTTGAAGTAGGATGCCTAACCGACTGAGCCACCCAGGAGCCCCAGTATTTTTAAATTATTAATGAGAGGAAGGGAGGCAAACCACGAGAGAGTCTTAAATACAGAGAACAAACTGAAGGTGGATTGGGGGGTGGGGGAGAGGGGAAAATGGGTGATGGGCATTGAGGAGGGCACTTTTTGGGATCAGCACTGGGTGTTGTATGTAAGCCAATTTGACAATAAATCATATTCATAAAAATAAATTATTAATGCGATATTTTACATTTTTTCCATGCTAATTTTTCAAGAACTGATGTGTGTTTTATCCTATTGTACGCTTCAGTTTGGTGACTAAAGTTTCATCATCAGTACTTGATTTAGACTTCATAAAATATGCTTTTGGAAAAGCAAATTCACATAACCGGGTTGTTGCAAGCGTACATGAAAATTTTCCAATAACTGAGTTAAGTATTTTAAAATTTCAATTTAAGTTAATTAAAATAGATTAAACTGCCATTTAGTTCCTCAGTCACAGTTAACCACATTTCAAGTGCTTAGTAGCCACATGTGGATAATGACTAACCTGTTGGACATCTATATTTTCTTTTAGTACTTGTGTGGTTTTATCATTAACATTTCAGTCTGTGACAACCTATTTGGGATTTATTTTGTTGTGTGGGGAATGGATCTAATTTTCTCTTTTTCTACATGGCTCTCTAGATATCAAAAACCACTTATTAGAAGTCCCATCTTTTCCCACTGATTTGAGATGTGCCCCTATCATACACTTAATTTTCGTAAGTATTTAATTGGTGGCTGTCTTTCTGCATTTTCTACTCTGTTCAATTGATCTGTCCCTTCATGTTCCAGTACCCTACTGTTTTACTCATAGAGGTGGTTTAATAGGTTTTAACATTAAAACCACGATGAGTTACCATTTCATCCCTACCAGATTGTATCTGTCACCGTGAATCACTGTGCAAGGATATGGAGCAGAGAGAATACGCATATGATGCTGGTGGCCATATAAACTGGTGTAATGATTTTGGAATGAAGTTTGGGATACCTTGTAAAATGGTCCCCTGATCCTGTTAGTCTTTAGGGTAGCAGAACAAATTGCAGACCTGGAGCGGGAACTGTTTTGTCTCATGACTTTAGTTTGTCATTCTGAGATGATATTTTATATAAGTAGGATTGTGAAGAACATTGGGAAACATGGCCTCGGAGAAACTCTTACACGTCTGCAGGAAAGCTCGCAGCAATGCTATTCACAACAGTAAAATACTGAAATATGTCTATAGGCCTGTTGACGGTATATGGAAAAAGGAAATTGTGATACATTTGTCATGAACAGCAGTGAGGGTAGCTGACAACTGTGTATATCAACAGGGAAGAATCTCATAAAGCATGATGTTGAGTGGAAAAGCAAGATAGAAGATAATATAGTGTGATTCCATTCATGTACAATTCCAAAAATGCTAAACTGAAGCGATACATTGTTTAAGGATTGACTCATATACGGGAAGATTATAAAAAAGAGCAAGGGAGCAGTGATTCCTTCCTAGGAGTGAAAGATAGGGTGTGATTAGGAATGGCTCCACCTGGGACGTCCAAGGCCCTTGTAATATTCTACAGGTAGGTCATAGAGACGTTCATTTTGCTTTTATACGTTGAGTTGTGCATGTGTTACGTGGCTGTTTCATCGCAAAAGAGAAGGAAAACAACAGCACAAGTCCAAACCCAGGAATAGGCTAGATTACGCAGAGCTCAAGTAATTAAATTGACGCTTGAGAAAAGCTGCTGTTAGGTATGAAGCACTTGGCTTTGTTCATTTCTTATTTAGTGACAGTGACTTTTTTTTTTTTTTTTTTTAAGACAGAAATTTGCTTTTCATGTCTGGGTCAGGCATCAAGAAATATGTCCTTACGTTCTTGTGTGGAGTACATACATGAGTGACTGTTAGTTATATCTCCAGGCACAACTACTGACAGAGTCATGGGTTCATTGATATTTAAGTAATTTTTTTTAACCACTTATGTGAAATATCCTCATGGCCAATTCTAAACTGTATTCAGAGAGAGATGATTTTTGAAGGGATAGCATCATGAATAGGAAACATTAATTAAGCATATGCTGTATGCCAGATGCAGTGTCTACATGAACTCATTTAATCTAGGTGATAGTCCCATGAAGAATTACATATGGACTTCATGTTACTGATGAATAAACTGACACTCAGAGAGGTTAAGCCACACAGAAGATTACATGATGTCAAGAAGTCAACAGAAAGTACATGATGGAGTTTTCATGAAGGTTCATCTGGCCACAAATCCCATGTTCCCAACTTCTGTTCCAGAGTATCTTTTTAAGAACTCCAGGTGCTAATCTGTCCTTTTGCTCAATGGTGGCTGACCCCCAAAAAGTTAGTATTTAAAAAAAATTTTTTTAACGTTTATTTATTATTGAGAGAGAGACACAGAACATGAGCAGGGGAGGGGCTGAGAGACAGAGAGACACAGAATCTGAAGCAGGCTCGACTCTGAGCTGTCAGCACAGAGCCTGACGCGGGGCTCGAACTCACAAACCGCAAGATCGTGACCTGAGCCGAAGTTGGACGCTTAACCGGAGCCACCCAGGCGCCCCAAAGAGTTAGTATTTTTAAACCGTTAAAATTTCAGAGAGGAAAACCTTGAATCCATTGTGGCAGCTCTTCACAATGTCTGTGTGAATTTTTGACATGTGTTAAAGTTTGCTCCTCTTTGGTGGCTTTGAGCAGTTGCTCTCTCCCCCTGTGATGTGTCCTTTCAGAGACTAGATGGCCTTAAAGGGTTTGACTGAGCAATGGGACACCTGCTGGGGTGGATTCTGTTTGTTTTCTGATTTGAAGCCTCTCCTAGTTTTCCATTCTTAGGATTAGGCTGCACCCTGAAACCGTCTCGACTATGCCTGTGCAAAACCTTTGCAGCCCCTCTTCTCTTCTGAGGCTGAGACTGAGATTATATGTATCTATTTCTTCAACTTGTCAAAATTTTAAAACGTTTTTTTCCCCTTGGTTTTGCCTTAGATGTCCCAAATTGTAATGTCAGCAAACGAAGCTCATTCCCTAGTGATTTATCTGAGTCAGTACTTGGCATGGTCTGATCAGACCCAGCGCTAATAATTATTATTAGGCTTTTCAAGTTTGCCTTCAAAATCCCCCCATTGCTACAACCTCTTCTTTCCACTGGTATTTTCATGAGCAAACACAGCTGATGAAGGGGATAGGGTGGGAAGGAACATTCAAATGAACATTTGGTTGCTAGGGAACCTGGCTTACTCAGGATTTGTGACTTCCCAAAATGATGTAGACGTTATGCCAGAGCTACTTGAGATCTCTGTCCTCTTCAGGTTAGTGTGCCTTCAGCTTGGGAGCCAACCGAAGCTCCCAAAGCTGCTTGGCTTCTTCTGTGAAGGCTGTTGGACTTGCTGTCTTGTGGGAGTGTATGTGGCGAAAAACTTTTTTCTAATCAAAATGAGAAGGTCAGCGTAAAGTGAAGGTGGCTAATCCCCAGCTCATCTTGCAATCTGTAGATGTGTGTGTGCCTTTCCAATTCCTAGGAAGATAGTTGCTTTTTTTATAATACTGAAGCTATCTTTACATATTTCTTCTATTTTCATTATATTTGAGTCTCTACCAAGTTTGCTTTAGCTTCTAATGTCAAGAAAAATACTTTCCCTTCATATGATCTCAAGCAAGAGTTTTATGATTCTCTGTGTGAAGATAAAACCTCTTGCAACTGTTTTGGTTTTTTACTTTTTATTATAATAGCTCAGACTAACCCAGGTTTCAAACGAACCAGATAGCATTAAATAAACTCCCATGATTAGCAAAAAAGCAAAATGAACGTATCCAGAAATGAAATGGCATGTGAGATTCATATTTGTTTTCCATCACTTGTTTAGATCTTGTAATAATGATTTTGAGGGCTCTTTTTTTGGCATATCTGGTGTTTTTGCTATAAGCTTCGTTGCTGCAAGCATTTTCACTGCAAACATTTTTGCCAGATAATTGGCCATAAGGAAGTTGTGCCATAAAAGAATCACATACAAAAAAAGAGGGACATTCATTAAAAAGGACATAGTGAAACATAAAAAATGAGTAACAAGGTTAGAGAGACTTTACTGCGAGATACAAAATGTTTGAATACACTCAAAATGTATAGTACTGATTCACAGCAGTGCTGCGCTAATGACTGATTTTTTGTGTGTTTTTTGGTGAAGTGTACTTAGGCCCTTATCTTCAAAGTCTTTTGTATATAATTTCTTTTTGGCTTGTTGATTGATCTTCTCATTCAGCATCACACTTGTCCTTTTTTTGCTAATGTGACTTCCTTCATTAAGAAACGTCTGTTTCCAAATACTAGGATATATATTTGTAAATGACCTTTTGTTGCGCCGTGTGAAAACCTACACTGTTTGTTCTTGGCATCTTGTCATATGTCCGTTGATAGAGGTTCCAAAGTTCCATGGGAAATGTGTGTCCCAAACTCTGTGCCACTGTTGAGACCACAGTGAGGGTTAAGATTTATATAATATAAAAATGGGAGTACTGCATCAATGGAGAAATGAAACCACACTGTCAGCCAGTCGATGAAAGCAACAGACTGTCAGACCACACTGTCAACTGGTTATTTTTTTTATCTTTTTTTTTTTTAAATTTTTTTTTCAACATTTATTTATTTTTGGGACAGAGAGAGACAGAGCATGAACGGGGGAGAGGCAGAGAGAGAGGGAGACACAGAATCGGAAACAGGCTCCAGGCTCTGAGCCATCAGCCCAGAGCCTGATGCAGGGCTCGAACTCACGGACCGCGAGATCGTGACCTGGCTGAAGTCGGACGCTTAACCGACTGCACCACCCAGGCGCCCCGTGGTTATTTTTTTTATCTTTTACACAGAGTTGCCTTACAGCCAATTGGCTGTGCAGCAAAAATGCTCGCGTCAGAGACAGGTTTACTACCTAGGACTCTTCTTGGGATCTCACATGTTGTCCACCAAAAAAATGGGATTAGAGTGAGGGTTGAGGGGTAATGACCTTGGAAAAGCAGAAAAAGAACCCCTGGCATTGATGATCAAGTGTTGTGCATCAGAGAATAACCTACAGTAGAACGTGTGGAAGATCATTTGTTAAGTGACATGGAGGGATCTCAGAGTTACGAGGGAAATGCAGGTAAATTCAGTTCAGTTGACACTGCTTGTCTTCTCCACACGTCCTGAAGATGACCTTGTAATTTACAGAAATACATTCAGTCCGGGCCCATACCACCCTGAGTGTGCCGGATCTCATCCGATCTTGGAAGCTAAGCAGGGTCGGGCCTGGTTTGTACTCGCACGGGAGACCACGCGGTTGAATATAGAAATGCATTCAAACTGTGCTTTCCTGATTGCTCCTTTAAAGGACTGCTGACAAAGGACAGGAGCCTCACTCTGTTACATTGTGCTTTAGTGGGCCAGCTGCATGCGTGTAAAGAGTCAAGGGAAGAGATTAAGTGGCCTTTTTCCCTCGCCACACTGTCCCCTACCCCCCTTTCTTTATGAAATTGAGTCTTTGATGTGAACTGTGACTATGACATATGTCTAAAATGAGTGAGAAAAATTAAATCGGTACCTAAATGGTATTTCCCGTAATTGAATGAATATACAAGTACATTTGGTAACATTTAATATGAAAAACTCAGAAAATCTCTCAGGTGAGATTATCTTTCTAAGCTAAGCAAAACGTCCCCCATGGGTCCCATCCGGTGCTCTGTCACCTCCGCTTAGCGCCGTGTGCATGTATTAAACACAGGCGTGCACCGTAGTTCAGAAATCCACAAATGCCATTTTCCCTCTGAAGTAAATAAAATACATCAGCTTAGGTTATTTCAATAGCTCTCTTTTTTTTTTTTTTAAGTGTATTTATTTTGAGAGAGAGAGAGCACACATGAGAGAGCAAGTGAGGGAGTGGTAGAGAGAGGGAGCGAGAGAATCCCAAGCAGGCCCCGCACTGTCGGCTCAGAGCCCCATGCGGGGCTCGATCTCACAAACCCGCGTGATCATGACCTGAGCCAAAATCAAGAGTCGAATGCTTAACTGACTGTGTCACTCGGGTGCCCCTCGATAGGTCTTCTATATCTCTTACCTGCTTACCTTTGAAGCAAAATGGGGTTTTTGTTTTGTTTTGTTGTGTTTTCCCTTAGGGCCGTAAGAAGGGACTGGGGCATTTAAGAAATGTGCCAGGTCTCTAGCAAATCATTGATGGCAGCTGGGATGCCACATGAACATTATGTTTGATGTAGGTGTTTATCTTTTTTTATCCCATGTAAAGAAGTCTAAAATAAAAAGTTACATATCTTCATTGCGCTGGTAGTCATGGTGAGGTCATGATGAAGTCGTGGTGAAGAAGACCCCGGGTCTGGTTTTTGCATTGCAAGGGCTTAGGGACTGCCAGTGGATGTCGGATGGAGCAGGGGGTCGTGACCTTCCACTCTCAGGGGTCAGAAACCATCAGGTGACCTGTGAGGAGTCTGGGTTCTCATTTTCACATTTTACTAACCTGGCTCTAACTTTGTTACCTGAGATGATCATCACAAGAAAGAGCAGCAGTTGGAGAATTAATAACTCAATGATAATTATACGAGATTGGGCAGGTAAGAATGAGAAAAGTGTCAGGGTGCCTGGGTGGCTCAGTCGGTTAAGTGGCCGACTTCAGCTCAGGTCATGAGCTCATGGTTCGTGGGTTCGAGTCCCACGTTGAGCTCTGTGCTGACAGCTCAGAGCCTTGAGCCTGCTTCGGATTCTGTGTCTCCCTCTCTCTCTCTTCGTCCCTTGCTCGCACTCTGTCTCTCTCTCAAAAATAAATAAAGATCTAAAAAAAAAAAAAAAAGAATGAGAAAAGTGTCCTAAATAGAAATTGCAGCCATTCAGTATTTCCTTGCTGAGTAGGTAGATGACTCAGTGCACTTGGTAATACCTTAAACTTGCTCTATTAAAACTGGAAAGCGTGTGTTAATATTGTAACATCGCAGTGGGCAGTGGTTTATTTTTGTTGGTGGTAGTGTATTTGCAAGTCAAACATAAAGCCTGAGTTGAAACATTACTTTTCATTACCTCCACGGACAGCTGAATGAACAGAGGAGGTATGTTTATTGTGCAGTAGCAGCCCTGGGTATGGGTATTTGTGCTTGTTGGCAAACCCTGCCTGCAAAGAGATTTTCTTCTGTGTCTCAATAGTGGGACCCATTCTATCAGTGGGAAAGCACTACTCTGCTGGACTTTTTATTGCCTTTTTTTTTTTTCCCACCCATCATTTATTATTCTGAATCCAGATCAACAAAGGGTTATTATTTGGGTCATTTGCTAGGGCCTGGAGTTTTGCTAAATTGAGCTATAAGTTAAAATGTTTATGATCAAGGAGAATTTTTATCTGTGTTAGGCATTTGTGAGGCATAAAGAATCCCAGATAAGCACTTAGAAATAGGGAACACTCACTGAGCTGCTAACCAGATAGAATGTGAAGGCATATACCCCCTGAAGGCTTTACTGTCCTTTGGGGATAGTCTGACCTTTTAAAAAGCTGTTGTAAGCCTGGTCAGGTTTCACCACCTTTTTTCTTGCATCCCAATCTGATGAAGTCTCATGCATGACAAAAATGGCAAATTAGGGTCCTTTTGTTTAGTTCTGACAATGCTCCATCAGAAAATTTTAGAACAAAGTCTGTGCCTTAACCACACAGCTGTTCTCACAGTGACCTAGGGTTTGGATATCAGCATTCTTTATATACTAGACTACTGAGAGTTACTTCAGCTGAGAGAGTGAAATATGGAGAGCTTCCAACATTTCTGTCTTCCGTCCAGCATTTTTTTTTCATTCTTACTTGATTTTCAAAGAAAGTTTTCTTCAACTTGTTTTGTAGTGTTGGGATGACCTCAGGTCAGGACTTGGCTAACCTACTTGCTTGTAGTTTCTTTGTCCAGGTGAGTTTCAGAAATCTGCTCTGTTTGTGTTTTTCACTGAGTGGGCTCTTGTGTTGGAATTGATTCTGATCTTCAGCCTTTGTAGAAGGAAATCACCTCACACTATTGCAGAGGAAGTAAATGAAATGAGGTAGTAATGGAATGTAGGTGGAGTGTGGGGTGGGATGTGGGCTTTAGATGGTGATGGGGGGGGGAGGGGCGGTTGTGGAAACCTGGGTGGCTCAGTCGGTTTAGCATCCGACTTTGACTCAGGTCATGATCTCAAAGTTTGTGAGTTCAAACTCCACATTGGGCTTTCTGCTCTCAGCACAGAGCCTACTTCAGATCCTCCGTCCTCCTCTCTTTCTGCACCCCCCTCTCAAAAATAAATAAACATGAAAAAAAAAAAAAAGATGGTGAATGGGAAGATGGTGGGTGTAGTGTAACACAACCCGCTTTCCAAGTGTCCGACTGGAACAAAGGGATTCTTGATGGATCTTGGTGAATTAAAGCAAAAAGAATAAGAAGAAAGTGAACTTTACCAAAGTAACTTAACTCTCTTGGTCATGAATTAATGGTTCTTTATAGACCACCAATTAATAACTCCTTGTGGTGTGAGGCCTTTGGTCCCCATGGCCTGCCCCTTCTTTATAGCTCACTGTCTACCAAGCACATTGCCTGGTTCATGGCAGGCCTCGACAAATGACAAATCGTAGAGAATTGAATTAAATGTTGTGGTGACTCCAGGGGCTCTGGGTATTCATTGTTTCATTTCCCTTCTCTGTGGGTTGCTGAGTAATACCTTACTGTTTCTAAGCTATAGTGTCAGTTGGCTTTGCTCTTGTTTATGCCCTTTTCTCGAGCAGCACGGCAGAGTAGCTACCGCAGAAAAGAATCAAAACATTTATATAAATTTGTATAATGTCAGGGAAAGACATATATCACAATAGGGATAAAGTATGAAAAACTGGCAAACTTATGAGAAGTAAAAGGGATAGACTATGGAGAAGAAAGGATAGGGACAGTAGGGAATTTAGTTTTTCAATATAAGAGAAATGAGGTCTCCCTTCTTAAATTTTAAAATAGTATCTAATAAATATGCTGCAAGATTCTTCTTAAAGAATTTATTGTTCTGGTAAGCAAAAGAAAAGAAAAAGAACTGTAATAGATTAAAAAAAAAAAAACAACCCTGTGATTAGTTTGCTAATCTAGGAAATACGGCTTTGGAAGCAGTGTCCTGATAATTACGCCTATGTCTGGATAGGTAAGGATGTTTCAGGATATCAGAATTTGTCTTGGGAGGAGAAGTTATGCTAACTAAGACCAAGGAAGTGCTTTAGGTGTGTATCTTGGATTTAATACTCTCATCATAATTTTTGAACATGTTGAATGATTTTGATCAAATTTTCAGCATCTCAAGAAATATCTTAGATTCACCCTTTGGTTTGGTGGGCAGTGTTGAAACAACAACCAAAGCCAGTTCATTTCCAGTGTATTTCTTTTTTTTTTTAATTTAATTTAATTTTTAAAATATGTTTATTTATTTTTGAGACAGAGATAGATCATGAGTGGGGGAGGGGCAGAGAGTGAGGGAGACACAAAATCCAAAGCAGGCTCCAGGCTCTGAGCTGTCAGCACAGAGCCTGACATGGGGCTCGAACTCATAAACCACAAGATCATGACCTGAGCCGATGTCAGACGCTTAACCGACTGAGCCACGCAGGTGCTCCCCTTTCTTTTAAATTTTAGAGAGCAAGAGAGAGTGTGAGCAGGGGAGAGGGACAGTGGGAGAGACACAATCTTAAGCAGGCTCCTTGCTCAGCATGGAGCCCAGGGCAGGGCTTGATCCCATGACCCTGGGATCATGACCTGAACAGAAATCAAGAGTCAGGTGTTCAACCAACTGAGCCACCCAAGCACCCCCATTTCCAGTGTATTTCTGTGCATTGAAATGAATTACAACAAATTTTATGTGGATGGAGGTGGCTAACGGTATATGGACAGTATTGAATGAAAACTTGTGATCAGTTTTCAGATTTTCTTTTAATATATACTGTGGATTAATTGTATCTGATGTAATAAAAAGTTAATTTGCCAAAATATTTTTTCTCCTAAATCTTTGTATCAACTAGAGTTGTTTCTCTCAGGCAGTTCTAAAATCTTATAGAGATAATATAAATGAAATATCTCTATTTTAGAGAAAATGCCCTATTGATTCTCTGTATTTTATTGCCAATAAGGTTTTGGTTTCAATAAACATGGAGACTTAAACATGAATATATGTGCCTTATGGGAAAGTTTTGATTGAATTGGAAGAATCAGTGAGGTCCCATCTAGTGTTTTGGTTTTGGCAAAAACAAGGCTTGGAAAACCTGCTGGCTCTCTAGGCTGTAAGAGGGCTCTTCTGCAAATGGATTAGAGAACCCTACTCCCTTATTCATGATTGCAAAATAATCAAGAATATTTGTCTACTTATTCCAGTAAAGTGTGGTTACTGGGTAGCTTTCAAATTAGGGCATGGTAAGTTCAATGCTATCTTTTTCTTTCTTTTTTTAATTTTTTAATTTTTTTTAATGTTTATTTTTTAGAGGGAGAGACAGAACACAAGCAGGGGAGGGGCAGAGGGAGAGGGAGACACAGAATCCAAAGCAGGTTCCAAAGCTCTGAGCTGTCAGCACAGAGCCTGATGTGGGGCTTGAACTCACGAACTGTGAGATCATGACCTGAGCCGAAGTTGGATGCCCAACAAACCGAGCCACCCAGGCACCCCTAATGCTGTCTTTTTCTTAAAACCATCATCACTAAAAGTTCTTGGCTATATGAATTTCTTTTTAAATGCCTCATCCTGAGTTTATTATTAGAGATCGCCAGGTCCTGTATATTATTTCTGTCACAAGTTAAGATTTTTCAGTCCACTTGGTTTGCCTCACTGTTCGGGACCTGTATGCAAGATTCAAAATTTATGTGATGCTTTCCTGGTGCCAGTCATGTCAATGAGACACCCAATATTACGTAGAGATGAGTGAATATTTAGGAACTATTTGATATGGCTGTTTTTCACCGAATAAAATTTCAGAGAGAACTGGGATGTAGAGTCTTTACCTCTACTCTGTCTTCCTTTGTTGTAGAATACAGATGGCTTTTTAATGGGTTGGACCATGTGACAAAGATGACATCATTAGCTGCTTTTTATATTTCAGTGTTTTCAGTTATTTTACTTCCCGAATCCCTATTTTTCTGTCATCCTCTCAGATACAACAAGGATTTTCTTAGGAAACCATGAAGCTAGGTTTAGTTACCACTCAAAAGAAGATAGCACTACCATCCACTGTTAAACTCAGAGGATGAACCAACCCCTTGGGATGGTCAGCAGGCCAGCGATGGGTTTTCTTGTTTAAAGGAAAGTGTGCTTAAAGATAGAATTTATGGACTCAGGGTAATGTGAACATGTCTGCATGCTTGGGAACATCCTGACAGGTGGTGAACACTTAGGGGAAGCCTCGTACTGGGTAAACAATGCTTAGGTACTTATTTGTCTGTTTCTTAAAGAAACACATTAATAAGGACAAAGAAAGCAGAACAAAAGTGGCATATGGATCAAACAGATGAAACCAGAAGTGTTAAAATCTAGAAATGTATTCTGTAAGGTGCTGCCTAATTATATTAAAGGTAGTCTGAAAACCTGGCTCTGAGCTTTCCTGCAGCCATATGAGAGGAAGAAACATTATCAATGACAAGACTCGGTTCTAGGATAAAAATATATCATTGCTTTGCACAAATGCAACTGTTACTGCTACTCATACAGACAGAAACTCATACAGAGAGAAAAAGACACTGAGTGATGACAGTTCAGCTTTGCTTGGGAAAATCCAGATTTCTTCCTGTGCCTTTTCTAGAGATAATTCTAGCTGATTACTGCAGGTGGGGAGCAATGTAAGACATCACATTTATGCATTGAGAGGGATTAACTCCCGAGATATTGTCATCCTTAAACCCTGAGAACAAGTGAAAGAAATCTAATCTCTGCTGTTTTTTGTTCTCTTTTGGAGGACTTGTGTTACCGGTGTGATCCTGCAGGGTTCGCCATGAGTAGTTTTTTAAATTCTTCAAGCAAAGGAGTCGTTGTGGCTTCATGCATGTTTTGATGTAGATGTATGTACATGCCTGATGAAACGTATGTGGGAGAATTTCTTAACACACTGGTATTTGTCATCAAACTCCAGAGGTGTAGCCCAGCCTCAAATCCTGATAAAAATTTTAACAGTGTATTTGCAGTCAGGTGTTAAGTATATTTGAACTAAATCTCACAGAATTAATGATGATTAGAGTATGGGAGTGAGTAGTTGGTTTGGGTCAGGATAGACGTTCTGTGTTAGCATTTTAATGGTGTCGGGTTTTTTGGGTTTTTTTTTTTTAGGTTTATAAAATTGTTTGAAATGTGTAGAATATTTCCTCCTTATTTTGAACAGCTACAGAGCTTGGCAATAAATCTCTGAAGTAACTCCAGTCAGACCTGAGTCAGCAGGGAAGTATGTTTCTGAGAAAATGCTCAACAGCTCAAGGCCTTGCATCTGTAGACATGGTTGACTATCTATCTCATCAACCCCTCGGGTACAGAGAACGCTGTGGGATCCTGGCAAGGGATGCAGGAGGGAAAGTCAGAGGATGTGTCCGTGTTGCCTTTACTGCTTTCTCTGCCCTTAAAAGTGTGGCTCATGTGCGTGCATGTATGTGTGGTGGTGGCACCTCCAAGTCTCTTTTTCCACCCATACTTTGCCAAGGAAGGGGAAGGGTGGAGGGGTCTCAAAGCCAGGAAGGAGGGCCAGTGGGAGATCACTCTGCCCCATATTTGCATATTTCCCTGAAAAAAAGTCCTCTTGTGTATACATTACAATTGCTTGCACCTTCCTTCCAGGTAATTATGGGGGTCATTGTGTACCTGCTTGTGTGATTATTAATAATAACCTTATACTTATGCACACACGGAGAGATTTTTGCAATAAATTATGTGACTTGAGAACCGCAGAGTCTACTTACATCTCTTTCTACTCCTATAGCCTATGACTGGACCCAGAAGTTAAGAGTTGTTCAGTGAATCATATTGAATTAATGTGATTTTAGACTCTGGGAAAACCACCCGTGGGCTGCTTCTGGAAGAGAGGGCAAACATTATTCAGTGGCATCCTCATAAGCACTGGTCATACTACAGGAATTTGTATGACTGTGGACCCTAAAGCTTGACCCATGTAAACTTGAACTAACTGGAGGAGCCCTGCAGATGGAAAAATTGATATTAGAAAGGTAAACTCAGAAAGCCTATCCAAACCACAAATTTGACAGTAAATGTCCCAATTCCATGGTCTATTTTTATTCTTTTACCTATAGTTTTATTTAGTATCCTGGAATGACTTGCTTTATGTTGATATTATTCCTTTGTTAGAATCTGAGAAAAGTTTTATGATTTAGGAACTAAAACTGACACTTCTTTTGGCTACCTTTGGATCATTTATGTAATGTTTTCTTCTTACCTGTATGAAGGGAGAGTAAAGTGTCTTTACCTCCATTATTTCATTTTTCAATCTTTCAGATCATTTGTTTTGTTAGGTCAGAGGTGCATTTGATGAAGGTCAATACTTATTAAACAGTGCACTGGTTGTTGGATCGGCCATATGTATGATTTTGTACTCCTGTCTTCTTGGAACACTAATTTTCAAAATGATAAGACATACATTTCTGTGGTTCTTCCCAACCCCTGCCCCCAGACATGACACTGTTCTAGGCATTGAAGATATAGCAGTGGGCATGACCATCAAGTAAAGTTGGGCGATACTGGATCAGAGATGGGCATGAATGGTGTTCTTATGTATTTAAAGGACACTCCCTAGGAATATAGGAGGTATGATCCCCACTGTTGGCTTTGCTACTGATTCGGAATACGATCTTGAAAAACCACGTAGCCTCTTTGGACTTACTTTCCTTATGACTTATGACTGGGCAATGGTCTCGATGCGTTTTCAAACTTGAGTGCACATCAGAATGACCTAGGAAGCTCACATCTGTTACAGTGGGTCTGGGATGGAGCCCAGGAATTTGCTTTTTTTGCATGTTCTGTTCTGATGGACGTGGACTGTGGGCCACACTGTCAAAAACATCTGGTATAGGTCAGTGTTTTCCAAACTGGGGGAGGTGACCCATTAATGAGTCATGAAATCAATTTAGTAGATTTTGAAGAACCTTTCAAAAATGAAATAGAAGAGAAGATATCAGAGGCATCTTGGAACAAAGGTAAGTAAAATGCGAGAGCCACTGTCTTCGTCTTTAAGGGTTTGTTAGAGAAGCACCCTGCTTCCAGGCAACCAGAAGCCTGTTATGCCCGCCCTCCCTGCTAATTGACTTGAATGTGCAAATAGGAGATGTGGAGTTCATCTCCTTCCAGGAGCATTGATTATTTCAAGAAGGTGAATTGACCTGAGGTGGAGGTTTAATACTGAATACCGCCCCAGCTGCTCCAGGGTAAAAGTGGTGCCTCCACTGTTGGCAGGGAAAACCTTTTCTTGGCATTATAACATAGAGGAGGAGGATCTTTTCTAAGTCTTCTCCTCAAGAATATAATAGGAAGCCCTGCTCCCTTCCACATACTCAAAACAACTTAGGTAACATAAAATAATAGTCCCAGTCCAAAAAGATTGCTAGGGATAAACTCCGTCTTCACGGCCACAAAATCCTCCTCCTAAAGAGACGATTTACTCACCGAGCTAGGTGGTTATATTCTTGGCCAAGTGAACATCTCTCTCTCTTTGCTAGTGTTTACTCAAAGATTACTCAATTTTGGATGAATGCTTGCTAAGGCCATTGTAATTCTAAGATGCTAAAGAAGACATTTCTTTCATTCACTTGATTATTTGCTCCTTGAATTTGGAATCATATATTTTAATATTTTTTGCTGCCACAGTGGATGATTTAAATTTATGATAGTACAAGGGTAAGATTTTGTGCAAATGAATCAAAATGTTAAATCAGGAGGCAGTTGGCAGAAATTATTCATATAGTGTATTGTGTGTGCTCACATGTGTGTCCAAGTGGGAAAAACCGTCTCCAGAGTAGCTTTGGTTCATTTTGTACTAATTTTAAAGAGCTCGCCATTGTTTAACGACAAACAGAAACTAAGAATATCCATCACCAAACACTTTTTTGAACTTGTTTTGAATTTGCCTTCAGAGTCTAGTGACGGTCCTCGTATGAAAACCAGTTTTATTACTTTAATGGTCACACCTCATGTTTATGAAAAATAGTATTACTCAACATGATTACCTACATTATTTGATATGCTTGGCTCTGAGGGCCCGTTGGCTGCTTCCCAGAATCAAGTACATCTTCAGACGGTGACAGTTTACGGTCACTGAGCTATTGAAATGGAGGCAGCTCAGAAAGAGGAGTTTCAAACATACTTGAGCAGCCTTCTTCACCATGTTACCGGAAGAAGTGCTAGTTTCTAAAGGCGACCACTCCAAAAGCCTGTACTCTTTTTTTAAAAAATATTTTTTTAATGTTTATTTTATTTTGAGAGAGAGAGACAGACCAAGTTCAAGTGGGGGAGGAGCAGAGAGAGAGAGGGAGACACAGAATCCAAAGCAGGCTCCAGGCTCCAAGCTGTCAGCACAGAGCCCGACACGGGTCTTGAACTCATGAACTGTGAGATCGCGACCTGAGCTGAGGTTGGACCGTCATCCAACGGAGCCACCCAGGTGCCCCCAAAACCTGTACTCTTAAGTGTAAACTTTCTGAAGCATTTGTTTTCTTTTTTTTTTTCTTTTTTTTTTCAACGTTTATTCATTTTTGGGACAGAGAGAGACAGAACATGAACGGGGAAGGGTCAGAGAGAGAGGGAGACACAGAATCGGAAACAGGCTCCAGGCTCTGAGCCATCAGCCCAGAGCCCGACGCGGGGCTCGAACTCACGGACCGCAAGATCGTGACCTGGCTGAAGTCGGGCGCTTACCGACTGCGCCACCCAGGCGCCCCTGAAGCATTTGTTTTCAAAACCACCCTCGGTGATATTAGTCCATATTGATTGACAAGTTGCCAATGAAGAGTCCAGAAAAGAGAGATCCGAATTAGGCCAGGTTAGCCAGTGACAAGAGCATGAATGGGCCTTACGGGTGATTCCTTCAAGGAACAAATGAAAGTCACTTCTTGTTTGTTTGTTTGTTTTTGTTTTCTGGGTGAAGGCTGGTATTCCAGTTGATCTGTATTCTACCTTCGTGTTTGGGGCTCCGCTGAAAGCATGGTGCTCTACAGCAAGACAGAAGGGTGATGCCTAGGCAAGGCAGGGCAAGCTGGACGCCAGGTGGATTACTGTCAAAGCCCTTTTCAGTGAAAAGAAAAGCTGCATATAAAGAATATGGCCTTTGCTAGCATAAGGAAGAACAGTCAAAATTTAGAGCTGCTTCCATAGCGACAATGCTATTTTTCAAGTACAGTTAGAGCCTAGGTACGCCCCTCCCCCAAAGGCATCCATGCATCAAGACAGCTCTCAGACTGGTTATGGAATACTTGTGAAGACTTTTAATTAAAATTTTTTTTCCCAGGGACTGCCTGCATATTTTACATTACTAATAAAGTAAAAATTTCTGCAAATAATAGACCTTAAAAATTAAGTCTTTAGATTGCTATCGTGATTAAAACAGTTTAAGCAGGGATTTTAAATTTGGACTTTTTAACAATTAGCACAAAAGGAATTCTTGGCATTTATGTGTAATTTAATTTTAGATACCGAACTCACAATTTAGAATTGCCGAGTAGAGAAAAAAACTTCATTTCTCCATGTGATACTTTGAAGATTCAGACATTTCATCTGAATGAGGCAATATCGACAGGCCAGTTTCTCCTTGTACCTCTGTTCCCGGTCACAGAGGTTGCCCCCTCCCACCTCAGAAAGGTGAAAGCAGTGTCTGGTAGAGAAACCACCAGGCGAATTTGGGTAGGAAGATCGGAAGAACTGTGTTGGAATAAGGCCAGGTCTGCCTGGGGGCAAAACATTGTCATACCCTGTTGTATAGGAATCGGGAGAACCTGTGGTTGGTCTTTCTCCCCTTTCCCCCCAGTGTCTGTGGTTCAGGAGTTGGTTAAGGTGGGGACTGTAGCCCCAGGATGGGCATCCCAGCCTTGTCTAATCACACAGCCTATCCTGAGCCACAGAAGTGGCTGGCTGGTTTGGGCTGTTTCTCCCTCCACCTGAAGAGAGGCCAACACTTCCAGAAACTTCTGCTCATAGACCCTGTATCTTTTGTGGGTTGGTGGCCCGTGATAGAATTATCCTTTTTCTGTCATTCTCTGAGAATTGCTGGACTCAGCTGTCTGAGTTGACTTAGGTTTTGTTCTATTGAATTTGTGTAATGGCTCTCAAAATAATCCTACCGACCTCAGAAATTGTGATCAGGAGATAACTGAATTTATAGGGTGCCTTTCTTCTGTAAATTCATTAATTTTGCAGATAGATTTTTCTCTGTCTCAAAATCTGCAGGCAATATATAAGGCTGGGTGGCATCACACCTGTGTGCTAAGGCTCAGTGAAGAGGTCAGCGGCTGTCCTGGTCACACAGCAAGTCTTTAGGGAGACCAATGCTAAGTTTAGTAGGTCTTACCTTCTCCCTTTCAAATGTTGTTATTATTGGTTTGGTTATAACAGTATCAGAATGATTTTATAAGAACGACCATATGTTTTATTATAAAAGCACATCTTCTTTCACAACAGTTTTGTTGCATTAATTATTTGATTCAATTAATTAATTTATTTATTTGCCCAGGTTTTCTCTGTATAATTAACTGCACCCTAGAGTCTTTCCATAACATGTCCACGGGGTCTCTTGGTTGTCTGTGCTAGTGAAGAGGTGAGCCAGGTTTATAATGGGGAAGGCAGAATGGGGAGTCAGATGGCCCTGGGTATGCAGATAACCCAGCGCGGGCACTCAGAGGTATTTACTTATCCTGTCTGAGCCTAAATTTCCTTAGGCTCCCTAAAATATTAGGGGGAAGGGGTGCCTGGGTGGCTCAGTCAGTTAAGCATCTGACTTTGGCTCAGGTTGTAGTCTCACAGTTTGTGAGTTCAAGCCCCACATTGGGCTCTGTGCTGACAGCTCAGAGCCTGGAGCCTGCTTCGGATTCTGTGTCTCTCTCTTCTCTGTTCCTCCCCAGCTCACTCTCTGTCTCTCTCTCCCTCTCAAGAATAAATAAAACATTAAAACATTTTTTTTTAATTAAGGGGGAATGTAATGTCTTTCTCACTGGCTTTTGGTGATGATTAAATGAGAAAACATAAAACATGGTACCTGGCACATAGTAAATTTTCAGTAAATGGTGGCAATTAATCAAATGTTTTTGGACTTCAGTAAATCAGTTTCTTGGGTTGTTTCTATGGGGAAATAACCAGCTATCAGTTCACCAAGCAGAAAGCACTGGATACTGTATGGAATCATAAGAAAGTAAAACAATAAAGATCTTATTTATTCATCCTACAAATATTTACTAACACCTGCCATATACAAAACCCATGAGATACATCAGAACAACACAGGCAAATCCCTGCCCTCAAGGAGCATTCATTCTAGCAGGAGAAAACAGACAATAAACAAGAAGCACAATGAATCAAATATATCATTTGTTGGAGAGTGATAAGTACCATGGAAAATGAAAAACAATGGAGTTTAAAGGACGTGTAATTTTAAATGTTTATTTACTTTTGAGAGCAAGAGAGTGAGAGAGACACTGCGAGCAGGGGAGAGGCAGAGAGAGAAAGACACAGAATCTGAAGGAGACTTCAGGCTCTGAGCTGTCAGCACAGAGCCCGATGCGGTGCTCAAACTCACAAACCATGAGATCATGACCAGAGCCAAAGTTGGAAGCTTAGCCGACTGAGCCACCTAGGAGCCATGTAATTTTAAATCTAATTGGAAGGAAACATTTATTCAGATATTTGAAGGTGACAGTTGGTCGTGCAGATATTTGGGGAAAGAGCATTTCAGGCAGGGAGCAGCCAGAGCAGAGAGAAACAAGGGTGGCTGGAGTTGGCAAGCAAAGGGAATATCAGGAGGTGAGGGCACAGGGGTCAGAATCTGTAGTGGCCTGGAGGCCATTGTAGGGCTTTGGAATTCATTCTGATAGGGAAAGCGAAGGAGGAGTTCTAAGCAGAGGGATGACAAGAGTGACTTAGTCTTAATTTTTTTCAAATATTTTTATTTTTAATATATTTTTACTTTTTAATGGAGAGAGAGAACATGTCTGAGTGGGGGAAGGGCAAAAGGAGACAGAGAGAAAATCTCAAGCAGGTTACACCTCAGTGTGAAGCCTGACATGGGACTTGATCCCATGACCCTGGGATCACAACCTGAGCTGAAAGCAGGAGTCTGATGCTCAACTGACTGAGCCACCCAGGTGCCCCTGACTTGCTTTTAATAGGATCACTCTGGTGCTGCTCAGAGCTCAGTAGAGATAAAGAGTGGAGATCTTGGGGGTCATCTTTAATTCCTTCATGTTAGAATAGAACTTGGGGGGCACCTGGGTGGCTCAGTTAAGCGTCCGACCTCGGCTCAGGTCATTATCTCAGAGTCTGTGGGTTCGAGCCCCGTGTCGGGCTCTGTGCTGACAGCTCAGAGCCTGGAGCCTGCTTCAGAATCTGTCTCCCTCTCTCTCTGCCCCTCCCTCACTCATGCTCTGTCTCTCTCCATCTCAAAAGTAAATAAACGTTAAAAAAAAAAAGTTAAAAAAAAAAAAGAATAGAACTTGGAATTGGGGTTTGAACTGTGGGTCTGCTGCTGTACCACTGTGGGCAGCAGAGATCCAAAAGTGAAGGAAATCTTCAAAATGTCCTACTACTCTCCAGGAGCCAAGGTTTAGGCTGTGAAAGAAGGAAAAATGTTGATTCCGTTTATTTGACTAATGTACCTTGGGGAGAAGAAACCTGAGGCATTTTTGTACCCTAAAATTACCTTTGGGGTGTTTGTCCATATCACTTTACGTTTATAGATTGGACACCTCAAATGAGAGTTGGGATTTCACTGGATTGGCTGTGACATTTTATTAGACTCAAAATCTCTAGGTCTGGTTAGCTGTGAAGTTAGCTGTCAAGTACTTATGGAACCAAAATACTTCAGTGGTGTTTAGGAGGGAGTTTTGTGATATATAATTTTTACCTAAAGAAAGAAAGTATTGCCAAGGGATCTAATTTTAGACCGTTAGGAGGAAAAAAATGACTTAGTTTGATAGGCTTGCCTTCCCATTAGTCCTTCTCATTTTTAACCCTGGCCAATACTTGATGCTTCCACATTTCTGCTTTTGGAGAAGCCCCCTAAGTGTACTATTTGGCATAAAAATATACCTTAACGCTTTGTGTTGCTTGACCTTAAGTTGCTAAAAATAAGTTAATGTTTTAACCCCCAAACCAAAACATAATAATTAATTTTCTTTCAATTCTAATTTTTTAGGTATTTTTAAGCCCATGATTTTTCTTTCCTAGATTTTAGTTTTAAATTTTTTTTAACGTTTATTTATTTTTTGAGACAGAGAGAGACAGAGCATGAATGGGGGGAGGTTCAGAGAGAGAGGGAGACACAGAATCAGAAGCAGGCTTCAGGCTCCAAGCTGTCAGCACAGAGCCCGATGCAGGACTCGAACTCGTGAACCATGAGATCATGACCTGAGCCGAAGTCGGACACTTAACCGATTGAGCCACCCAGGCGCCCCTAGATTTTAGTTTTAAGTAATCTCTACACCCAACATGGAGCTCTAACCTACAATCCTGAGATCCAGAGTCATATGCTCTACCGACTAAGCCAGCCACGTATCCCTCCATGATTTTTGTTTTTTAATAAGAAGACCTGTAATAAAGAAAGATTAGATGAATGGATAAAGAAGATGTGGCATATATATGCAATGGAATATTGCTTAGCCATCAAAAAGAAGGAAATCTTGCCATTTGCAATGACATGGATAGAGCTAGAATGTATTAGGCTAAGTGAAATAAGTCAATCAGAGAAAGACAAATACTATATAATTTCACTCATATGTGTAATTGAAGAAACAAAACAGATAAACATGTGGGAAGGGTGGGGGAAGAAGAGATGGAAACAGAACCACAAGAGGTTCTTAATGATAGAGAATAAACTATGGGTTGATGGAGGGAGCTGGGTGGGAGATGGGCTAGATGGGGGATGTGTATTAAGGAGAGAACTTGTTATGAGTACTGGGTGTTGTATGTATGTGATGAATCACTGAATTCTATGCCTGAAATCAATATTGCACTGTATGTTACCTAACTAGAATTTAAATTAAAAAAAAGAAAGAAAGGTTAATCAGTGCTCAGAGGCCAAATTAATTCTTTGTAGGAGAGAAGATTGTTTAATGTTTGGATCTTCTTGATATTTCTGCTTCTTTTCTGTCACTTTGCCTGCATTGTGACCACAAATCTGCCTGCTTCTATAATTGGGCTGAAAGGAAAGAAAGAGATGGAATTCATATTCATCTCTTCCACTCATTAACTTCACAGTTTCATCATTTTTTGGTGCATTTTCCCCCAGATCTGCTATCACACTTTGGTTTGATTGCATTCTTGATCGAAAGTTGGCCATGAGAAAAATAAAATTCCTTTATTTTTTAAAATGAAGCAATATTTGACATAGGCTGACATTACAAAATTTTTATTATGCCTCTGATAATTTTTAACACAAAAATGCTTCCCATTTTCTTCCACTCTGGAAGCCATTTCAGATAAATACGTGTTAGGGAGGGTAGAGATTTCTCTAGTTTGGCTTCTCCTGTCCATTTTTAAACTCCTTGTATGGAGTTGCAGTTTTAAATAATAAACCATAGTTTACCTCCCCCATTGGTGAGAAATTCAAGATGATGAGTTAGGATGAGTAGGAAATACTGTTTACAGTAGAGCTGTCTGCAGTTTGGGGATGGTTTCTAATTTTAACTTTGGAATGGAAATTAGTATAGCAAATGTCTTTGAACTTGAGCTGATGATCATTGTCTTGTGGTGCTTGGCAAAGTACTTGCCCTGTGAGTGTGAGGCATTCTAGAAGCCCCATGGATTTCTGTTCATATGCACACATGTATGTGCATAGTTGTATGGGTGAAAGCGTGTAAATACCAACTGTATACACAAGACCCACCCTGACCTGAGAGGCGTTGGCCAAGTTTCTGGGAGGAAGATCAGGGGCACATTCATGGAAGAGGTGTAATGGGATGGCTGTGTTGGTTGGTGGATGAGTTTCATTGGGTCAGGACTCCTGGAGAAAGAATATCAGACGGAGAAAAGAATGAGAAATAGTGCAGCAATAGGGCAGTGTGGGATGTTGGCTGTTTCTACAGCCAGTCATACCCTGCCTGCTCTTCATTTGCCTTCAGAGCTCAGCTCTAGCATTACCCATATAGTGCATTCCTGAGAAAGGCTTTGTATGTATGGATACTGGAATCAGATACTTTCTTGATACGCTCTTGGTCCAGGTACTTATAAGTGAACTATGTGAAATCAGGGAGCATTTCAGTGCCTTGCGTAGGCTTCATCACTGAAACATCCCTATGAAATAGGGGCTATTCCCATTTTAGAGATGGAGGACCTGAGGTACGGATGGCACAGGAGGGCACACAGCTAGACAGCAGCAGTACCGAGAGTAAAACGATGGCACTTTGCCTCCAGAAACTGTTGTCTCAACCACTAACCACACTATAATCTTGCCAGGTTGCTGTTTACTTATTTGTAAAGCCTTGTGATACGATTTTCAGTATGTTCAGCACGCAGTATGTGCTCGAGAATTAGAAGTCATTGCTATAATTAACATTTCTTGTCTCCCCAATTTGACTGAAATGTTTTTCTTCCTATGTATACCTCTCTGATAACATTATTGCATGGCACCATAATTGTTGGTTTGTCTGTTTCACACATTAAATGCAAACTCCTTGAGGGTATGAACCTGTCCCCTAACAGCTTGGTAAATGCTTTGTGGAATGAATGAATAATGTGTTTTAGCTGTCTTCGATGGTCTTGCAGCAGGAAAGCAGCATGTGGAACGATTCCTGTCCAGGACTTTAAGGCATGTAGTGCCAGGTTTGAATCCAACCCCTTCCACTATTGGCTTTGTGTTTTGTGCAAATGATTTATCCTCCCTTACTCCACTTCCTTATTTATTTACTGGGGACAACTGAGTTATTACAAAGATCCAGGTAGATATTGCATATCAGGAACTTAACAGAATGCCTGGCTTATGATAAATAAGAAGTACTTTCTGTAATTATTGGATAACTGCTAAAAGTCAAGTATTCTGTTACTTGTTGGAGGCACAGAGATAAACGATTCTTCCTGCATTCAGGGACTTCACAGTCTCATGGAAGAGAAGAACTGTCACCTAACACATTATAATTGTGTGCAATAAGATACAACAATAGATACAGTTCAGATAAATTGGGGAGGAGGTTAAGAGTGGTGATTTTCTTGGTGGGGGATATATCCAAGTTGGGGTTTGAAAGATGAGTGTAAGTCCTTAATGTAGGAGCTGGAATAAAGCCCTCAAATAAATACCAGGATTGCAGACTTAATTCAATGGGGAGCCATTGAAGTTTTTTGAATAGGAGGGTGACATCAACAGAACTGCCCTTTAGGAAAATTAATGTGATTAAAATATACATACATAAAATATGTGTGAGTTAGGGGAGAGTCCTCTTACACACGGTCACCCAGCTGATGCCTAAACACACCCAGCAGGGGAAGTTCACTCCCTCCTGAGCCAGCTCCCTCTTTCCTTCCTTCTTCCCCACCCATCCATCCACCTATCTATCTATCTATCTATCTATCTATCTATCTATCTATCATTTCTTGAGTTTCTTTTGTGCCACTTTGAGCAAAATGCTAGGTATGTCCATTATTGAATAATTTTTATTGTTGGAAAATTGATTTTTCCTTGGCTTGAGTCAAAAGCTGCTTCCTTGTAAGCTTCTCTCCTATCGGTCCTACTTTTCTAATTATTTCTTGTAAAACACACTAAGTGTAGTCTTCTTTTATCTGACTGCTTTTAATCATTTAAAAAACTCGATCATGGAGCTTTTTAATCATCTCTTCTTTTGGAAATCACTTTCCCTTTTTAATTTTTTTTTAATGTTGACTTATTTTTGAGAGGCAGAGAGAGACAGAGCATGAGCTGGGGAGGGGCAGAGAGAGAGGGAGGCACAGAATCCAAAGCAGGCTCCAGGCTCTGAGCTGTCAACACAGAACCTGACACGGGGCTCAAACTCACAAACTGTGAGATCATGACCTGAGCCGAAGTCGGATACCTAATGGACTGAGCCACCCAGGCACCCTTTGCTTTCCCTTTTTAAAATGTCCTCGTAAGGCAGGATTCATAAAACTTAAGGAGTTTTGGAGCTGAATGGGACTTTGGGAGTCATTTAGAATTCATATCTCAACCATCATCACTTTCCAGGTAGGATCTGAGTCACAAATAAGTTGTGACATGCCTAAGCTCACGGAGCCAGTTAGTGACCAAGCTAGGGCAAGAACTCAGGCTTTTAGGTGTCTGTACTTGCAAGACTAGTGCTTTCTCGAACTTTCTCTCCAGATAACCCTTCCCAAATGGTCTGTGAATTTTCGCTATCTCTCATAAAATGTGGAACATGCAGTTGAATGTGGTGCCTCACGTGTGTTCTGACCTTGGCAGAGAGCTGTAATGAGAGTTAATAAAGGCCAACATTAACGGGATGTGCCAGGTACATGTCTGCTTTATTCCTGCACTTTCTCATTCAGTCTTTGTAGGGTGGGTTTAGGACTCCCAATTTCTGGAAGGGGACACTTCACTTAGGAGTGAAGTAATTTCCAGCCCACGGCCACACAGCTAGTAAGTGAAAGTGCTGGAAATCAGACTGAGGGCTGTGTGATTTTAATGTCACAGAAAGGCCATTATTTACCGTGATTTCTTTTCTTTTTTTTTAAATGTTTATTTTTGAGAGAGAGAGCGTGAGCAGGGGAGGGGCAGAGAGAGAGAGAGAGTGGGGAGTTGGGGGGGTGGTGGGTACAGAGGATCCCAAGCAGCCTCTGCACTGACAGCAGTGAGCCCGATGTGGGGCACGAACTCACAAACTGTGAGATCACGACCTGAGCCAAGGTTGGATGCTTCACCAACTGAGCCACCCAGCCGCGCCTGCCATCACTTCTAATTGTACCTTAATGAAGCTTGTATTAGCTGAAGCATCGTATTTGTGAGAGTATGTTATATTTGTGGTCACCGCACACTTATGGAGAACATTTTTAGCCTCAATGGTGGCCTTTGTTTTTCTTTCTGTGAAATGGCACACTGTTGGTTTTGTGTGGTTTCCCTGGCTAAGAGTGGAACCAGGCTCAGGAATGGGGCCTGATCACTTGGGCGTGCCCTCTGGCTCTTGTGGTTGGGTGAGTGGAGCTTCTGTGGGCTTCATTGTCAGTCAAGATGAGCCTCACTGACCTGGATGTGTGAGATGAAATGAGACAGCATGCGTGGAAAGGCACTGCAAATGGGCGAGTTAATGCTAATCCTGATACTGTTCACTATGGATTGAGTCCTGCCTTGCCCCTGGGCTCTGGCAGCCTCACTCCTCTCTGTTCTGACTTTACTCAGACTCTTCCTGCTCCCAGGTATGCCCCCTCCCTCCCTTCTTCCACGCCTCAAAATGTTAATCAGCCTAAAAGGCCAAGGTTAGAGGCCAATTTTGAAAGAAACTTGCCCCACTTCCCTTCCAGAATTAATTTTTCTTCTTGCTGCATGTTCCTACAGCTTTGTTTATAGCACTGTGACAGCCCTTATCTCTGTCTGCCTTGTATTAGCGCGTGCCGTGCCCACACTTCCACACGAACCTGGGAGTTCTGTGAGAATAAGACCATTTGTTTCCCGTGTTTATGAACCTTCCCTTTCCCCGAGCCTACAGGAGAGTCCAGTGGTGGTTCAGTGAACTTTCTGATCTTGGCCCTCCCTCCCTGATTTACGTACTAAGAGTTTGGCCGATTTCCCTCCTGGCCTCATCCCCATCGAGATAACATGTTGGAAAGGACAGAGACCAAGGGTGGAGCCAAAGAGAAATTGTGGCCCTGCGTGATGAAGATCTTTCTGAAGTTGTCACTCAAGCATAAATGAACTCTTGGGTTATTGTTATGTAATGGTGACTCCTCAAAACAGTGCTCTTACCAACTTGTCTGTCCATTCAAAAGTTGCCGGGATTACTGTGGGAGCCTCCTAATTGGCGTTCTTTTACTTCCCCCCTCTAATTTATTCTGCACACGCAGCCAGAGTGGTCTTTTAAAAAGCCTGTCTGATCATGTGGCTTCTCTGCTGTCAGCCCTTCCGTAACATGTCCCCTTGCTCTCCAGGCAGGAATCCTCAGGGCCCTGCCCTCTCTCACTTGGCCCTTTCGTCTTACTGGGGCTCACTCTGCTGTGCCTTGTTCCAACCCCACGGGGCTTCTTCACTTCTCTCTATGCACCCTGCATCTTTCTGCCCTGGGGATTTTACTCCGGCTCTTTCTTCTTCTAGAAGCTGTCCTTCCCCCTGTCTTTTAATTTGCTAACGCCTATCTTGATTCTTGGCTTAAATGTCATTTCCTCAGTAGCATCTGGTACCCTCTGTAACTCTAATAATTATTTGTATGATTATCTGTTATGTCCTTGTCCCTCACGGAAAACTCTAAGCTCCCTGAGGGTAGAAATCGTGTCTGTCTTGTTAAGCAAGGCATACTGGTGCTTAACCCAATGCCTGGCACATTGTAGGTACTCAGTAGATAATGAACATAGAAACAGAAGTATGGGGGCACCTAAGTGTCTCAGTGGGTGAAGCCTCCGACTATTGATTTTGGCTCAGGTTATGATCTCGCGGTTCATGGGGTGAAGTGCCATGTCTGCCTCTGTGCAGACAGCACAAGGCCTGCTTGGGATTTTCTCTCTCTTCCTCTCTTTCTGCCCCTCCCCCCGCCAGTACACACGCATGCTCTCTCTCTCTTAAGATAAATAAACATTTAAATATAGCTGAGAAGAGAGAGCTGTAGAAACTTTTCAGGGAGAAACAGAAAAGAAGATGACAGAGGTGGTTGAAATGAATGAATTCGATGTCTCCCTCCAACTCCTGGCCTTAGGAAGCTCCACTTCCTAATGTAGTGACCCTCCAGCTCCAAAATACAGGCTGAGTAGCTCTGCCTTCAGTTTGAGGAATGTGCATCTGGCCTTTCCATCATCCTTTTCGATCATCCTTGCTTGGAAAAATCTGTTTGGTTATCTCTCTTCTCCCTCACTCCCATGCCCTTTCCCTCAGACACTTAGCTCATTTGGGCCATGGCCATCCTAACATTTTTATAGGTCTGAACCATTCTTGGGCAGTGACCCTTTGTCCATTTGACTCCAGAGCTGCGACCATTAACAACTTACCTAAAACAGGATCATGTCGTCCAGGTTTACATCTTGACTCACCTGTGTGACCTAGGGCAAGATACTTAACCTCTCCGAGTCTCAGTTTCCTTGTCTGTAAAATGAAGACGAGACTAGATCCCACTTCAGTGGATGTTACGAGATGTCAGCATCTCACTGACTGAGCGTAGTACCTTACGCAGGGTGAGCGCTCTTTAAATACCATGTTGAGTATTTGCACCTCTTCAACCGTTGGAACTTTTTCCAGTGGTCTCCCAGTGGACCTGTACTGAATTCTTTAGCTGTTTCATGTGGCATATCACTGTGCAGGAGACTGTATAAGACCTCACAGGTAGACAGATTGCTGCATGAAGATGCATTTAAAGTCAATGAACAGCTTTGAGGAAGAGACAGATCAGAGGCAAGGAGGGACCAGAAGAAATTATTCTTTTTCTAACCGTCATGAGAAGTGGTCTACCTGGTAATTTACATTAGAACAGCTTCAGATGGGGGCAGGAAGGAACCTGGTGAAGGCTAGTCATACTTAACATTGTATCAGAATTAATAAAATATACCCATATTCCACATTAAATATGATTTGTATTTAACAATGTGAGCATTGAGTTGTGTTTGTTGACTTTAAGTAATGTTTTGTGGACATGTAAGCAAACATTTGCTAATTTTGATAGTTCCAATTTCCTTTTGTATTCGGGAACTGATTCTTTTTCCCTCGGGTCACAGATCTTTCTGTAGGTTGGTGGGAGCCTGTGGGCCACTACCAGTGCCTGTGTCCCTGGTGGATAAAATGGTCCTAGTGGGGGTAAGCAGCTGGGTCTGAGCTGACCCTGGGCTATAGTCAGGCTGCTTTCCCGAGGGCCCAAATGTAGGGGGTGATGACTCTTTGCATCTTTACGGGGATAGGACAAACAAGAGAATCTGGTTAGATGGCCTGAGGGCAGGAGCTATGTTCCTCCTGCATTCTCCCATTACCCTGTTCCTGGATTTCCCCTCCTCTTTGCTTTTCCCCATTTCCCTATCTCTCCCAACCAATACATGTGGTCTCAGTGACTCCAGACTACACAGTCATTCAATAATTCATCAGATATTCATTGAGTGCCCACCAAGTACCAAGCACTTGGGTTGCACGGATGAGTTCAATACCCACCTGGTCCTCAAGGAGCTCATAGTCCATTTCTTCTCTGTTTATATCACCACTTATGAAAAGGGCTCTTAAGTTGCCAGCATTGGAAAAATAAATAAATTCTGGGGCAGGAGAGGCATTGGCATCTTCTTGGCTCTCCTGTGGTTAAATGTGGTGCCCACGTCACTTTCCTTAACTCCCACGTTGGTAACTGGTTGTAGGAAAGTTATTTGCACTGGGGAATGACATAATTTTTTTCTTTAAAAAAGAGGAATCTGTGCAAGTCTCCCAATTCTAAAATTCTGTGATTGTATGATTCTAAATTAATTTAGGAAAGCAGTCAGACAGTTTTTGAGCGTGTTTCCATGGACACTGTGGATGTTGTCTTGAGGTGTCTGCTTAGTCACATTTGGCACCATCTGGCACAAAGGAATTACTGGATTCTGGTCTGAGGGCAACTCAAGGTACTGAGAGGGATCTGCTATTCTAATACTCAGTTGAAATGTTCCAGCAGCTTAGCAAACAGCAGGTAGTGTTAGGTATACCAGATAAAATACAGTATGCTAAGATATGAATAATTTTTTAGCATAGCCCATGTGATATTCTTTAGAACATACTTATATACTGAAAAATTATCTGTTGTTTATCTGAAATTCACATTTAACTGGTGATTTTTTCCCCCTCTAACTCTGGCAACCCAAGATGGCATCCACTTAGAATCTGTGATCTCAGGAACATATCGGTACAGGTGGCAAACTTTCCGGTCAGTCAACCCTACCTCATGTTCCATTGAGTGTCCTCTGCTCTGAGCCCCTTCTCATGTAAGAGGAGTTGCTATTTCAAACAGAACACTGTTTGTAAGACTTTGACGTTCCTCTTTCCCCCACTACTAATGGAGTGACAAATAGCCATTCTATTAAAATGCTTAAAATGTCCACGAATATAATTTATATCTTAATTAGCTGTCTGTTACCCATGTTTTGAAAATCATCATGCTTTGATTGAATAATATTTGATGAAATCTAAAGTTACAGTAATTTATGAGTGCTTTTCGGCTTTGTTTTTCTTATCTAATAAAATAGCTCTGGAATTTATATGAGGTCAGGACCTGTTAGCTCAATCACACACCGGGAGCTAGCCTCCAAATACCAGCTTTTTCTACAGTCCATCTTTGGTTCTCATTAGCCTTGGAGTATTTATAACTATACCCATTCATCATTCCTTCTTTTGAGATCTGGTGCCTCTGTGAGGAAGGAGGAAAAATACAGCACCACATCCTTGCAAAATTTATAAGCTTTTGGTGAGTTAAGACATTTGCTAAAGAACGAAATGGAGAACAAGAGAGATTTTGCAGAATCCTTGCGATTATTAGGAACCCCTCTGCTTTGCTTTTCTTGTTTTTAGTGAAAGAAAGAGAATACGGAGTCCTGAATTTGCCATTTTTTATTGTTGTATTTGATATCAAAAGGCAGGTCTGAGGATCTTTTTTCTTTCTTTCTTTCTTTCTTTCTTTCTTTCTTCCTTCCTTCCTTCCTTCCTTCCTTCCTTCCTTCCTTCCTTCCTTCCTTCCTTCCTTCCTTCCTTCCTTTCTTTCTTTCTTTCTTTCTTTCTTTCTTTCTTTCTTCTTCTTTTTTTAAACCTTAATTCGGTCGTGGAGTTTTGTCACTGGGGTCAGGGGCATCCAAATCAGACCCGAGAGGTACAAGCTCTGTTGTCTCCAGTTTGTAGAGTGGGGAGCCATATGGGGAGCCCTTTGCTGAGCTGTCCCCAGACACAGGTGGGTGAGTTGCTTTCAGGGCTCTGGATTCCTCCTCACTCTGGGCATTCGTTAGGCAGGTACGAGGCAAGCAGTGCCCGGCCACCTCTCGGCCTCCAGTGGCGTAGTGGCTCTGGCAGTTCGTCCTCTGGGGGGTTGGAGGATGAGGGCGGGGGGGGGGTGCGTGCACAGTGGTCACCCACGCCCTGGAGTCTTCCCTGCTGTGCTCTGGTAGCATAGCCCATGGCAAATCCTTTTCCCCCTGCTCAGGCTGCCCAGGCCGCTGCTCAGAGCTCCCTGCTGGGCTGGCAGAGAGAAGGGTCAGTATGCAGGAGGCTTTCTTTCCCAATCTCCTCTTTGCCAGGAGCTGAGAAAGGTCTGATTGAAAATATGCAGTGCGTGCGTGAGGTCGCTTATATGCTGATCTTTGTAAAGTGCAGCAAACATACTGTTTGCCTACGTGGATGCTTCCAATGGCTCCAGTGACCTGCAGGGAGAGTTATAACAATCTAATGATGGTAGCATGGTGGGGACTAAGGCCCAACAGGGCTACGAAGAGAAGAAAATAGAATGTGAAGATGAGGACGATCCAATGGGAAAGGAGGTGCTGGTGATGTAGGAGAAAGGGGATGACTACAGGAGAGAAGTCCCTGGTAGGTGAGGAGGGGTAGGGAGGGTGGTCTTAGCAGAAGGAACACTTCCTGTATTGTAATCAGTTGGAAGGTAGAGGACGTGGAATAGATGCAGCCAGGCTGGTGACATTGTTGCCGGGAAGAGAGGGTAGTTTTCATTTTGTGGCGCCTGTTTTCTTTACGATGTGTGTAATGATACGGCCAGGAGGGAGGGCTGAAGTCTGAGCCCTGAAGAGCTGGGAGCGTTGGAAAGTGTGCGTTTGGGAGGGGTGGAGGAGGAGTGTGTGCAAAGTTGAGCTCCCATTAGAAATATCCAGAGAAGTCATCACTTGTGCGGATCTGGGGCAGAGTGGCACTGGAACCCTGTTCTGCTCAACTACAGGGGCCCGTGACTTAGCAACACGCTTCCCCGAAGGTCGGAACCTCAGTCTGATCTGCCACATACTGCTTCTTTCCCCACTGAGTCTATTAGTTGTTAGAACACATACTGCCTTTTCCCCCCTGTTACCATTCCTGGGACTTCTTCCGTTCTCTTACCCCGCTGGCTCTCCCTCATTCGTGCATTGAACACCTAGCGGTGGCGGGCATTGGCCTCTGTTCTGTGAATACAGCTGTGAAAAAGGCAGAAGAGGTGCCCCGTCTCACGGAACATCTGTTCTAAGAGGGGGTGGCAGCCATAACCCAGTAAAGTGACAATTGTATATAATAATTTCAGATACTGGCAAGTGCTGTGAAGTCAGGAGCCAGGTGGTGAGACTGAGTGACCAGGTTGTTGCAAGGGGCTACTTTTGAAGGTCCCTTTGAGGACATGGCCTTTGAGTTGAGACCTGAAGGGCAGGAAGAAGCCAGCCATGCGCAATCTTTGAGAGCTGGGAGCTTTTTCTAGTCCTTGTGGAGAGGAGGAGACCTGATGAAAGAGAAGTCCTGTGGGGGTGAGACATTGGGATGGGGTGGGGCAGTCGTCTGGAAATTGTTGTTCAGAAGATTAAAATGTTAAAAATGTTTCCATCTCATTGTGGAAGGAGTCTCTGTATCTCCCGTCTTTCCTCCTTCCCTCACTGCCCTACGTTTCAACAACTATTCATTTCAGGAAACCGAATCATCCTGGAAGTACAAAAAGTGGTTTGATCTTCGGATCAGGCCCATTCCAAAAGGCACTCAGAAAATTGACCTGAAACACAAAATCAGAGCTCTTGTGTCAGGAACACAAGCAAACAATGAATAAGGAAATCGTTCTCTCAGTAAGAAGTTCCACCCAGGCCTTCCCTTGCTCCTGTTTTTCCTCCTATCTTAACTGTATGTTTGGCTCCTATCATATCTGAGGGCCTTCTTTATGTTTCCCTGCTGTCACACCCTGGGGGTAAAGGTAGCCGCAGCTGTGGGGTGATGGTGGACTGGACGGCTGGCCTTGTCAGGTTGTTTGCGTGCCTGTTGGGTGGGGCACAGAGGAACTTAACGTTTAATCTGCAGCCATAACACCATTTTATGGACTTTTCCCCGGGGGGACAAAAAGGCCGATAAAGAGGTCACGTTCTTAGCTCTCTCAAAAGTCAACTTTCCTCCTCATTCCTGGTGAATGTAAGCTAGAACTTAATTCCAAACTCTATGTTACCCTGGAGTCCTGAGCAGGTATCGTGCTGAGAAGAAAAATTTCATTTGCCGATTATTATATTTCCCCTTCAGGAATCTGAGAGCCAGAGGGATCTTGGGGCGTGTCTGGGTCACCCACAGAGGTCCCTAGGTTCGCCTTCTGAGCCCTGAACGCGGCTCTCCCTCTCGTGCATGGCCTCTCCAGGGCTGTAGTGTGTGCCTCCCGGTCTTCTCTCACTCCACAGTACACATAGACAAGGGTCATTTTGGCAAGGCATGTGGGGTTAATAGACAGGGTTGCTCAAGGCCAGACGTGACTGGCCGGGCCTGGGTTGGGGGGGGATGCACAGAACAAAGGAGACAATATCTTGGCACACGTAGAATCCGCTGGTGGCCCCTGGTCAGGAAGCACTACTGATAGATTGGACTCCTTGAGTGGATTGTATGCCCCTTGAGAGTAGGGGCTGTATTCATTCTTGAATAGTTTCTGAGAAGTTTTTTACAACTGGCAGAGAGCCCATGAATATGGTTGCTTTAAAAGCAACACAGATATCTTCGCTGGGAGATAACTACGGAGAATTCTTTCCAAGCTTTGTTGCTCACTGAAGATACATCATTGGGATCTCCAGAGTTGCACCGCTCAGGTTTGAGTTCTGGTTCGACCACCCATTGGCTGTTTCATCTCTTGAGGCCGAGATTTCCTCATTGGTACAGTGAGGATGGTAATATTTTCTGGTATGCAACAGAGTCCAGACCCTACCCCAGAGCTATCTGACTCCAAAGCCTTTTTTCCAAGTCACTCCATCAGAATTCCCATGTAGAAGTCTTTTATTAATACAACCACATTTATTAGATACTAGAGAAGTTCAGAGACTGCATTTTTTTTTTTAGAGAAAGTTTAGTGGTTTAGTTAAAATAGTTATTGGCCAACAATGGCTAGACTTGTAAAGCACCTGAGTTCAATCACTCAACATTTATTAGTGAGCATTATCTTATGCTTTGGGGTTAGAAAGATGGTCCTAAAAAAGATGATAGGAAAAGGGAGGATAAAAAGTGAGCCTGATGATATTCTTAAGGTTTTTGTGGTTGTTAATTTAGCAAAAATTACAAATAAGAATTCAGCTTGGTAATAAATAAATTTCTCTAAAGAAACCAAACCCCCAAGGATTAATATTAGGTTTCTTGCTTCTACTTTTTTTCTTCCTTAGAGAGAGAGAGACAGGGATGTGAGTGATGGGAAGAGAGGCAGAGGGAGAGAGAGAGAGAGAGAGAGAGAGAGAGAGAGAGAGAGAGAGAGAGAGAATTCCAAGCAGGCTCCATGCTCAGCACGGAGCCCCACATGGGGCTCCATCTCCTGATCCTGGGGCATCACGACCTGAGCTGAAATCAAGAGTCAGAAGCTCAACTGACTGAGCCACCCAGACACCCCTCTTGCTTCTGTTCTGAGTTCTGACTGGGGCTGAGCCTCATGAAACAGAGGAGCCATTGAGCTGGATATTAAAATGGTTGTTGTTAGGATGTTAGGAAATGATATCTGATTTCTCCACAATAGATATTGATTTCTTTGGTAAAAATTAGCATGAATGAAACTTGCTTTAGATGAATAGCACCAGACGGGTGCCTGGGTGGCCCAGTCAAGTAAGTGACAGACTCTTGATTTCGGATCAGGTCTTGATCTCACGTGGTAAGATCGAGCCCTGCATCAGACTCTGCCCCAAACGTGGAGCCTGCTTGGGATTCTCTCTCCCTCTCCCTCTGCCCCTCCCCTGCTTGTGCTTGCTCTCTCTCTCTCTCTCTCTTTAAAAAAGAAAAAAGAATAAATAAAAGATGAATAGCACAAGAAAATGATGTGGACAATCCTGTCTAGTAGATTTACAGTTTTGAGCTCATTGGAAATTTCTTAGTGTGTTTAAAGCTGCTATGAACCCAAGGTAAGATTAATTTTCTTGACTTGGTTTAGAAGCATGTCAAAAAAATTGACAACAGTAAAAGAAATGTGGAGGCCTGTTTAGCAGTGGTTCGTGTCCAGCAGCCCGCGATGTTTATAGGGGCTGGGATTTATTAGCAATATTACGTGTAGGTGTCTGTGAATGGCACAGCGAAACAGCGAAATTGCACTCTGTTCGGTTGTGTTTTGGGCAGTGGTTGGAATAGCCCTAGAGTTGAGTGCACCGTGGATTTTCAGTTCAAATTGAACTTGATTCAGATCCTGACTTTTTCCCCACTCTCGGATGACCTTGCAAAGCTATTCAGCTCTTCTAACCTTAGTATATTCATCCATAAATGGGAATAATAGTATCTCTTATTGCTGTGGTGGTTAAGTTAAATGGGAAAATGCATGTACATTGCTTAGAGCCTCACATAGAATAAGTATTCAGTAAAATGGTAGTTGTTAACAACAATTGTCATAATCATAGAGTCTCTGAGTTGAGAAGGATCTTATGGTCAGATAGACTTGACACAGGGTTTGGTTCTACCAGCATTAACCTTAGTCACGTAGCTTGCATCTCTGAGTTTCTGTTTCTTCATCCGCTCAGTAGAGATAGTATTTAACACAGGATTATGATAAAGATTATGTGACATGTGACATCTGTAAAGTGTCTACCACCAATTGACCCTCATAAATGGTGATGACTCTCTTCCTTTGGCTGACAACCTCTAGGGACAGAGCAGCTCAAGGGAGCTGGGATTATTAGAGCTTTACTTACACTGAACATTAGTTTTCCTGTGACATTTACCTGCCTGGCTCCAATCCCATGATCTGAATGATTGAGAAAGTTATTTTTGTTCACTGGGTCATGATTTTGATTATATCTAGAAATACTGTCAGGACCCTAACCCACTTACTTGATGGTTAAGATTAAAGTTCTTATTCTTCTACCATTGGTCTTTATCTCCTTTTTCCTGGAGACGTTCTGGGCGGAACAAAACTATTTGTGTACATGAGGGAAAAAGTTCCGAATCAAAAGACTGTGACTGTATGTCAGTTCACATTAATGTGTAGATTGGATAGGTCAGTGCTCTGTGTGGTTGTTGCCAGTGATTCAGAACGTAATATTGTGATCATCAACTTTTTAAATAATTTAATGCTAAGTGTGACATTTTAATGTACTTTGCTCCATTCTCTCTAACCACATGGGAAGCCCTGCAGTTTGAAGTCAATAATAATAATAATAGTAATATGCTGTTGCTGAAATGTGAAACATGAATGCGAAAGCATGAACAAAAGCACCTAAATAATTTTACTGCTCCTTTTCCTGAAGGGAGTTCCCCTGTGTGCAGACTCTTCCCTGAGGTTTAGGTGCAAAATCCCTTAATCATATACTTGACATTTCTACTCCTTATGTGCAAATTTATTTTATTTCTGTGGGCTGTTCCTGTGTGCCCTGCATAAAGAGACCTGGGTGAGATTATTATGTGTAATGTAAGATCTTACCTAACCTGCTTTTCAACATTTAGAACTAGGAGTGCTATGGCTGTTCTGATGTGAGTAGTTATCAGGTTTTAAAATCCAGAATTCTGGGTTTTCCTCTGGATGCCAGATTTAATATTCTACTGGCTAACAATTGCATGTTAACTATAAATTGCATGTTAACTTTCCTCCCTTCTCTCTAAGTGACAGTGATGGTCATCATGAACATATGTTCTGTGGTGGGCTCCTGGAGCCTTCAAAGCAAAATTTCCTTTTTTTTTTTTTTTAACGTTTATTTATTTATTTAGAGAGAGCATGAGCAGGGGAGTGGCAGAGAGAGGGAGAGAGAATCCCAAGCAGGCTCTGCACTGTCAACGCAGAGCTCAATGTGGGGCTCAATCCACAACCCTGGGATCATGACCTAAGCCAAAACCAAGAGTCAGATGCTCAACCAACTGAGTCACCCAGGCACCCTGCAGAATTTCCTTTATAAACACAGTACCTTTAAAGATGGTTTGCTTACTTGGTGTTATTTAAGGGACATTGGGAAAATTCTTCACCTTTTTAATTACACTGTTGGTGATTTATTCCTCTGGGGTCCACATCCCTCCTCCCCAGCACCCATGTTTCCCTGGAGGGACAGTCTATGAGTCCCTAGTACTCCATTATTCTATCACTTCCCTTTAGCTCCCATTTGTAGAGCTGCATAGGGGATCGTAGGGCAAGGTGGGTTCCCATTGGCCTGGAGTCCCTAAAATAGAGGTATCAGGCACAGAAATCCAAGAAAAGCCCAAGTGCACTGGGTTCCACTGTGTTTAGAGCCTTCCGGTCCAGCCTGGGCAGGAGGCAAGAAGGCCCAGTCCTGAGGTTGAGGCTGTATATGGGCAGTTTTATAGAATGGGCCAGTTAATTGTAAATTTTTTGTTAAAAATTCTTGCTTTGGGGTTGGTGCAGGGGGGAGTACAGCTTCCTAAAATGCCTTTCATCCCAATTTGTTTGACCTGTATGTTCCTAGAGGGCTTTGCTTCCCAAGGAGGACAATCCTGACAAGATCCCAGGGCCTGATCATTGCAGTCTCTACAACGGAGGACTTCAAATCTTTCGCCTTGGTCCATTGGCCCTCTCGTTCATCTACTCAAAATGGACTTGGTTTCTAGGGGACTACTTATGAGCTGTGGGACTTTGGGGAAGTCATATTACATTTGAATCTGATGTCCTTATGTACAAAAGAATATAAAATCTTTATCCTTCCCATCTGCCTCACAAGGTTGTGGTGAGGAACATGAGGAAAATGCTTTATCCAAACATTCAACAACGCGGGATAGACGCCGAGCAGAGGTTTGTGTCTAATACCCAGGTATCACATGGTCCCCCGTGCAGGGAGACAGAGCACTCTTCACGCCAAACGATTCCTCTCACCTACTGTATCCTCAGTGTGTAAACACCTAGTATGAATACGGTATTTGTTTAATGGTTGTGTGTAGTGTGATCTGTGCTATATTACATGTGGACCAATATGGGACAGTAGCAAAATGGCAGATTTGTACCTCATGGGTATGGAAAGACCTCTCAGGAGAGGCAATGCTTGAATTGGGCCTCAATGGATGAGTAAAGTTTTATGAAAAATTTATTATGTTGCCCTTATTTTTTTTTCATTCCATGGTAGACTGTCACTGGTCTCTGGACTGACATCTGGGAAACATTTCTTAACTTTTCACTTGTCCATTCATCCTAATGAAATCCCCTCATTGATGCATTTGTAAATGCATTACAAACAGGCTTGTTTTCAGATGAATGTTTTTAGAATATAAAACTTTATGATGAAAAACCTATTCATTTATCTGAGGCCCCTTTTACCTGATACTACTGCACTCCAAATTAAAACATGCTTTGTTTTTAGACCTGGCGTTTGTTTCTAATGGCAGGGTAATTATAGCGCACAGGAACACTCGGTGAGTCGGAACATACTTGCTATAGATGTTGAAATAGAATTTGTTCTTTTGAGGCAGGGATGGGAGTAAAGTCACAGACAGTAAGACAGGTTTTCTGAGAGGCCATGTTGATGGAATGAATGTGTCCCTTAGGGGGCATCTATTCATGGAGCTTGTGTTTTGTGTAAGTGCATTTTGTCAAAGAAAGTTTTGGTCCTTAGAAAAAATGTCATGTGAGGATATTGTGAAAATTAATGAAAAGGGTTATATAACTTTGGATCGATCTCTTTATTACCGTATTGCTGGAATAATTACATCTATGTTACATTATTGGCTAAATATTTTGCCTTGTAAAGTCGAGAGATGTGATTATTTGGGATATGTGGTTACAAGCAGAATAGTTTCCTAAATGGTATACTCCTTTTTCGTGAATTTTCTTGGGAAGTTTTCTTTCTTTCTTTCTTTCTTTCTTTCTTTCTTTCTTTCTTTCTTTTTTCTTTTTTAAATGTTTTTATTTATTTTTGAGAGGAGAGAGAGAGAGAGATAGAGCATGAGCGGGGAGAGGGGCAGAGAGAGAGAGGGAGACACAGAATCCAAAACAAGCTCCAGGTTCTGAGTTGTCATCACAGAGCCCGATGCGGGGCTTGAACTCATGAGCCATGAGATCATGACCTGAGCTGAAGTTGGACGCTTAACTGACTGAGCCACCCAGGCACCCCCAGAAGTTTTCTTATTGAAGCCTTTAAGGTTACTGTGATAGGTTCCAGTTATTACCTCTAATTTTATGGAGAGATGCTTGGGGTTGCTTGAAATGGTCCTACAGAGCAATGCCTTATGAGTAGGATATGCAATTACTTTTACATTTTCTGTTTCTTTTCTTACCATCCACTGTCTTTCAGGCTGTCCTTTTTCCCATTCCTCACCCTCACCTTTTTCATGGGCTTCTTTCCCATAGCAGATAAGCATTGACTTGTCAGCCCCATGTTTTCAAAAATCTTACTTATACATCTCCTGTTGGAAATCTAATACCCTGTAGGAGGTATTCTTGCCAAAATATTGAACCAGAATCCAATCAAACTTCTATGTCTAGATACCAATTTATAAGATATAGAGGAATCAGATGAATGTTACATGTTACTTCAAGGATGCGACCATAAAAAAAGATACTTTTACGGAATAAATGACCAAGGGGAGAAAGAAAGAAAGAAAGAAAGAAAGAAAGAAAGAAAGAAAGAAAGAAAGAAAGAAAGAAAGAAAGAAAGAAAGAAAGAAAGGAGGGAGAGACAGAGAGAGAAAGAAAGAGAGAGAGAAAGTCAGTCAGTCATGTAGGAGAACGTGTAGGTTAAAAGAGACTGAAAGAGTTGTCAGCCAGTTATAACATATGGACTGGATTTGGATCCTGATTTAAACAAACTGGAAATACAGTAAAAACATGTAAGGCAATAGGGGGGAAGCTGAACACTATTGGATATTTGATGCTTTTAAGGAGTTACTGTTCATTTTTTAAGATGTGATAATGCCAACATGGTTTTGTCTTTTTAGTGTGGTCCTTTTAGAGGTACATACTGATATTTAGGAATGCAGTGACACGAACTGATAATTGTTGAAGTTTAGACATAGGTACAAGGGGCTACATTAGATGTTCTCTCTACCTTGAATATATTTAACATGTCTTGTAAGAAAACATTTTTAAAAAAACAACAGCAGGGGCGCCTGGGTGGCGCAGTCGGTTAAGCGTCCGACTTCAGCCAGGTCACGATCTCGCGGTCCGTGAGTTCGAGCCCCGCATCAGGCTCTGGGCTGATGGCTCGGAGCCTGGAGCCTGTTTCCGATTCTGTGTCTCCCTCTCTCTCTGCCCCTCCCCCGTTCATGCTCTGTCTCTCTCTGTCCCAAAAATAAATAAACATTGAAAAAAAAAATTAAAAAAAAAAAAAAAAACAACAACAGCAGACCAAAACTCTACTTTGAACCTAGCCCTGTCCATACTGCCCATTACTTCATATACATTTCTGGAAAGAGTGGTCTACACTCACTATAGAGTCGGAAATAGTTGGCAGCTGTTGCTGTTTCTTCTGTGCCCTCTGTCTTAACTGTCTCCTTCCTAAGCCCCCCTCTCTTCTTGCTTTATACTAAGAGTTCTTAGCCTGCAAGTTCATAGACAAGTGTCAGAAGATCTATAATTTTTGTGATATTTAGTGCCTTTTCTGTATTTGCAAATGAACATTTTTTAGGAGGTTAAGCTCATGACTTTTATCAGAACTTAAGGGTCCATGATCTAAGACGGTTAAGGGTCCATGACTTAAGAAGTTTAAGAACACCTCGTGACTTTTTCTTCTACCTGCATGTTTGGTATTTCATATTTGCTGTCTGGTCCTCAGCTTCAGCCTGTCCTATGCTTCAGCCTCATCCATCCATTTGTCTGGTCTTTATCTCCACCACCACCTCAAAGATAACACGTTGGGGTGATGATTTTACCATATACCCATTATCCTCTCCATGTCAAATACTTCTGACTTAGCCCAGATTTCACTTTTTTCTTTGTTTGAACACCTGCATCTAAGTGGTCATCAGACTGTCATCGTCCTAAAGGTTACCCCTGTGTCCTGCTCTTATTTGGTACAATGCCTTCATTTGGATGCTCACAGCCCCTCGCGTGGCTACTGGACTACCACTGTGAACCTTCTTACTGATCTCCTTGCCTTTCGCTCAGTGCCTTCTGTTCCCAGAAGTGATGCTACTAACAGAAATCCGGCCATTTTGCCTCTCTGTTGACATCAGTGGCTTATAAGATCTTAGCAAGGCTCTTCATTAGGCAGCCCTGGTCTACTTAGGCAGTCTAATTTCCTGACACTTCCTCCTCAGACCTATTTAGAGCACAACATATTTGTCAAATCTCCTAGGCTTTGCTTATATATTCACTCTACGTGGAAGTCACCACACCTTACCACTACCCTGCCCTACCCATCTTGACAACATGGGAAATACCACTTTCTCCTTCAGGTGTTAAGGATGGCCCTTCTCTCAGAGGCTTCCCTGGTGGTCCCCTAGAGCACTCGGGTGCTTTCTGTCATATGCTCACCCTGCCAGTTGTACATCCTGCCACTAAGTGTTGTTGTTTTTAATTGCCTTGTAAGTGTTTATAGGGCCTGTTAATACCCTGTTAATACCTTCAGAGCATCTTTGAGACTAGCTTTTGTCCAATACTGGTGGAATGAGCATTTAATAAGTGGTTGCCAAATGCATGCTGACCTGAGCATCCAGAGAATCTTCCTTTCCTACGTGTGGGTGCCATCTTGAGCTCTTTCAAGGAGATAGTGGCAGAGAGACCACAGGGCTTCTTTTTCTCTTGGATCCCATTTTCTGAGAAGAGGAGATGTGTCTTGAGTGGCCACTGGGAGGGGAAGGTGAGAGACCATTTTCAAGTAGAAGTTTTTCTTCTTTGGTGACTCCATTATTTCCCTCCCTGTCTAGGTTTCTCTGTTCTCTCCCATTTCGTAGTGACTCCTTTAAAATATGTGAATAAAGGGTTTGAAATAAGACTACTCTCTTCCTAAACTTTCTGCCTAAATATATGTATTTTAAAAATGAATTTAGTGGATTGAACTTCATTTTTAACGTATTTTATAGTATTTTTAAAAGCAATGAAAATAGGGACTTAACTAGATTTCTTACTGCCCCTGGGGCCACTGAACTTGGTATTGATAATGGACCCATTTTTTCCAGAAAATTATTATTTAAATCTTCTGAGAACATTTTTAGTTGGAAAAGCCTTTGGTAATGATCTCAACGTTATACCAGTCAGAAATTAAGATCTCGATCTCGATTATATTCATAAGTCCACAGATTGGCAGCTGTGAGTTTGTATCTTACTGTGTGATTGTGCCTCCATATAGCTTTCCATCAGGGTTAACTAACTTCATCTTGCCAGCTCCATGGTGGAAAAGGCATGACTCTCCTGAGTCCTGAAAATAGGAAAGGAAAGCTTGCATTGGATTTTGTAATCACAGAAAAGTCTCCCTGCCTAGTGTGCAGGATATGGGTAAAGACAGAACACAAGATGGAGGGAGGTATCTTCCTGGTAAAATTGGGGTGTGTGGTGCCTTCAATTCCAGGCGTATGAGTCATTTTTTTGAAGATAGCACAGTGAGGTCGTAGTAGGTGGATGCCTGGTACAGTCATCGAGGGGATGGTGTGTGGGTCACCTTGCAGAGCGGCCCCATGAAGGGTTTGTCACTCGGGGTTTATTTATTTATGAAAAAAATTTTTTTTAAGTTTATTTATTTTTGAGAGAGAGAGAGAGAATGAGACAGAGCGTGAGTGGGAGTGGGGGCAGAGAGAGAGGGAGACACAGAATCCGAAGCAGACTCTGGGCTATGAGCTGTCAGCATAGAGCTCAATGTGGGGCTCAAAATCACAGACTGCGAGGTCATGACCTGAGCCAAAGTTGGACACTTAACTGACTGAGCCACCCAGGCACCTCACTTAGGGTTTAATCAGAGAAATGCCCCTTTGCCGGCTTCCTCGGCATCAGTGAAATGGAGAGCATCGGGTGCAGGCCCCTGGGGAGCCCTCCAAGCCCGGTGCCCCTCCAGGTAGGATGCTAATTACTACCCTTTCCTGGACTCCCCTGGCCCCCACTTAGAACGTGCTAGGTGCCTAACCAGCTAACCTGTAGCACTGAATCGGGGAAGGGGATTCATGATAGAATATGTTGTCTTCCCAATAATGTTGCATTTTAGTGGATGTCAACAGTGTCATCATACAAAGAAAGAAAAATCTGTTGAGTTTTATGGTGACAGGTAGCAGAGATGCTATTCCCAGTAAATTACCTACCTTGTAGGTTATGGCATACCCCAAAGGTGTGCACGAATATACACACACACACAGCTAGATAAAAGTTGTCAAAATAAACATGGAACCAAATTGCCTGTCCTTTAGCTTTAATTCTCCTGTCCTCTGCTATGTCCATGGCTATATTAAACTTAATTAAATTTCATCTGGATGAAAGTCTTTATAAAGGTCAGGGAGAAAACCTAACTCATTTTTTTGTGCTAATGAGTTCTTTTATTCTTTGAAATCAGAAATGAGGATGGGGGGAAAAAAAAGAAGTTTCAGATGACCTCTGAATTCACCAGTATAGAAATTGCTCATTAAAGCTGTGATTTGAAGAAAATGAATCGCATAAAAATAATTGCCATACCTGTTCTTTTTAAAATTTTATATGTTTCACCAATTTTGGAACACTGGTTTTAATCTCAGCGTACCCATCAATAGTTGTACGCTTTGTGGCTCTAGAGAATTCTATACACATACGCACTTCTCTGAAGACTTAGGCGTGGTTGCACCACATGCTCAAAAACAAACGCATTAAAAGCAGCAGAATTTCCCCCGAAGTGAATATCTTACACACCAAAAGTCTCCTCTGCTCCAAGTTCATGGAAAGGGCATTAGCAAATTATAAGCATCTGAAGCTGAGGTTTTCCATGTTTATAAACTTAATGAGCAAATGCTCCATTGAGTGATTACATTCTTTATAAATAATTGTGTTTTTAGAAATAAATGTTAACGTTAGTTTGTTATTGGAGATGAATGGAAGCATTAATCCCCAAGTGATCTTTTGCTTCTCCTGGGAGGCAAAATATTTCGTGACATTGAAATCAGAAGTCAAAGACAAACCTAACTACTGAGATGAAATTTACCCCTGGGTAGTGGATGGAATGCTTCTTAAAGTCCTGGTCATGTACATGTGTGTTGTAGAAGTGTTTCTGATGAGAATTTTGTGGAATGAGTTTTGGAGGGTGCTTACTTTTTTTTTTTAACGTTTATTTATTTTTGAGAGACCGAGAGAGACAGAGAACGATCAGGGGAGGGGCAGAGAGAGAAGGAAACACAAAATCCGAAGCAGGCTCCAGGGTCTGTACTGTCAGCACAGAGTCCGACGTGGGGCTCAAACCCACGAACCATGAGATCATGACCTGAGCCGAAGTCGGACACTTAACCCAACTGAGCCACCCAGGTGCCCTATGGAGCTTACTTTTTATTAACAAGGTAGAAGGTTTGGTTGGCAGGAAGGATGGTATCATTGTCATATCTCTGATGAAGGGCTTATTATTCCCTTTAAAAGATTTTGGATTCTAGGGTCTCCAAAGACTGGTGCAGAGCAAAATTCCCCTCCTTTGCAAGGGCGGGTATGAGACCAGCTCTCTTATCAGTCCAAAGGGAGATCGAACTTCTCATCTCATCGGTGGGTCACCATTGCATATGGGTGACTGGATAATGTTGTGTTTGTGAGAAACAGAAGAATTAAGGTTCCCTGCGAAGCAAGTTATGTGTTTTTCTGCTCGTATAGTAGTAGGGTCTTATTTGCCTCATCATCCTGACTCTCATATGGTGGCCAGAAGAGGGGTAACCACTCCATGCATTGTTTGCACATCAGAAAGCCATGATTTGTATACCTTTACATGATACATCTATGTGGCTGGTGGCTCAGAACAGACTTTGGTTGATCTTTTTGTGCTAACAACTCTAGGAAATTCTGTGAATGGCTATTTACAGTATCCCACAGGATTGGTGACATTGTTCAGGTTATACCTGGTAGGAACAAAAACTGTCTCTTGCTTGTTTATTCTCTCAGCCTGTCCGCTCTTGAGCTCTCTTTTCTTGTGACCCAGCATAATTTGATGAGCAGTTTTTAAGCCCTTTAAAAAATTTAGTAGCTTTGCTTCACCTCTGTTGTTTGTGCCTTAAAAGCGTTCTCTGGCCTCATGAATGGAAAACTTTCAGTCAGAAGGAAGCATATAGCCTTTTGCTGGGAGGGTTGCTGTGTTCTAGAGCCCATTGGTCTCTACACAGCCAGGGTCATTTCCCTCCTAAATGGTAAACAAGCTGGCTGAGGAGGAGCCACAGTCTGTTTCTAGAAAAACCTTAGAGCTGGGAAGCACGCTATGAAACGCCTCTAAGTGGTGAAGACCTCAGTGTACATCACTTTGGGAAAAGGCAGCTGGAGTCGTGTTAGAGCCAAGCTTATCCTGAAGAGATAACCCCTTTTCCAGAGCTTCTCTGAGCAGAGGGGAGAACTCAGTACTAACTGACTTTGGCATCCACGAAGTCCCAGGTAAATGCACCATCGTGTCTTGGGTGCAGGTTGAGCAGAAAGCAATGCTTCTGACTTTGTGATTCTTTCTTTGCTTTCTACACAATTTTGAAGTATTGACAAATACGCAGTTTAGTAACATATTTTTACTTGATCTGCCTTTCTCTGGAGACTAGTGTTTCATTTTCCTGAAGGAAACAGCCCCGTGTAAACATTGGTCTAGGTGTCAGTGTTTTGTCTTTTCATTAATTTGCTGAATGCACCGATGTTAACGTCCTCTCTTATGTTCCAAAGCTTTGACTTTGCTGGACACCGCCGCCTATATTCCTTTTTAATCTCTGAAGAAATCTTTACCCAAACTGGTTTTTTTTTTTTTTAAGTAGGTTATTTGTTTACAACTGCCGTGTTTGACTTGTTCTTCAAGAAATAGCTGTTTGAAAAAAAAAATAGCTGTTTGTTTTCATGCGTGAAACGTTAGGGATTAAGGGACAGTGAGTGCCAGATATTTTATAGCTTTTGTCTGTATAAGTTAGAGTTTAATGAATGAAGCTGCTTTCCTGCTTTTCCCAGAATGTGCTTTTAAACTGCAATTTTGGAAAGTCAACTGTGCAAGAGAAGAGAGATTATATTTAAATTTTCTTTCCAGCAGCTAGAGAGATTGAAGTTTCTTTCTCAACTTGAACATAGGAAACAAACTATTGCATGGGTCAAAGGATGGCACGCATCATGTGGAGGCTGCGAGTGCGCCATACTAAACACGTACCATTGGTAGCAGATCCACAAGGAAAACACTTGAAAATACATACAGAGAGTACATTTCTTTTGTTTTCTTTACTTTTGGAAAGGCAGCGAGAGGGAAATTGTGTACGTGTAAAACTAAATTCTTATCCAGTAGTGGAAACTGCGAATCAAAGGAAAAAGGAGAATATTTCAAGTTTCAATATATTTGGGGGCACCTGAGTGGCTCATTCGGTTACGCATCTGACTCTTGACTTCGGCTCAGTTCATGATCTCACCGTTCGTCGGCTTGAGTCCCATGTCAGGCTCTGCGCTGACAATTGCAGAGCCTGCTTGAAATTCTCTCTCTCTCTCTCTCTCTCTCTCTCTCTTTCTCTCTTTCTCTCTTTCTCCCTCTCCCTCCCTCCCCCCCTCTCCCTCTCCCTCTCCCTCTCCCCCCCTCCCCAGCTCTCTCTCAAAATAAATAAACTTAAAAAAAAAAGTCATTCAAGTTTTGATATATTTGACACACTTCATTATGATATGGTTGAGTAGATTTGAAACCTTTAATTTTATATGGATAATCTATTATCAGAGTAGGTATAAATAGAATCAGTAATTACAGTCACAGATATTTAGAGATGAATTTGATGGTAGGTCCAAATAGCAGTGGGCAACATAACCCAGTATCAATAGCGCGTGGAAGAGCTAAGGATCTCTCAAAAGGCATCCAGTTCAACGCTGTGATTTCCCTAAACTCTTTATGAATTAGAAGCCACTGATCTCAAGCAAATCAAAACTGTTCTCAGACACCTGCATTCTTTGGAGAAATTAGGGAGTAGTAAATATATTTCTTTTATATAGGCCGTTTTAAATTAGTTAATTATATCCTTATTTCAATACAGTCTAGATTCTGAAAGTAGGAATTAGAGTTTAATGAAGTATAATATGTCCTGTGTGTCTAATATAACTATCCTGTCATCTGAATTTTGGATTCCTCAAAGCTCCACTGTTAAAAATAACAAAGATGTTTGTAAGTTTGTCCCTAACCTATGACCTGACATTTTAAAAAGAACAAATGAGCTCTCTCCAGACTTTCAGTGCCATTGTTCACAGGGCTGTCTCCAAAGTTGGAAGGAGCCTCGAGGTGTTATTTAGCCACAGATGTAAAGTGACCTGTTTGTAATTGGACTTGTAAATAAAACCTCTGAGAACAGTGTTTCTGAAACTTCTACCTGCCTACTAATCCCTGGGTATCTTGTCAGAAATGCAGATTCTGGGGCCCGGGGGTAGAGCCTGAGATTGTGCATTCCTGAAAAGATCCTAGGTAGAATCCCAATCCTCTTGGTCCCCTATGTCATACTTTGAGAAGACAAAGTCTTAAAAAGTAGTCGTGAAATGGCCAACCCGCACCCCAAATTAAGAATTCTCCTTTTATACATTCTCCCTTATGGGTATTATGTTGGCAGCAATATTTTCCTGCTTTGGGGTCATTGATGAAAGTCAAGCACAAATGGTTACCTTTCTGGGATTGCTAATATTAAGATTTACTGTAAACCTCTTTCAACATGACTACTAAAAGCTCCATGCCTTTCTTGTACCCATTGTATTTCAAGCACGTAGAATGGCTCCTGGCACATGCTGGGCCCTGAATAAACACCTGCTGAAGGAGGTCATACGTGAATACACATATAACATTCAGATTTGGGGACATTATGAGTACTATTCATTTTGAGTTTTCACTGTGAAATTTTTTTTTAATTTTTTTTTCAACGTTTTTTATTTATTTTTGGGACAGAGAGAGACAGAGCATGAACGGGGGAGGGGCAGAGAGAGAGGGAGACACAGAACTGGAAACAGGCTCCAGGCTCCGAGCCATCAGCCCAGAGCCTGACGCGGGGCTCGAACTCACAGACTGCGAGATCGTGACCTGGCTGAAGTCGGACGCTTAACCGACTGCGCCACCCAGGTGCCCCTCTGTGAAATTTTTAATACCCCACAGGAACACATGAAGAAAGTACCTAATTCTCTGTAAGTATAGTGTAGAGTGTAGATTACATACATACTGGATCCTGGGTCTTCCTTGATGAGAGTTGTCAGGTTGATACCTGATCTCTTTTCATTGCTTCCCACTGAAATGTAGCTTCCTTAATTAACCAAATTAGGCAATCTCATTATGATAGCAAAGAGTTCAAGGGCAGTATGAAGAGTTTACTTACAAGTTAGAAACTTGATAATCTTTGGAAAGGTTATGATATGTTTATATTCATTCACCATAAAGATATTCCTACTCTTCCTGTTTAGAAACAGCTATGATAGCACAAGTCCCAGATTTGATATTTTTCATGTTAAAATTCTCCAAGCGTCAATTCAAACCGTACCTTCTGCGCAGACTTTCTGGAATCCATCCAGAGACGCTTTGTAACTTGATCTCCGGTGCTTGGTTTGGTGCCGGCCATATCAGCTTCTTGTATTGCAGTCTTTGTTCATCTTTTACTGTCCCAACAGTCACTCCATCGGAGAGAAATGCTTTCATCTGTATATTTTTATATGTCCAGGTGTGCCTAATCTAATGCTGGCCCACAGCAGCACTAAGTGTTGACTGAAGAAGCGAATGAATGGTTTGAGCATTTAACGAGAGAAAGAAGACCAAACCAGGCAGAAGTTATCTGGGACAGCTTTCTGGAAAAAGTGATGATGCTCATTTGGTTTGACGCTATCTCCTGCCTTATAATTATGATAGCCCTGCTGCCAGTATTTGAGAGTTGTGTATAAATGCTCCACAAGAAGACAGTGTTGCTGCATAAAGCAGCAAACTGTGAAGATATTTACAGATGTTCTGAACTTAATTCTTACTCAAAGGAAGGAGCTTTTGGGGGGACATAGAAGTGTCTAGAATTGCATCTGTCATCTGGAAAGGAAGGTTGGTATGTTCAACAAATACTTCTTGAGCAACAATGAGTAAAACTGGTTACCCACTTTCCAGGAGTTCATGCCCTACTGACACGTAGACTGACACCAAATAGACTATAAGGAGCTCTGTTGTGGAAAAGCGAGCCCAGTGCTGGCAGAACCCAGAGGGAGGAGGCACGGATTCCAGCTGGAGGTGGTAGAAGCTAACGAGTCACATAGAAATGTTTTCCATACATTCTGTCTCTCAGTGGTGTCTGAAGTAGAATCCCTCTGCCACAGGCAGTCTGACCTCTTTGTGATCATTCACATGGATGTTGGTGTGGGAGCTCGGTCATCTGCAAGCTGCTCTCCCAGTACTGCCTTGCCCAGACTCTTCTGGACTCGTGAATCTGTGCAGGATTCTTTTGTGCCCGTTGGATGGGTATCTTGCCGGCTGTCAGTATGCTTGCTTTCCCCATGTTCAGTCTGGTGTGTTCTGAGCTGTTACGTAGATAAAGGAAGGGTCCTGAGGCTTTTTTATGGGAGTTAAGCTGGGTAGAAAGCCATTTTTTATCATCTAAGGCCTGTATACTTCCTGATACATTTTCACTTATTTTTTAATGATAGCTGTCTTCTGTGAAGTGTCTACTAACTGATTGGTATCATGGCAGTTGCATTGTAGCTATCGCTTCAAATGCTCAGAACTATCCTACAGGGTTGACGGTGTTTATATCCATTTTATAGAAGAAGAAACTGAGGTTTAAGAGATTAACTTACGCTGGTCTCAGAGCTGGTAAACAGTAGAGCCTCATTCTTTCCCCAGTCTGTCTGACTCCAAAACTTAGGTTCTTTTAACTGTCCCTTTCAGCCTTTGTAGGTGGAATTGAGTCACCTGGTCAAGGGGACTGTGTTCCTTCCTTTATGGAGCTTTAGCTGGGGGCTGTGGTATTCGAAGCCTGGATAACTGATCCCAGTAGAGGAAGTATTACTGTTTTGTGGTGTGTACAGATTATTCCAGTGGTGTTTGCCTTTTTGTCTGTCTTCTGCTAATATTTGTTTCTCTTCAGGAATTTTGATAGGGGATTGATTGATAAGATTGATAGGGGAAAAAGGTTTGTCACAATCTCCCAGTCTTTCATTCATCTGTGCTGGGTCCCAGTGGGGAAACCGACAAAAGGAATTAACATATATACTGCTAGGTCTAGACTGCTTGAAGCAGTAAAAAACTATGTATTACGCTTGGCACACGTATACTGAATAGTAAATGGATATGGTTTTGACTCTGCTATAATTTGAAACAACTCCAAAAGTATTTCAATTTAATATCTTCATTTATTTATACCAGCTCTGGCTTTTCCAACAATCTGGCTTTTTGCCAGTTATCATAGAAGATTGGAAATTTTCTCATAATAAATTCATTCATTTATTGATTTCTAAATACATGCTATAAAAAGAATTTTGAGAGAATCAAACTCAGACTAATTCAGAATTAAAGGGCATTAAAGTTTATGTCAGGAAACAAAATGATAGCATGCTGGAACTTTACAAAGTGTGAGGAGTTCGCTCTTTCATAAATGAGTTTGTGACAAATTTAAATAAATAGGAATCAGGATGGCATTTGTAATAAGTTTCTCTGTTTTAGAGGTTTTCCCATTCCTTAAATAAAGTTAAGTGTATGCTCTTTTATTAAAAACTAGACTGTGGGGCGCCTGGGTGGCGCAGTCGGTTAAGCGTCCGACTTCAGCCAGGTCACGATCTCGCGGTCCGGGAGTTCGAGCCCCGCGTCGGGCTCTGGGCTGATGGCTCGGAGCCTGGAGCCTGTTTCCGATTCTGTGTCTCCCTCTCTCTCTGCCCCTCCCCCCGTTCATGCTCTGTCTCTCTCTCTGTCCCAAAAATAAATAAACGTTGAAAAAAAAATTTAAATAAAAAAAATAAAATAAAATAAAAACTAGACTGTGGCTCAGTCTCTTAAGCGTCCGACTCTTGATTTTGGCTCAGATCATGATCTCACGGTTTGTGGGATCGAGCCCCACATCCGGCTCTGCACTGACAGTGTGGAGCCTGCTTGGGATTCTCTCTCCCTCTCTCTTTGCCCCTCCCCTGATTGTACTCTCTCACTCTCAAAATAAATAAACATTTAAAAATATCCCAGAATCTTAGCAGTATTTGTATTTACTTAAACATCATGTAACTGCCTCCTATGTGTATTGCATTGTGCTGTTTGTTGTGAAGTACTTTTGTTTCTGAATCTTGATTCCTTTCTGGAGAATGATGACATTATAGAGACTTTTCCAGGGTCCCAGACTTTTAAGCGTTAGCTTCTACCATCTTCCCTAGAGGAGTAGATTACAAAGTGATCTGGGGAGTAATTTATTTGGTAAATAGCCTGACTTTTAAGAAGTTCATCACTTTAACAGATTGGGCTATATTTTTCCAAAATGTAAATTGTTCCTGGAGAAGGTGAAGAGTAAATCAGACTCTTTGAAGGTTTGCCTGAACATTTTTAGGTCAAAGAGTAAAACCTGTTAAATCTGTGTCCTGAAGGAATTAATTGATGCCGTTTATAAAAAGTGCCTCGTTTGGCCTTGTGGAATATTGAAAGGGACTGCTTGCAGCTCTCCTTGTTTACTTCCCAGTGACTGAATGCCTCTCCTTTCTTATAAAAGGATTGTATGACTATTTGTTGTGCTGTATATTGCTTTAAGATCCCCAAACTGCCCTAGGATTGTTATGGCTGGCATACTTCATTAGCACCTTCTCCGCTTTTAAGATTCACATTATTTGGCAACATGTGTTGAACATCTTCTATGCATCCATCAGTCAGTACTGGGAGTGGGGGATAGATTTTTTTTTTTGAAGTGAGTAAGAGTCCCTGCATTTGTCACTCATGGTCTAGTTCAGGAAACAAACATAGGAGGCCGTGAGGATGCAGTGAAGAGCTGAGAGCAAACAGCGGGAACAGGAAACACCAAAGCCTTCCTAGAAACCTGATGCTTTTGAGCAGAGTATAGAGGTTGAGTTGACCTGGTGTGGAAAATCTTCATAAATGCTTTTACATCCATTCCCTTCTCTTCCGTCATTCCCCACCCCCCCCCCCCGCCAGCTGCTTCCAGTTTCTTCAGCCCCCTACAGCTGCCCAGCATGTATTTTCCTCACACCCCATTTCTCTTCAGCTCTTTTTGTTCTTCAGGACTTTTCCACACTGGGGCTGCACACACAGCCCCCCTCCACAACAAAGAATGCAGCGCAAGCAGGTGTCCTGAGAGAAAGACACATTTCCTCCACAGTAGACTGGAAACCATCACCACTTTTCTTTAGACATCCTAGGCACAAAGTGAATTCAAAATCATGTGGATAGCTAGTGATAGAAATAGATCAGAAGTGGAGGGATTAGCAAGCGGTCAAAGGAAGTCACTCAGTGAATCCCCAAATCCCAGCCATCACTCTGCTCATTCAAGCTTCTTCTAGCACTGTCAGGAGACACAGGATCCCTTTACGGATGTTTACATCCCAAATAAATGCAGCTTGTGTAGACATTCAATAGAAATTGAGCTGTGGATGTGCCAACAAGAGGTACTAAGGTCAGAGATGTTATAAATACCATCAAATATGCTCTGATACTCTTACTGATTTCTTTTGTTCACTAAAACTCTGTTACTCTCAAGCAAAGGAAATAAAATGGTTCACTACCCCTTTTTCTAAAAATAGCACATCCTTTCTTCCACACATGGGGAGCACCCTAGATCTGGATTAGCTTTACAGGTATCTAGAGTCTTATTAGTGGTGTCTTCTAAGACACTAGCGAAGACCCTGGAAGATCAACAGGGCCAATTTGTGTGAAAGGCTCTGCAAGTGGTAAAGTGGTGTATAAAATCAGTTGTTCTGCATCTGTGATACCAGCAGGTGCCCTTAATTCCATAGCTGTCCACCACTGACATTGAGGACTGGTATCCTTACTTTTCTCCATCGTGTCTCCATTTGCCTTCTCTTCCTCGTCTCCATTTATCCGCAGAACATGCTGATACTTACATGCCTGTCATCTTCTGAACATCACTGTCAGAGGTAGCATTTGTCCGTTTCACCACTTTTCCCCGTTCCTGTGACCCAGGAGCACCCACATCATCCATTCCATTGGCCAGGTCTTTTGCTTAGGACTTGAGTGCTCAGCCAGTCAGGGCTTGAACCAAGGGCTTGTTCTTTGTATGCAGTGTGCTGGCCTCATCTATCTAATGGACTCTTCTAATGCCAGTGGACAGGACTCCCCAATGCCCTATATACTCTGGTTTTTAGTCTTCTTGACAGAACGTTGTTGTTATCCAGCTTCTAATAATGGGTGGTTGAGTTAGAGGGAAGAGAATCTCATTGGATCAGTGAGTCTAAGGTTTTTGATCCTAAGCACACTGCATAGGCAACCTCCTGATCTGGAGAGCCCTGGCCAGTTTGTGTCTCTGTCCTAGGGCACTGCTACTGATAAATCCTCCTGATTATGGCTGCTACCCAAAGATGTATCCTATTGGTGAGCTAGAGCCATCAGCCAGGAGTCAGCTAATACTTAAAAAGAATGCAAGTCTGGCTGCTGCATTTCCTGTCTTGTGGATTGATGATCTTGGGCTGTTTTGCTGATGTCATTGTACATCTGGTTTTTTGGAGTGAGCGTAACAAGGAAGGAGAATGGTTAATCTAGCAAGAACTCATTATACCATGAGTGATGAAGGGTGGCTCCTGTTTTATTCCTATTTGATTTGTTTGCTTCATTGGGGAAAACAAATGATTATGTCACCCTATAGAGAATTTCACTTTCTCTTTGACATACAAATAAACAGCCTCCCACATTTCATTTATTTTTGCCACTGCTAGTGGTTGATTAAAAAAACACATTGTTATTCTGCTTTCCTATATCATGACCTTCAGTACTGGGTAAGGAAGAGAAACCAATAAAGTACGTATATTTTTTAGGAAATGAGGGATCCTTTGCTACAAATACCCCTAGAAACCCAGGTTCATTAAGGAGATGTATGAGATGATGACAAAACCAAACTAAAGAAGAGGGAGGAGAACTGCGTCTTCATTTTATTTCCTGTAATGTGTCTTGGAGGTGAGGATTCGGCTCTCATTAATTCATTAAAGCAAAACTTCTTGCCGTCTTCCTCTGACAAAATGTTCCTGGTAATGGGCACATTCATTCATTTCCACTAAGAACATGTGTTCAGCCTTTGGTATCTAAAACACAAGTGAGGTGTTAGTTGTTAGAGGTTCCAGATGCTGGCTAATTTGGATTTTCCCAGGGCCAAATTGGCAACCTTGTGGCCGCTAGTCTCTAGTAATGTGTGTATTTGCTATTTATATCCCTTGACACTTGGGCTTTTGGAGCCCAGCAAGAGGTGTTTTGTGATACTTCCAGTGCCAGCCAGTATTGATTTGTGATTAGCCAAACCTGATTTGAACAGCAGTTTGCAGGCCCATGTCTTGGAGGTATGTGGATATTGCTCAGTGGAGGGTATAGATTAGGGGGTCTTGACATTCTGTTGCTAGGTTACTGAACCCTGAATTACTGAACCCTGAACGTAGCATTTGTGTTCTAAAATTGTTATTTATGGTCGAAAGCAGCTGCTGCGCATATTTGGGGGGAGAGTATGGTGAGATATAAAATAAATGAAACTAAATCGTTAGACACAGTACATCAAACAGTAATTATAAGGAAATGTTTATGGCAAACTAGGAAAGAGATTGATTCCTCCTCTTTCTGCCCCTTGCAACATTGGGAGACTTATTTAGCTCGTGTTCATGGAGTTGTTGGGCCAGCCTCTACAGAGCCATTATGTGAACTCAGTCATGACCTAGACTCTGTAATAAAAGTCAGCCGATGCAGTTGTGGATGCTCTAGCCAACGCTCCTGATCTGGGGTGCATGTGGGGGTGGCAGTTTTGGCTGTACGTTTTTCTTTCTTTCCCTTTTGATTCCTTTTTTACTGAATTTTCTCCTCTATTTGTAATTTTTTATCATATGGACAGAAGTTTCTATTTAAAAATAACCTTTATCCAGAGAGTAATTTTACCAAATTATGGTATAATTATACTATCAACATTTGACCTTTTAAAACAGCCTCTAATAATCAGAAATGTACAACTGCACATTTGGCAAAAGTTTTTTTTTTTTTTTATAATTTCTATAGTTCTCTCATCCTGCACACTTTTGTTTTCTAGCCAACATGTCAGGTAACAAATATTCATTAATCTCCTACTTTGTGCCAAGAATTGCACAGGATCAAAGACATGGAAAGCATGGCTTACCTCAAAAAGTTAAAAATGAATTAGGATGCCAAGAGAAAAATGTACAAAAGTTAACAATGTAAAACAACACTATAGGAGATGATGTCTCAAAGCCGTGTGTGTGATGCTGTCCTGAGTGACTTCAGAGGGAGGGGCCTCCCACAGGCCAAGTTAGACTGAGATGGAAAGATTACTGCGGACAGGTGCCAACATGGGTAGGCGATGAATGGTCTTGTGCACGCGTGCTGACGAGTTTGGAGAAGGGGAAGACCTGTGTGGCCTGGGGCAAGGTTTCTTAGAGATGCAAAGACTTGTTGTGCACTTTAAAGACAGGTAGGATTCTGATAACAGGCAGAGATTAATGGGTAGGAGTTCCTTTTTTTTTTTAAGTTTATTTATTTGAGAGTGTGTGAGCAGGGGAGGGGTGGAGAGAGAGAGAGAGAGAGAGAGAGAGAGAGAGAGAGAGAGAGAGAATCCTAAGCAGTCTCCACGCTATCGGTGCAGAGCCCAACGTGGGGCTGGAACTCACAAACCGTGAGATCATGACCTGAGCTGAAACCAGGAGTTGGATGCTTAACTGACTGAGCCACCCAAGCACCCAAAGGGGAGAGCTTTCTATCTGAGATGAGACTGTGACCAGAGGCATTTAGGGTTCAGCCAAGAAAATAGGTCCACGGGTTAGTAGCCGGAGACTAGACTGGCTAGAGCAAGGTATGCATAGAAAGCTAGACAAGTTTGGAGATGTGGAGGAAAGGATTTCCATGAGAAGGAGTTTAAATTTTTATCTGGAGATGTTTATTTTATATTTTTTCATTGTGTGCATATTTTGAATAAACACTGTGAGAAGCTGGGAATATGGGAATACACTAGGGAGTGAAAGACACAGTCTGTGTCTCTTAAGGAATGTGCACTCTAGACCTGTGGAAGCGATATGCAATTAGGAATTAAGAATATCCTGCAGTGTGCTGGGTGCTATGAAGGCACACTGGGACCTTTGGGAAGGGACAGCTCATGCAAACCAGAAGTTAGGTAAAGATGAGGAAGGAGAGCTTTCTAGTCAGGGGCAATAGCAGGTGCAGACGGAGGTGAGAAGGCAGAGATAGCCTGCTGCTTGCCATTTTGAAAAGGGTTTATTGAGTTCCTACTGTCTGACTAGCCTCACACCCCCTCCACTAGTGGGGAGACAAATACAGGAGATGCTTTCTGCCCCCAAAGCACTTAGTGTCTTTTTAGAGAAGGATGTCTAAGAAACACCAAATCATTGCTCTACAAGTCAGATTTAGGAAAGAGAAAATTGAAGGAAGGTGGAACAGTGTGGAAGCTTCTTCCTAGAAAAGTTAAGGCTGAAGCAGAGACATAGAGAATTGGGCATGTGAGCAGAATATTGAGGGAGAAGGGTGGTTCTGTGAGACCCACCTGATGTGATGCTAGTAACCTTGGAGCAGTAGAAAGAGATGACCCTGGGTCAAGAGGTCTGGGTCCCATTGGATGGACCCTCTTCTTTTAGTTTTCTTATTTGTAAATCTGGGAACCTTACCTCAGTGGTCCTTGAGGGCATGTCTAACTTGAAAGATTAGGTGTCTTGGGCTTTGCCCTCATGGCATTAGTGAGTTCTGGAGGATTTTGAAACAGAGGAGGGACCTGATAGAATCAGTGCATTTAAAAGATTAATTTGGGGGTGCCTGGGTGGCTCAATTGGTTGAACTCAGGTCATGATCTCATAGTTTGTGAGTTTGAACTCCATGTCGGGCTCTGTGCTGACAACTTGGAGCCTGGAGCCTGCTTCAGATTCTGTGTCTCCCTCTCTCTCTGCCCCTCCCCCATTCATACTCTGTCTCTCTCAAAAGGTAAACATAAAACAAAGATTAATTTGTCTTTATTGTAGAAAATTAATGGGATAATTACTAATTTATGAGAAGTCTAATTTTTTTCCTAAAATTTTTAATCATGTTCTGATGCTTTTAAAACTGCTAATAGGACCAACCTGATGTCTACTGGACATTGCTTTTTGAGTTCTTTCTCAAAAAAGCAAAAACCAAACAAAAAATATGGCCTAGAAAGGCCTGATGAATAAGGGAGAGGCAAGGCTAAGTCCAAAAAGTGATCTACAAATACAAATTTTAATTTGGATCCTAATAATTCTTTAAAGTTTTCAGGGAGATTTTATTTTTTTTTTTTTAATTTTTTTTAACGTTTATGTATTTTTGAGACAGAGAGAGACAGAGCATGAACAGGGGAGGGGCAGAGAGAGAGGGAGACACAGAATCTGAAACAGGCTCCAGGCTCTGAGCTGTCAGCACAGAGCCCGACGCGGGGCTCGAACTCACGGACCGTGAGGTCATGACCTGAGCCGAAGTCGGACGCTTAACCGACTGAGCCACCCAGGCACCCCTTCAGGGAGATTTTAGAATTAGAAAATGTATGTCTTTGGGGCTCCTGGGTGGCCCAGTCAGTTAAGCGTCCAACTTTGGCTCAGATCACGATCTCATGGCATGTGAGTTTGAGCCCCACATCGAACTCTGTGCTGACAGCTCAGAACCTGGAGCCTGCTTCCCATTCTGTGTCTCCCTCTCTCTCTGCCCCTCCCCTGCTTGCACTCTGTCTCTCTCTGTCTCTCTCTTTCTCTCTCAAAGATAAATAAACATTAAAAAAAATTTTTTTTAAAGGAAAATGTCTTTTTATTTTTGTAGTACCATATCTATGGTGGTCATGGCAGTGATGTAATAGAGGTGATAATAGGGTGGCAATCCTTCCAGATACAGGAATACTAAGCAGCTTGCCAAATGTGCCTTTGTCATATACAGGACCACAACCACCTCAGCCTATCCACCCATTGTGGAGGTCCCACAGAGATGACAGCTGGACAGAGGCCTTGTTAGAATATGATGTGGTCAAATCCTATATGTAACCTACTTCTGCTCTTCCTTTCTCCAATAAAATGGTTTATCACGAAGCCATGTATTTAGTTCTTTATCCAGATGAAGACTTGAAACTTGCATGTGTCAGACTGGAACTGAATGTGGATCTGTTGGAGAGTGTTGATGCCAAGGAGGACTGGCTGACATGTCTTTATGCTCAACTGTGGTCTTCTGTTTGTGGGCCCCAGTGCTGTTGCTCCTGCCCTCTCTTTCCAGTCCTATTGAATATGTTGCTCTGGTCTCTTGCTCTAAATACATTTTGCTGGACAAGTAGGAAAGAACACCATGTTCATCAATTATGCTACTTCAAATGGGGAACACTGGGCTGATTTAAAATAATTATTACAGAGTAGACTGCAAATTTTGGTAACATTTACGAGGTCATAATAGCTCATAGCCTATAACCCTGTCTGTTCTTTAATAGCTTTTCAGTGGCTGAAGGTGGGCATCAAAGCCAGGGAGGAGCTTTTTGCCCACCCTTTTACATTTCGCTACTCAAACCCTACTACACGTCACAGAAATGGTAGTGGCTACTGAGGGAAGACCATGCATTGTAGAGTCCTGTGTGAACTCATGAGGGGCAGGAGGGAGCCTCTCCTGGTACATTAGAAAGAAGTGGCCATTACTCAACTGACTTTGCTTTGTCAGTTGGGTCTTTTGTTTCAGCTTCTTTTTGTTTTCTTTCTTTAAGAAGATAATTGCACAGAATGTGTTTTTGGCTGAGCTCTACAAAATCGAAGTTCCCAGAAGTCTTGTGTATTGCTTGAGAGCAGTATGAGAACTGATGTGCCCCCCGCCCTTTTAAACTCAGTAGGGTGAGGGGGCATTGATTTATGCCACCTGAAAATGATATTCAGAATTTCACATTTTTGGCCTTGTAAGGACACCATTCTTAAATAGTTCTTTGTCCTGGAAAGTTAATCAAAGATTTAAGTCTCAGCAAAAACAAAAACACCTTGATTTTTTCTGATGGATGAATTTTAGAATCACTGTTAAACATCTCTAGATTTAACTGAAAGTCAGAAAATGCATGTCAAGGACTGGCTGACTTACCCATTTTGGAATCTCTGGTCCTTAGTGGAATGTTGAGAACTAAACAAGATCCCAAAAAATGTTGAAATAAATAAATAGCATAGTTTTCCAAGGCAGATTAGGACCAACCATACCAGTGCCAAAAGCTTTCAAAATTCCATCATACCAGTATAATATTGAGATTACTCCCTTCCTGTCTTTCTTAGGAAGTATGTGCTAACATAATTTTTAATCATCTGTGGTGGCTCAGATGAATATCTTTGACTGTTGTTCTTGTGATGTACTAAAGAAAGTTACTGTCCACGCAGATGACCTAGGGACTGGGGCTTAGCAGAACTCCCTGCCTTAAAAGCCTTGGACATCTCTGTGAAAAAAGGTTTCTAAGAGAATACATTGCACACCTACTGTGTACGTGATCTGCGCCAGAGGGAATATAGAGAGGAATAATTAGGACGTGGTCATGACCTCGTAAATCCTGCCTGGTGAAGGAGATAGACACATAAACACATAACAGCAGCAAGATGAGAGCTGCACACTCATCAAGGGTGTGGCAAAGCTTGGGAGAGCTCACTGACCTTCAGTTTGTCTGCACACAGCAGCCTTGGCCTTCAGAGTCCTGGGATGTGCCCCGAAGAAGCTGACCTCCCCACCTCCACCACTGCAGAAACACGAGCACTGCTTAGGGCTCCCTCTGCAGGTGCTGCACAGGGACCGCAAGCTTCTCCTGATACAGAACTGTTGTCTCTTGGTTCTGTGTTTCTTGTGTTTGCCTGCTTATCTTTGGTGCAGTTCCTAAGAACTATCAAGTTATCACAGTTAACCTCTCATCTCTTCCCGTGTCTCCTTTCTAGTCTCTTTTGCCTCTGCCCCTTTCTTCTCAAGCTTCATCACCATCCCATTAAATGATAATGATGATAGTAAAGATAATGACAATAACAATCACATATTGATTGCTTACTAATTATCAGGTGCTGTCCTAAGCACTTCATGTATGTTATCTCACCTACTTCTCTCAAAGTTCAGGGACTCTTACTCCATCTTATAAATGAGCACCTAAGCTACTGTGAAGTAAATAACTTGCCCAAAGCCACACAATTCCTTTCCCTTACAAAATCACAAAATATTGGGTGTAGTCTTTGCATCTCTACTTTTGTGGCAGGTAGGGGTGTGTGTGTGTGTGTGTGTGTGTGTGTGTGTGTGTGTGTACTCACGCGCACATGCATGAGAAAGAGAGAGACTAAGTCCTTCACCAATAGACGAGTTTTATTTGTTTGTTTCCTCTAAGTTTTCAGGGCACTTTCAAATCTTGAGCTGTTTTGGATGGAACTGGAAGGTTCTAGAAGGCAGAATTTCAGGTAGCCACAGCGTTCCCTTGGGGATGCTTATTTCAGTCAGCAGCTCTCTGCTAGTTGGAGAGTGGTGGGTTTCCTTAATCACTGGGTCACTGCTGACTTCTCAAACCTGGGATACTCTGGCTGGAGACCGAGCGCAGGGAGTGCGAGATCTTAGGCCAGAGTTTGCACCTGTTCCTCAGGGATGATTTCATATATTTTAGCAGAGAGGGGGGAAAAAAGGGAAAAGAGGCTATTTTAAGAGGGAAAAGGGATGTATGTTTAGATTTTGAGGCAAACACTATTTTTCAACTTCTAGTATTTAGCACGTTTCACAGTATTACCAAACGACTTTGTTAAAAGTATTTATAATTCTGAAGATACTAAGTATATTCTTACTCAAATATTAGTACCAAAGTGCTCAAAGAAAATATAAGCAGGCCTTTTTGTTTTTAAACAATTCTTGTATTTGCTCCTAATGATTAGATAATTCATATCTTTTGTGTCGATTGGTCCTATTTTATTTTATCCACCCTAGTAATCAGCTTAAGTCTCAGATATGCTGTGTCAGCATTAAGTTTAGAAATCGTATTGAATAAAAAATGAGGAACATGCTAGTCTTGTGCGAAAGTTGAGGCTTTGTATTCAGTGAGGAAAATATCATACGTGCTTTTCCATTGCACACGTCAGACAAGGATCAGTGGCATTCAACTCTTGCCCCCTCGGCACCATGAGAGTAACATTCAGATTTCTGGGGGATTAATCCAGCTGCAGTTCTATTGTAGTGTATGGTGTTAAAAAGGATCAACAGCTCAAAACTGGCATGACATCTGTTCCACTGTCATCGGTAAATGCTTACCGAGGGTCTGCTAAGAGTAGCGCATTATACTGACGTTCCTATGTCTCTTGTTGCATAAAATAAAGCTGAGACAAGCTCGAATATAATTAGATTGAAATGTCTTATGACTTTCAAGAACATGTCCGATCCTTCCTTTTCCTGCAGTGTACATTAGGTATTGGAATTTTATTTTACTTTACATATTATGTTTATGATGGGTTAGCCCTCCTTGAATGCTAGCCCTTCAAGGGCAGGAATCCTATCCGTTCTTCACAATATATTTCAACATGCAGATCACCCAGCATGTTCTTCACTGACCATTCAGGAAGGATCATGACTTACTGACTTAGAATAAAATCAAATTGTGCTTCTTTAGCAATTTGAACTTACTCTACTTTCACTTTCTAGTTTTTTCTTGCTTTTTCATTTTTCCTTTACCATCTGTTTTCTCTCATTTTCTGGGGCCACCTATGGGATCCCTCTGGATAAACCAATTCTACCCAACGCTCCTGAAAGATAATGTCCTGCACCTGGCATAGAAGAATATTACCTTTCATTTATGAATGCTTTTGTAAGCATTTCATTATCTACCTAGATTTCCAAAACAATCCCCCCCCCACACACCGCAAAAAAAAAAAAGAGGGATCTGCTATTGTTATTCTTAGAATACTGACAGGAAATCATACAGATTTGGCTCAAGTGACATGGTGAACCAGCAACACAGTTGTCACGATCCCAGTCACGGGTGGCATGGTACAGAAGTTTCCCTACTGATACAGGTTGACAACTTCCTGCACGTACCCTTGGTATTCTCAGTCTTGGAAATGGAAGAAAGAGAACTCCAAGTTCTGGAATATCTGCTATTGACCTTGATCACTGAGGAGGAAATCTAGAAACAGCATAATTCTGCATGGGTTCACCCTGGTGTGGGTGGGTGACTTTAATCAGGATCTGCTGTTTTCCTCTCTTGCTTCCCAGAAAGTGTCAGCCATCATGAACTGCGTGAACAGGTACCGGTGACACAAGTGTGGAGTTTTCAGGTGTAGGATAAAGGCATCAAACTCTTGAATCCTTAGCTGAAGAATAATTACTCTACAAGCTTTTCTAACCTGTTCCCTACAGGAAATATTTTTAAGATTTATTTTTGTTTATTAATGGCAGGATAGAGAAGAGGAAAGAGAGCTAAGCCCTGTTCCTTTTTTCCCACTTTATACACAATTGAAATCCGCACCCTCAGGCCAAAATATTGTTGGTAATAATCCATAGACTTCATAGGGCTTCTCAAAATTTGGGAGCTTTCAGACTTGCTAGGATATCCTAGCTAGGTAAGTGTTGAAAACAAAGTTTGTAAATAAGTTGAATCTAGGTAAAAAAGAGAATGGGCTTTTTTGTAAGTGGTAATTTCATCCTTGGCATCCCTTGGACATATGTTCCGAACGGGGGGTAGATCATAGAATCATGGAGAGAGCTCAGAGAGATGAAGCCCAGCCAGCCTTGGTAGTGAGGCAGGCCTGTGTGCGATGACTGAGACCAGCGCTGGGATTCTCACTCCTCTGCAATGCTCATGCCTCCGTGTCTCCTCATCCCCACGCCTCGCCACCGAAACCCTGCAGAACTGTGTCGTCTTGCACGGGACTCGTTATTGTTACATTTCCGAGAGATACCTCTCTGCAGTTCTCATTTGCGGAAGTGAGAGTTTTCCCATAAAGCAAGCAGATGCCAGAATTCCTGTTTCTTTGAAGTTAATAGCACATTTTTGATTGTCATGCCACCAAATGAGTGTGAGGCAAGGAATGAGTGTTTTCTGTGATGCCTGCAATTGCTGGTAACAAGAAGATTGGACTTTCCCAGATTATCCTCATGTCAAATGTGACATCTCTTTATGTATTATTTTTAACATTCACAATGAAATATGGAATGGTGTTAACAGAAGCCCAAGGATACCAAAGCTTCAAGATTAGAAATCACTTTTAGGCTGTCTTTCTCTCCCGCCCCCCCCGCCCCACCACAGTGGCTTGCTGTATTAACACTCATTATAGCAAAGCAGAGCAGATGGGCAAACAGACTGATTAGTTATTTATATATATATTTTTTCTTTATGGAGCTTAGATGTCGGTTCTTTCTTCAATAAAAGAAAGGAGTTTTTAGATGTTGCCTTGTCTTGATTTCCCTTTTTTAATCAGAGTAAAAAAGGGGGCACTTTGCTCCTGATCTATTAATAATGTGGCTATATCCTTTTCCTAACTGCTGACTTCATAGCTCTCTATATACCCATTTCAATCAGAATTTTATTTCTCTCCAGTCCTCCAAGCTGCATGTGGTGCATTCATGTTCTTTCTGGCCTAGGATTTCTTTATGGAGCTTATCACTTTTAATTCATTTTTTTAGAGGTGTCTTTCTTGACAAGGAAACGGCCTACAGTATTTTTGGGTTTTTCATCCAAAATGAAAAAGTCTGTATCTAATTGATGGAAAGTGAATTCATCCATAATATTATGTCAATAGAAATATGTTTCCGTGTTTTTCCTCTTTTGGAAAAAGGTCAGATATCTTTTTGTTTTTTCTCAAAACTGAATTTGTGTATTTTTTTTCCTTCCCAATTTTATGAGTAGGTTTTCTGATGAAACTGTACATCCAGTTTAAAAACTTAAGGTAAAGAGAAAAGCCATCAGCAATCTCACTTCTGGGTAGATATTCTAAGGGAACAAAATCACTATCTTTTTTTAATTATTATTTATTTATTTTGAGAAAGAGAGAGCAGAGGAGGGGCAGAGAGAGAGAGAGAGAGAGAGAGAGAGAGAGAGAGAATCCCAAGCAGGCTCTGCAGAGAGCCTGACACAGGGCTCAAATTCATGAACCGTGAGCTCATGACCTGAGCCAAAATCAAGAGTTGGATGCTTAACTGACAGAGCCACCCAAGCACCCCCCAAATCACTATCTTAAATAGATGTCTGCACTCCCATGTTCATTGCAGCATTACTCACAATAGTCAAGGTAAGGAAAAAGTGTCCATCAGTGGGTGAACGGATCAAGAAAATGTGATACACACCAGTGCATACCCACACTGGAATATCAGCCTTAAAAAAAGAAGGAAATGCTGCCATTTGCAACACCATGGATGAACTAAAGGGCATTATGCTAAGTGAAGTAAGAGAGAGACAAATACTGCATGGTAATACTTATATGTGCAATCTAAAAGTGAAATAAGTCAAACTCAGAAACAGTGTAATGGTGATTGCCAAGGACTGAGGGGTGGGAGAAATAAGGAGAAGTTGGTAGAAGGATACAAACTTTCAGTTATAAGATGATTAAGGTCTGAGAATCGAATGTATAATGTGGTGACTGTAGTTGATAATACTGTATTATATAATTGCAAGTTGCCGAGAGAGTAGAACTTAAGTGTTCTTACCAAAGAGAGAGAGAGAGAGAGAGAGAGAGAGAGAGAGAGAGAGAGAGAGAAAGAGAAAGAAAGAAAGAAAGAAAGAAAGAAAGAAAGAAAGAAAGAAAGAAAGAAAAAGAAAGAAAAAGGGTGAATATGAGGTGCTAGATGTGTGAATTAACTTGATGGTGGGAACTTTTTCACAATGTGTACATATATCAGATCATCTTTATGGAGCTTGAGCACTCAGTGTATTGAAGTCTTTTTATTTTCTTTAAAATTAAAAAAAAAATTTAATGTTTATTTATTTTGAGAGAGAGAGAGAGAGAGAGCAAGGGAGGGGCAAGGAGAGAGGGAGACAGAATCCCAAGCAGGCTCTGCACCATCAGCATGGAGCCTGATGTGGAGCTTGAACCCACAAACTGTGAGATCATGACCTGAGCCAAACTCAAGAATTGGCACTTAACCAACTGAGCCACCCAGGTGCCCCAATACATTGCAGTCTTGGCAATTATATCTTAAGAAGGCTGAAAACAAAAAATAAAGAGAAATCACAGGCATTAAAAAAAAGCCATCATAATCCATAATCTTTTCTTATAAAAAGACAAATGTATCACATGTATGTGATATGTATTAATAGAAAGATAATGGACTTTTTGTGTATAGAAAAGAACTTTCTCATGTTACAATGTGGGCTGTTCTCAAACAGCAATACCCTAGGGATAGTTACACTAGTAAGTAATACTTACAGCATTACCTAAAGAGGCTTGAAGCATAGTGTAAGGGGAGGAATGATAAACATGCATGGTTACAAATATTTTAGTCCTTTTTCTTTTTTTAAATGGTTATATATTTTTGAGGGAGAGAGAGCATGCATGTGTGCATGGCGGGGAGGGGCAGAGAGAAAGGGGGACAGAGGATCTGCGCTGACAGCAGTAAGCACAATGTGGGGCTCGAACTCACAAACCATGAGATCATGACCTGAGCCAAAGTCAGACGCTCAACCACTGAGTCACCCAGGTGTCCTATTTTAGTCCTTTTTAAAAATACTTTAATGGATTTTCAAATTTGCTAATGTATTTTATTTATCAAAAGCAGGAAAAATACGCTATAAAGATGGTCCCAAATTCAGTTGGCTCATAGTGCTGTGAATAGGGATTACAACTTCTAATTTCGTGGTGCAGGGTAATGTACCCATACAACCATTTGGGGAGACTTTTGCACAAAGCCATGGACAATTAATTGGATCCCATGTTTTTAGAGGTGCCTGATGATATAGATTATTTAGTTTTTAAAACCATCCTTACTGGGTTTGGTATTATTAGACGATTCTATCAGACATCAAAGAGGTACTTCAGGTTAATTCTCACACTGTGACCTGACTTCAGAAATAGCACGCTGTTAATAACAATATGTGGAGACGAGGCTGCTCTCTCCAGCTTTGTGGTCTCTGCATGTTCATTTGCACCCTCAGACTTACCTCGCTAAGTGGTGTGGTTTTAGGAAGGGGACTGGACAGAAGGTGTGGAGGTTGGCAGAGAAAAGCCGAGCAAAGCCAATGGAAAAATGGAAGCAAAAAAAACCAAACAAACAAAAAAAAACCCAAAAAACTAAGGATTCTGTGAAGGATACTCCAAACAGAGGGAGGTGTTTGGGAGCAGATGATTGTGGCAGACTCTAGGGGTACATTTCTGAGGATCCGCTCAGCTTGAGGGCACGGTTGGAACGAGGTCAAAGTGAGAGAGTTTTCAGTAGAAATGAAACCTTGACATTACATCAGGCTATGAAAAGAGATGCAGTTTGGGGGTGTCTTAATGATGATTTTTCAACTGGCCTCAAGCCTGACCTCTCTTGCCATTCCCTCTCTCGAGGCTGAATCAGGTGCCTACGGGGTGAATTCACCTCTCTATATTTAACCTGCAGCAGCTCTATCAGCACCACTGTGAAACTGGTCATTCTTTTCTCCAAATGTTCATCTTCCTATGGGGATAGGGAGGAACGCTGTATCTTGTTCATCTCTAAACACGTAGCAGTTTTCAATAAATATCTGTTGATTAAATGAACGAATGATTGGGCCATTGTCTCTGTGCAGGATCCAGATGACATAGTAAAAAGCTCTCCCCACTGATCCGTGGTTAACTTTATGAATTACAGACCTTTTGCCTCTCAGGTGACTTCATAATTCTAGCCTTCAAAATGGGCAAAATACTAAAATATGTTTTTGACAAAGCTGTAAAACTTGAAAACACCACTCATCAAATTACTGCTGTAAAATAACAGAGTGCCTATGTTTCAAAAACAAAATCTCTACTTACTTACAATTTGGAGAACTCCTCTTGAGCAACAGCGCCTTTTTAAAAATATAATAAAGGAGTGCCAAGGTGGCTCAGTCGGTTAAGCATCGATTCTTGATTTTGGCTCAGGTCATGATCTCATGGTCATGGAATTGAGCCCAACATTGAGCCCTGTGTCAGGCTCTGCGCCGAACGGGGAGCCTGCCTGGGATTCTCTCCTCTCTCTGCCCTTCTTCCCCACACCCTCCCCCGACCCCCCCCCCCCCACCTGCATGCCCACTCTCTCTCAAAATAAATAAATAAACATTTAAAAATTTAAAATATATAATTAAATGGAAGCTTCCTGAGTCATCACTCGAATTGGATGTAAATCATGTCTAATCTGCTTATTAACATGTTCCTCACTCCCATGCCTGGATAACAGAGAAGTCCTTCTAAAAGTTATTCTTACGTGTTTTATTTTTGTAAGCCTTTTGCAGTTTTTTTGATTTTCGTGTGATTTCCACTTTTTAAATTTAGATAAGACTTTCTGATATAAACACAGCCTTTAAAACACAGAAGAAACACCACACAATGCTTTTCAGTGGGTAGCAAAGGAAAATTCACATCTTATATTCTTACATTAACTTCTTGGATAGCATACGAGGCTGTAAACATGAATGTGGAACGAGGAAGAGAAAAGTGAGAGGGACTCCCAGAGAGGACGATTAAGTTGCCTCTGGATCACCACTGTCCTTGGGGGATTGTTGTTAGAGTTTCCTACTTTCCTTCTGGTTTTACTTTGCTTTGAAGAGGTGGCAGCCGACAGGGAGGTGATGGGAGGTTTCCCCGCTCACTTCAGTTTGCTCTCTCCTGTGTACCTGTGAGCTTGTTTCCCCACATTCCTTTTTAAAAAGTAAGGAATTCGCGCTGGGAGGCCACACCTGTTACATGGTGATGCTGGAGGTGGGAATCAAGGAGAAAGTGCTGGCGGGAGCACATAGCAGCAGCAGCAGCAGCAGCCCCTTGGCTGGAGAGGAATGTTCCCCTTCTTCTGCCTTTGGAACTGAATCCCATCTCCTGTTCTTCTTGTCTCATATTTCAGTGATGTTTCTTCAAAAACTATGGTAGGTTGACAGAGTGGATTTCTGAGCTCCTAATGTAATACCTCTCAAAGTGCGCTCAGATTTGCACCAGAGAGACTTCCTTATCTTCAAGTAGGATAAAGTCAGCAGGGCCTCCTCCAGCCCCTTCACAAAGCATCAGCAGTGCAGTCCCCTTCCCTGCCCTGCTCCCACTTTGTCCCGCGAGACAAGGGTTAGTATGGACGCTTGCATGCGCGCGCAGGCGCAGACGCACTGTCATGCGCACACGCATGCTGCGCTCTTCCACGTTCTAGTGTCTTCCCTCTGGCGGTTCTTTACAGCAAGATGATGCTACTGTCCTTTCAGCCTTGCAGATTTGTAACAAACTTTTAAGTCTCTACAAAATACTACTTCCTCTTTTAATTCCTGCCTTTACCCAGTCATAATTTAATGTTTGTTTTTTAAATTCTGCATTGCCATAGATTCCTGTGAAACCTCTATCATGGAACTTACTACACTCTATTGTGTAAGTTTTTTAAAAAAATGCCTCTCCCATGTGCACTTCCCCCATCAGGCCCCTGAGCTATATAGACCAGTATGAATAGACCAGCAAATTAAACTACTGTTAAGAAAAAAATCAAAATACTGTAGCTTTAATGGCATTACTTCTAAGTGTGTTGTGTGTGTGTGTGTGTGTGTGTGTGCGCTCCATATAGCCTTAAAAATATGAAAATGTGCTAACAAGAGGTTACCTGTGTAGAGAAACTACAAACATTAACGATCTAGGGAAAAATAATCTTCCTTTTTGGCAAAACTTTACTAACCCTATACTTCCTGTTAATGATTTGACGGAACCAGTGCTAGAAAATACTATGAAGAACTATACAAAGTATATGACTAGTATTATAGCCATAGAGTCAATATTGCATTTTGCATTTGCTTGCCTTCATTTAAGATCCTTACTTTTATATCTAAGCTTGTTTATGAAATTGATTTGGAATTACCTTTCAGCGTTCGGTTAATTTGAACATTTTCCTTTGCTGAGATGTTATGGCTTAAATGATTAGATTTCTGTGTCCGTGGGTGTCCTTAGAGCTCTAGGAAGGAGGCTTAGGGGCAGCAGTCTTGTTGGAAGAGAAAGCCTGTAGCTGCATACAGTTTCCGTACCCACTGCTCCTGAGGCTGAGAAACACCAGTTGTTCATGAAGGGGAGAGGTGGGTAGGGAGACACGGGTGCCAGTGCAGGTCAAGTGCATGGCTCCACGATTCTTCTGCTCTGCTTGGGTGTGAGGAGGTAAGGGCCCGTCCTACAGTGGGATGGATGGAGATGAAGGAACGGGCAGATGTTCAAAGGAGACCTCCATGAGACTGGAGTAAGTCGTCTCTGAGACTGGAATGGCTTGAAAAGGATGGTGAAAAATAAAGACAGAGCAAACCCTTGAGAATCTGGGCAGTGACCTTGGGTGGGGCAGGGAAGGTATATTTACTGAAGTTAACTAGAGGACCATCTCTATTGTGGTTTATCCATAAATTCTCTTTCGGTCTTTATGAGTGATCCAGTAGAAGCACAGAGGCTCTGATAGGAGGTGGGCAATTGCTTTGTTTTCTTCTCTTGATCTTCCTACATCTGGTCAATCCTTAAAGCATTCTGCTAGCTAAGCAGAAAATAGAGAAAAGTAAGTTTAAATCCTTGCCCGCATCTTCTTCCTTTATCTTCCAAAACACAGTCACCTCAGGTAAAATAAAATATAGAATTCCTTACAGAATCCACCAAAAATGTATAAATTAGCCTGAGGAGGAATGCCATTTGCTCCTGGGGGGGAAAAATGGAGCATCTGAGAAGAGCTGGCTTGCAAAGCAGGAGGGGGAAGATGGAGAATTTTTCCCAGTTTCCTGAACTGGGTAGATCTCATGGCTGTCTGTGCTTTCCTCACTCTGGAGGTTTTTGAGATTCCAGAACATTAGCAAACATACGTGCACTTTCTGTGTGGCAGGTAGTAGTGCTCAAATATTTATTTGAATAAACAAATACACATTTTTTATTATGTCCTCAAAAAGTTCAGCCATGTGTTGTGCAGGGGGCGTGACTTCTGGTCTTGCTTTCTGAGTGAGAATCAGATGAGAACAGGCCCTATTGCATTTCCTTCTTCAGCACAATTGTCCGTCCCCCAGTCCCCCACCCCCCAGTGCAGCGGGCTCTTGCAGGAATCCTAGTGCTTTGCTGATCACACAGAGGTTTTGTTTTCACTCATTCTGATCTAGCTTTCTGTTCTCCCAGGTGCGCACGTCCTGACCGACTCAGCAGGAAGGTGGATTTTCTTTGTGTTTAAAGAAAAAAAAAATGTCCCCGTGTCTGTAGAGATGATTTGCAGTTCAGCCCGGCTGAAGCTGACCGAATGAGACTATGGGCTGTGCCTCCGCCAAGCATGTTGCCACTGTTCAAAATGAAGAGGAAGCCCAGAAAGGGAAGAACTACCAGAACGGAGATGTGTTTGGCGGTGAGTGCCATTGAACTTCACTCTTGACCCGGTGACGCAGGCCTTTCACTTTCTCGGGAGTGAATATTTGTAGCGTTATTGGTGTTGCATCTTTTGGGGGCTGCTGGTAAAGGGCTGATGAGATATGGCTAGAAATCAACGCGCATCTTTTACATGGCGCAATTTTTATAATAACTTACATATACAGGATTTTGAGGACGATTATGGAGATTTTATACAGAAGCTAGCATTGAAATCAAGTTTTAAATAACCCATAGGACTTAAATAGGTACATGGGACACCAGCCACAGGGCGTCCAGGTAGAGAGCACTGTATGACCGAAAACACAGAGGTCCAAAAGTAGAGCGAGTGAGGATTTATGCATAAGAGAATGAGGTATTTTTTAGGCCTAATAGTTACTTTTTATGTGAATTATAAATTTTCAGATTAAAAAAATACAAACACAATAAACGTAATAATAGTCTTTTAACCTGTCTTTGACGATGCAAAGTGACTTTAGAATATCCAGTGCAAAGATTACAGCCTGCCAACTCATGGCCACGTCTGGCTTGCAAGTATGTTTTCTTTGGCTCCCAGAGAATTATAAAGTAAAAAGCAAGGCAGCATTTAAAAAATCAGGATGTTTCACGTAAAATCCCCAATTTCTTCAGAAAATCTGGCAATACCGGCTGAAGCAACAGTGGGGTGAGGTAGCAGTTGCCCCTTCAGTCAGGGTGTGGCCTCCAGGGAACTGTTGAGCCTGCTCTTGAACGCACGTCAAGTCCCTGTTCACGCATTAACGTCACCTACCGGGCCACCTACAGGCTTCCGAGTTTGCCTAGACATGAGTTTGTTCCTTGGACAGTCAGCTGTGTTCCGATGCCACATGGCTGTAGCTTAGCACAAAACCCGAGTGAGTGAGGCAGGTGAAGCAGTTCTGCTGAATCACTTCAACAATGATAACCCGCTCCCGGACACGTTCATGGCAGTCCTCTGAACGAGTGCCTCTTTCTCATTCGATAAAGAACCTTGCTGAAATCGTGTTTACATACAAACAACTGAAGGGCACCGTCCGGTCACTGTCATGTAATTCCGCCAATTTTGGTCCATTGTAATGGTCGTGTGGGTCCCTGGTGAAGAATTGGTGTGCTGTGGGAAGACTAATGCTCTGCTGAAAGTGGACTAGTATGTAGGGGAGGAGGATTTTGTTTTGTGTCATTTTAAGGAAATGTATTTGTTGCCTGGAACAGATTTACTTCTAGTGGTGACTGCCTGTAAAATTTTGAATGGTGGAGGCGCCTGGTGTCTCAGTCGGTTAAGCGTCCGACTTCGGCTGGGGTCGTGATCGTGGTTTGTGGGTTCGAGCGCCATGTTGGGCTCTGTGCTGACAGTTCGGAGCCTGCTCGGGATTCTCTCTCTCACTCTCTGCCCCCTCCCTTCCTCAAAATAAATAAGTAAACTTAAAAGTAATGAGAGAACATAATAATCTAGTGATAATCTAGTGTCAAGGATTTATTCGAACTAACTTCTAGATGATATTCTGTGTCGTTATCGTTTTTGTAATAAGAGCTACCATAATGGAACAGCCACCATATGTCAAATATGCAGAAGTATTTAAATTCATTTTCATGGTGAATTTTCACAACAGTTCTATGAAAGACGTGTCATCCCGATCTTACATGTTTGGAAGTTGAAAGACAGAGAAACTAACTGGTCCCTAGATGCCCAGCTACGAAGCCATAGACTCAGGTGTCTCTATGCCAGAGTCCCTGTTGCTTTCTTGATGTTGTTCCCACTTGCCTTGCTGCATCCCATCAGCCACTCATTCTTCAGTGCGAAAACATATTGACTGGCCTGTACACTATGGGCCAAGACCTTTTGCTAACTGCCCTGGAGGATTCAGGGCTGAGTAAGACATAAACCTCCTAGAAAGTCCTTTCTAGGACTTTCTAAGAGGATGAGGAAAATGTTTTGAGGCAGAATAGGGCAAATACCAGAAAAGGAAAAGACATACATTGTGATGAGAGTCAGGGGCATGGAGAGACTGCCTTAAAAGGTGGGATCAGAGCAGATTTCTTATAAAGGTGACATCTGAACCTGGCCTTAAAGGACCAGAAGAATCTAAGCCTGTCAGATGAAGGGTACCAGAAGGTACTGGATGAGGAAAGGTTAGAGGTAATGTGAGACTTACTCAAGAAATAGAAATAATCCAGTTTGAATGGAATATAAAATTTAAGTGAGAGAATTGGCTAGAAAACTTAAGTTAGGGTTAAATTATAGAGAAATTTGAATACCAAATTACAATCTTTGGAAGAATAAACTAAGAGCAAAAACCAGTGATATCTGATATATTGTACTTCTATACAGCCTGGCAGTGAGACCACTTAACCATCCAGTTGGTGATTTAGTTTCAGCTTTTATAGGCGAGAAGGCTTTGTTATTCTAAAGTACCATGTGCGTTTGGCAAATGTTGGCATCTAATAAAGGAACCTTGTATTAGTCACCTATCGCTGGGTATTGGACAACCTCAAGATCTCAGTGGTATTCAACAATGAGCATGTCTTTCTTGATCACGAGCTGGTGAGTCAGCTGGAGTGGCTCTGCTGTACGTCTTTCTCATCTTCCTCCTGGGACCAGCGGGCTGCGGGAGGAAGGGCGGATATGCTCTCTTTCGCAGAGGGTGTAAGTGCAAGCAGTACACAAGATGCCTCTTAACCTTGGGCTTATATCTGGCACACCGTCACTTGCACCCACATTTGAGTAGCCAAAGAAAGTCACAGGAACAGGCTCAAAGACAAGAGGCAGAGAAATATATCTGACCACAGTGCATTAGTGACAAGGATGTGGACACAGAGGTCAAGAATTGGGGCTAACATGGGGTGCCTGGGTGGCTCTCTTGGTTAAGCGTCCAACCCTGGATTTCTCCTCAGGTCATGATCTTGCCCCACATCGAGCTCCACGCTCTGCTCAAGATGCTCTCCCTCTCTGTTTACCCCTCACCCACTTGCACGTGTGCTCTCTCTCTCGAAGAATAAATAAATAAATATAAATAAATAAAAGGTTATTTAAAAAAATTAGAGCTAACAATTCAGTCCACCCCAAGCCGGCACAGTCATTGTTATGTTTGTGGCTCCACGCAGTCCATGTCATAAAGTGCGTTCAAGACCTCTGCTAGTTTTTTTGTCATCCTCCTGGTACTCATACTGAAGTTTCATCCACTCAGGCATTCATCATCTCGTTACTCTCCAGCATAAACATTTGTGGGTTTGTGGCATGGTGTTAGATAAAGCAGAACAAGGAGGGAGAGAGCTTCTTGAACCAGTCAAGGGAGATAGATTTGGCTAGTCCCACGGGGCTCTAGAATTGTCAGAGTGCAGTGTGAACCTCAGTGCCTGTATCCCAGATGCGACTGAAAGCTTGAGTTTGTCTATGACAAGAGGAGGTCCTATCTGTGTTTCTCCATGTAAATTTTAGTTTGCAGGCAGAGTGAGTGTACAAAATCCCAATATGATCACAGATAGTCACGGGTGAAAAGCAGATGTGGCTCACTTTTAACCATTTGATATCTTTGTCACCCACTGTTTGTAACTCATTGCCTCCTAAGAAAGAACGCCACGCTTAGCAGCCTGAAATAAGCACCGATTTATTACTTTTCACAATTCTGTAGGGTGCCTGGGCTCACCCAGGTAGCTGCATTTAGCTGGGAGCTCAGCTGGGCTCAGATGACCAAGAGGGCTTCTAGCCTCTCTTTCCAGCTAGGAAGTCAAACTTTTCACATGGTGGCTGGTTTCTAAGAGAGGAAGTAGAAGCTGTCAGGCCAATGAAGACCTAGGCTCAAAAGTCCAAGAAGTCACTTTTGCCTCATTCTGTTGATTAAAGCAAGTCACAAAACCAGCCCAGAGTCGAGAGAGCTGGACATCTCCATGTATTCAGCCTGCACCTCTGGGACGGGAGGAATTGGTGGGAGCCATCTTTGGAGACTAGTTACCTCAGCCACTGAGAGAGGCAGTGAGAACCCCATGACTGGATTATATTCCAACCTAGACCGTTAAAATCTGCTTTCTAAATCACTGCTCTGTTTTTCACTGAATAAAGTCTCCTCACTCACTTTTTAGAAGCCATTTTTAAATGTTTTTAAAAAATGTTATTACTGCTTGTTGTTGAAGAGTTGACAATGTCTGTGAAGGATGGACTATTTGGGGATGGCTCTGAAGTATGTCTCTGAGTGTGTATACACACACACACCTTCGATCCTTTTCCTAAAGGTGTGAATTTAATTTCATAGCTTCTAAGGACATGCTGGGGAGCATTGATAAACAGAGTGTTTTAACAAATGGTAGTTTCCATTTTTATGATGCAGTTTGGTCTCCATAATGTTTTGGCTCTTTAGGAGATCGATCACTCCAAATGTGCGTGACGGAATATCTGTAGAATATTCCACCGTGGAGGATTGACAAGTGGGCATCTTGACTCCTAGATTTCATAGAATTCAGGAGGTCATTGACAAGGAACTTTATCACTGACATTTACCTATAGACTTTCTTTCACTTTAAATATCGAAGCATAAAAAGTTTCCCATCTAAAGTTGTGCCTCACATACATGTGGCCCTTTCAGAAGTAAAACCCAGACCAGAAAGCTCCATCTCCAGATTGGAATTTTCCTTCCCTCAGTGGTCAGGGCATATGTGAATAGTGGTCAGCAGATCTGCTGAGGTCATTCGGAGGACAGCTGAGCAGATTGCCAAAGCCAGCTTGCATAAAATAAGTGACCAACAGATTCAAGTTATCGTGAACTAGTTAAGCAAGTTCTAAGGAAAGCCAAGTGCTTATTGGATTTCTTTCAACAGGCATTCACTTGGACTATTAAAGTAGGTGCTCACAACAGATTCAGGCCTTATTAGGAAAATTAACATGTCAAACCAGAGATCATTATCTCTTCTGCAACCCACCCCAAGGGGGCAAGCTCTTTACTTATATTGACTTTACTATTTGCCTGAAGGTCACCACCATTCTTCCAGGAAAAGGCTTTAATCTTGAAAGGCTTTAAACTTGAGGCCTTTATCTCATCCAGTTTCCAGCTCCTATGACTCTTGTTCTCCCCCCAAATCTCTTTCCGGTCGCCACCACAGTTCAGGCTGTTAGGGCCCATAACCCGGAAGAGTGCAGTGCCTTCCAAACTGATTTCCGTTAGCCCCCTTTGTTGTTTGTTTGCTTCTTTGATTTTTTTTTTTTATGTTGTTGTTCATTTTTAACTCTCCGTTTTTTGTACCAGTGTCCGATTCTGTCAGCTTTTACTGAGTGCTCCTCTGCCCATGTTCATTCTCATGCTCCAGAACTTTTCTGTTGTGCCTCGTTCTTAGCCAGTAAAATCCCAAATCCTTAGTGAACATACAAGACCTCTCAGATGGCTCATACCCACCTTGGCAGCCTTGTTTCATACTCTGTCCCTTCATGTTCCCTGTTCTTCAGCCAGACTGGACAATTTGCCCTGTGACCTCAAACACGCCTTCTGTCTCCCGGGCCCTCTGGTGAGCCATGACCTCTTCTTGGCGTGGGCCTTTTCTCCTGCCTTTATCTTTTTAAATCCTGCTCTTCTTCAAACTTCACCCAAACTTTCATGAAGCTTTTCTAAAACCTTCAGAAAGTATCTCTTTCCTGCCATCTCAGAATACCTTTTTACATACTTATGTATTTGGTTTATTTCTTTATATGTCTCATCTCATTATTTATGTACATGTGTCATCTGTCTTATGAGCTGGTTAGCCCCCTGAAGGCAGGGACTGTATGGTCTTGAGAGGAACAGGGGTTCCCAGAATGCCGGGAGCTGGAGGCAAAGAGATTGTTTGGGGATCAGGTTGAGCCCTGCCTGCACCCAGCTCCCCCGCATGACTAGGTGGCCAAGTTTGGCTTAAGGACCAAGAGAGTCTGAAGTTTATAAATATTCCCTTAAGTGGAGGTGTTTGGACTATTGCAATAAATTCTCCCGGAATAGCAATGTAAGACTGAGTGTAAAAGGGAAGCAGTAAGGCAAGATTTTGGCTACTTGGTTTCTTCTAGGCTCTGTATTGCTGTGTAACTTCAATTAAGTTCTGATCCTCAACTGTGTAAATTGGGAACATCTAACAGGATTGTGAGTGTGTGTGTGTGTGTGTGTGTGTGTGTGTGTGAGAGAGAGAGAGAGAGAGAGAGAGAGAGAGAGAGAGAGAGAGAGAGAGAGATGGTGTTATCTAATCTGCTACCTATCTAAAATACTGTAAGGGCCAACCTCACAGGTTATGGTGAAGATCAAATAAAAGAATATATCACATTCATTCAGAAATTCAAGCAGTTGAAGGCAAAGTAGTAATTCACTCTTTCTGCAGTAATTTCCAATGGCATGAAGTGAAGATTAATTAAAAGTAATCTGTGTTTATGAGACAGTAACAGAATAATGCTACCTGTGTCCCATCCAAGTACAGTAGCCACAGGCCACCTCTGTCTGTTAAGCATGGAAAATATGCCCAGTTCTAATTAAGATCTGCTATGAGCATAAAATACATACAGGATTCTAAGGACTTAGTATAAAAAAGAGCGGTGCCTGGTGGCTCAGCTGATTAAGCTCCGACTCCAGCTCAGGTCATGATCTCATGGCTTGTGAGTTTGAGTCTCGAGTTGGGCTGTATGCTGATAGTTTCGGATTCTGTGTCTCCCTCTCTCTCTGCCCCTCCCCTGCTCATACTCTGTCTCTCTCTCTCCCCAAAAATAAAGAAACATTTAAAAAAAAGAGTATAAAATAGCCCATTAATAATTTTTTATTAATTGCATGTTGAAGTGATATTTTGTATATGTTGGGTTAAATAAATTATATTACTCAAATTAATTTTATCAGTTTCATTTTGCTCATTTAATGTGGCTACTAGAAATATTTAAAGTATGTCCGAAACTTGCATTGTCTTTCTGTTTGGTGGTGCTAATTTAAGTCACTGAAAGGTAGGGTTGGTATTTAGGGCTCCCTTTCCTTCCCAGTTTCAGCTTTGGGGTTTGCTTATTCTGGAATCCAAGAGAAAAGGAGTTAGTTAGGCTGAGACAGCAGCCTCATTTTCTGCTTCGACTCTCCATAGGTGGGATGTGCACTCTAGGGGAGCAGGCTGTTGGGGTACACAGGACAGCTAAGAAGGCAGAGACAGGGAAGCAGCTTGGGAGGTGAGGAAGAGCAAAGTCTCTAACTTGCTCATCTCTCTGCACTAATTAGGGGTAGTCTTTAATTTAGCTCCCTCTCAAGTAACTTCTTTTGCTGGCCTAGGGAAGCTTGTGTTGACTTCTGAAGTTATTTCCCAAAGGTCAGAGAGGAAATCTGCCCCCCTCCCTTTTTTTTTTTTTTTTTGGTTTTCATTAAGTTGATAAAGAACCTTAAGAGCAGGAGAACGGTTTGATGGGTTTGTACTAGAGCCGGGCCATACTCTGAATGAAAATGTAAGTCAAGATGAATGAGGAACCTGGCCCTGAATGTTGTCTTTAAAGACCCCACGGTGTTTTGAGCTGAGCCTCAGAAAGGTCGCAATGGCTTCAAGTGCACATGGAGCTCATGGAATTATAGAAGCCAGCCCACCTTGGCCAGGAGTTTTCACCACACTCTTCCAAAGTACAAGTGCTTAGCCCGGCACCTGACTCAGAGGAGGTGCTCAAAGTGGCTTAGTTTCATTTCCTTCTTTTAGACAGTTGCTGGGCCATTCTGACAGGTTCTTGCCTCTTTGACACGAGACAGCCTTAACCGTCAGCACTCGTAGCAGTGGTTGTGAGTTCTCGCACTAGCGGGAGCTTGTTCCAAGTTCCCCCCTTCTTGTGTTGCCTTTGGCAAGTAACATAACCTCGTTAGTGCCCGCATTTTCTCCTCTGTGTTGCGGGGGAGGGGGATAATAATGGAATCCAGCACTTTGAGTTGCACGGAGGGTCAGATAAACTTCACTGGAAAGCGCTTAGAACATTGTCTGCTGCCTAATTAACACTCAAGCATCAATTACAACGAATAGATTTGCCCCACCTCTTCATTCTTGCCCCTCAGCCACCTCAAAATAAACACTGCCAGAATGTTCCATGGTGCAGAATTTAATCTAGCTGAGGTAGAGTCAGTCTGAATTTCTCTTTGGAAGAATTTCCTGTAACAGAAAGTCAAGAAATACTCTTGTTTCTACATTTAAAAAAAGAAAAATCCAAGTGTATTTTTCCTTCCCTTGCCATTGATATCAGGAACCTGTTAATGTTATATATAGGGAGAGAGAAGTGAAAAGTAGGGCCATTTGCCACTTACTGCTTCAGGGCAGCCTTACTGCAAGACGAGGGAGCCTCTGAGTTCACAGACACTAGTGGCAGGGGCATGCTTGCTGAGCCCTTGGTGGCGTCCCTCCGGTTTTATGTCTAGAGGGTTTCCTTCAGTTGCTCTCTTGGCCCTCTGGGTGCCTGGTCTTCTGTGCAGCTGCCTGGAGCCCTTCCTCAGGCAGAAAATAAGAACGTTCTCTGCTGTCAGTGCAGAGCCTACTTCAGATCCTTTGTTTCTGTCTCTGTCTCTCTCTCTCCCTCTGCTTGTGCTCTGTCTCTCTGAAAATAAATACATAAACTTAAAAAAAAGGAGAAGAAGAAAGAAAGAACTTGGCCCTGGAGAAGGCAGTGGAGATGCTTCTGGTACCTTCCAGTGAAAGGCACAGAGGACTGGAGCCCCAGGCAAGGCTTGTTCTTTGCTGGGGGAAGTTCTCATAAAGTGACTCAGCAGCAAGAGAGAAGGTGGGAGGGTTTCTTTTACCCATAGCACGTCTCCTCTTAGTTATTTTCTCCTGAGTGACATCACAGAATTCAGAAATTCAAAACAATGGCTTCTTCCCAGAATCCTGGCTAATGTGGCAGAAAGGATGTGTTTTGCCATAAGCACCTGCCTGGAACCGCCCTCCTGACAGCACCTCCCTGATGCTTAGACCTCATTTAGGACCTGGCTCTCCTCTCCAGAGACCAGCACAGCACCTTCCATCTGCACCCGGAGCCTGAAGTGTGGCTGTTTCTTTTGCCCCTGAGTTATTATATGAAAAGCACAACTATGATACTCATGTTTTACAGTTTCTATTGTTATCTCCACTTGATACAAAAGGAAAATGAAGCCAAAAGCCGTGCCAGTTCACTTAACTAAGGAAGCAGGACTGTGGCTAGAACTGAGGATGTAGACTCTTGACTCTAAGGGAGAGCCCCCTCTTGGGAGTAAGATGTGTCTTTGCTATTAACTCTAAACCAGCCTCTGCTCAGGAGTCATTGGTAACTGGCTGCTTGAGGTCTGAAGACTCTATTGTTGTATTTAGGGCTATTATCAGTAGCCCTGAAATTCACTGTGGTGCTGAATGCATGGGCCTGAGATCTGGCAAAGTGGTTTCAAATCCTGGCTCAGCCACTCACTAACGTGTAACTTGGCAAATCACTCTCCTTGCCTCAGTTTCCCCATCTGTATAATATGGGGAGAACTAGTACTTAAGCTGTCTTCAGAGGACTTTTATGAGACTTAATGTATCAGTGTATGTAAAGCCCTAAGAATAGAACTTGCCACATAATACGCACTGGGTGAGTGCCATTCATTAATATCATCACCGTATTAGCAGCCTTAGTTTCCCATAATTATGCTGGGGGGTTGGGGAAGCATAACCCATTGATTACAGATGTGTAATTCTCCAATTTTTAAAAGTTTATCAGTTACCCACATAATATCTTTTTATTTTCTATTTTCTTAATTAAAAAAATTTTTAATGTTTATTTATTTTGAGAGGGAGAGAGAGAGAGCAGGAGTTGGGGATGGGGCAGAGAGAGAGGGAGACACAGAATCTGAAGCAGGCTCCAGGCTCTGAGCTGTCAGCACTCACTAACTAGGAGATCATGACCTGAGCCACAGTTGGATATTTAACCAACTGAGCCACCCAGGTGCCCCTATTTTGTATTTAAAAATATTTGTATTCCTGTAATTTGTGCTTTTTCTGTTTTGTCCTAGATCAGCTTCTGTTCTGTATAAGATGTGCATGTGTGTGACCAGGTGTATGTCTTTAAATCAGAAGATTAAAGTATATGATTTGAGTGGTGAATATAATATTATGCCCTATTTCTATGAAAGCGTGGTTTAAAAAAATAGTCCCTTCCTAGAAGTTAACACGTAAAGGAGCCTGGGTGGCTCAGCCACTTAAGCCTCCAACTCTTGATTTCGGCTCAGGTCATGATCTCAAGGTTTGTGGGTTTGAGCCCCGTCTCTGGCTCTCTGCTGATGGTGCAGAGCCTACTTGGAACACTTTCTCTCCCTCTCTCTTTCTCTCTCTCTCTCTCTCCCCCTACCTCCTCCACTCTTGCATTCTCTCTCTCTCAAAATAAATAAACTTAAAAAAAATAACTTTGTTTAAAGAAAAAAAGAAGTTAGGGGCTCCGGGGTGGCTCAATCAGTTGAGCATCTGACTTCAGCTCTAGTCATGATCTCACAGTTGTGGGTTTGAGCCCACATCAGGCTCTGCGCTGACAGCTCAGAGCCTGGAGCCTGCTTTTTTAGTCTGTGTCTCCCTCTCTCTTTTCCCCTGCCCTGCTTGCATTCTCTCTCTCTCTCTCTCTCTCTCTCTCTCTCTCTCTCTCTTTAAAAAACAAAAATAAACATTAAAAAAAAGAAAAATAAAAAAAGTTAACAAACATAAACCTGTGTGTGTGTGTGTGTGAATGCACACGTGTGTGCAGTAGAGTACAGCATTTTCCTACTCTTGGGTTTATCATGCACAGTGAGGATGTTTATAGAAAAAGAACATTTCTTTGTGAAGCACTGTAGAGAGGCCAAGAGCCAACAGACACAGTTGATGCCCTCAGTGATTGTAATTGAATAAGTGCATCCATAACTAACTGAAATATAAAGATGTACAAATTAGATACTATTTTAATTCACATTCTATTCTTCAAAAATACTTTGTTATTTATAAGTCTAATATTAAAAATTGAATTCCTTAACTCCTTTCTCCATATTAGAGCTTTTTAGATGAATCTAAAGACTGAACTGTAAATACGAAACCGTAAAAGTACTATAAAAAATATGGATGGGAAAAAAATACCAGTGAGTGTTTTTATAGTCTTAGGTTTGTAATGCCACAAAATCCAATGCCATAAAAAAAGTTGATAAATTTAGCTGCATACAATTCTCTGCACAGCAACAAACAAACCACCCTTAACTAAGTTAAGAGACAAATGTCAGATGGAGTGACATTGATGTTCATAACATAGATAAGGTTAATATGATTAATATAAAAAGACTCTTAAATCTATAAGGAAAGAATGAACAGTTCAATTGAAAAATGGACAACATTGGGGTGCCTGGGTGGCTCAGTCAGTTGAGCATCTGACTTCGGCTCAGGTCATGATCTCGCGGCTCACGAGTTCGAGCCCCGCGTGGGGCTCTGTGCTGACAGCTCAGAGCCTGGAGCCTGCTTCAGATTCTGTGTCTCCCTCTCTCTCTGCCCTCCTCCAAGTCTCTCTCTCTCTCTCTCTCTCTCTCTCAAAATATAAATAAACATTAAAAATTTTTTTTTAAATGGACAGCATTTGTCACCAGGCAATTAAAAAATATATGCAAAAGGCTAATAAACATGCAGAAAGATACTCAGCTTCTTAGAAATCAAATAAATGACACCAAAGTAAACAGAACAAGACCTTTTTCATCACTCAGATTGGCAGGAACAGGCATCTGTCTCACACTATAACTGGGAATTTTGAGGGAGCACCAAATAATTATGTGTGTATGCATATATGTATATGTATGTAGATGTATGTATGTACATATGTATGTACATATGTATGTGTGTATATATATATGTATATATATGTGTGTATATATATATACACACACATATACATATACATATATATATAATGTAAATGAACATGCCCTTTGCCCCAGCAGTCCTACTCCTAGGAATTTGTCATAAACAGGTAATTGGACGAGCATACAAACCCGTATGCTTCAGGGTTTTTCCCACTGATGAAACATATATCAGATACAGCTATTAAAGATCAAGGCTCTGTACTTATGGAGATGAGAAAAGATCTACAACATGTTAATAAATGAAAACAGTAAACGGTTTTACATAGCATCATAGCATATCTTGTTTGTAGAATTTATTTGTTTAAAATCTACATAAAATTTTGTGCGGGTGTATTTAAAAATGTATTTGGGAAGTCTGTTCACCAAAACATTAACAATGGCAAGTCTATTGTGAAGTCTCAGGTGATTCTTAATTTCTTCTTTGTATTTTTTCCGTGTGCACTCTGAATCTTTTATGGTCAACATGTATCATTCAATACCACTTAGTATTTTGATAAATAGAATTTTATGTTTCCATCTTCTGAAGACCTACAGTTGTGCTTTCAGGACAATGTGACATCTATCCCATAGGAGAAAGCCCCGGGGCAACAGGGATTAGCCTAATAGACTTGTTTGCCCGGGTAAACAGTTGGAGTCTGATCATGGGCGCTTGTCAGCTAGCAGTTCTTTCTGTCTACTAAGCACTTACTGACTTTGGTGCTGTGCTAGGCACTGAGACTATTAGATAAATGTGGTCCCTGCCTTTTAGGAACTGATATGATGCAACAGATGGGCATCTCAACAGAAAAAAAAAATGTCAGTATCCTATGATGATCCTGCAAAAAGGCCTATTATCCCAGGAGTAGAAGACACTTTAAAGAGAACGATGAAGATCTCAGCTGAGTCTTAAAAGATGAGTAACAGACAAAAAAACAGAGGGAGGGCAGGAGTGAGAGACTGAGAGACAGTGAAAAGGCTCACAGGTACATTGTGCATCAGGTGTGTTGAGGGGAGACTGGGAAGCTTTACCAACCCAGTGAGGAAATAACTTTAGAGAATCTCACATCAGGACAGATGTTTTAGATATTTGGAAATTTTACACTGTAATTTTTTCCAAAACACTGAGATGCTGACACAGGAATCATAATTATGTCAGAGATCAGACAGTTGGCTGAGAATTTAGAAAACAATGGACAGAAAGTCTAGAAGATTTGATGCTAATTCCTTACGCTGTCGAAGCGGTTAGCCTCACTTCAGTTTTAATAATTACAGATCCTGAAACACTACTGCCAGAATATCGCCTCGCATACATGTTAAGACTATACTATCCTTTTTTTTTTTTTTTTAAAGACTGTGTTATCATTAAAACACCATCAAACCAGCTGAGACAGAATTTGATGGTGTGGTGTTTGTCCCATGTAGGAATCAGAGCATGACTCTGTTATTTATTACTGCACACTTGTGGTATCTCCAGAGTAGATTCTACATACATCACATGTCACACGTAAATTCTTCACATGGGATGAAATAAGAAATACAAAAACATGGCAATAGTTACTCTCAGAAGCATGAAGGAACTTGTTGCTACAGATAAGCCCTATGTCTTTGCCCCAATCTTAGAGGGGAGGATTGGGACACAGTGGGAGGTAGCAATGTCCATCCCCCTGGAACAGAGCAAGATTAGGTCTACCATTCATTCACCCACCCATTCTTCCTAAGAGTTCAGCTGTTAAATGTTTCTAGTTGAGGGGCGCCTGGGTGGCTCAGTAGGTTAAGCATCCGACTCCAGCTCAGGTCATGATCTCAGGGTTTGTGGGTTTGAGTCCCGTATCAGGCTGTGTGCTGACAGCTCAGAGCCTGGAGCCTGTTTCAGATTCTGTGTCTTCCTCTCTCTCGCTGCCCCTCCCCCTGCTCACACTCTGTCTTTGTCTCAAAAATAAACATCAAAAAAAATTAAAAAAATATATTTCTAGTTGAGTAGTTTGTGATCATAAATTGGTGTCACAGTTTAATTGTGTTTCTGATAACAGCATTCCAAACGGTGAGGAAAATTGCTTCATCCTATTAAGTAACTCCTAAAGCAATAATCCTCAATCAGTGGTTGTTGATTGGCCAGTTACGAGGTTAGAATGATGCCAGTTGAATCAGTATGAACAGGACCTGTGAGCTGGTGGGTGGTGGATGGAATAGAAGCAGAATCAGGTGACTTGCCCACAAAGAGTTTACCCTATTTTGGAAAAGACACCATTTATGCGCAGGAAATAGTTCAGCAAGAAACAGAGACTTGAAAGCCTGTAATGAGTGCTACATTGAGTGTCTGTTGGCACGACATGTCCATGAATACCGTGGACAATGGAAAAATAAATACAGACTGCTTTAGGGGTCTTTAGAGAGAAGAATAAAATGTTATGGGAAAATAAAGATGTTTCCTTCTTGGAAAAAAATCTAGCCACTATTCAGTAAATCGTAAGTCTTTTATGATCATTGACTGAGTTCCTTCAAGATAATGCTTGTAATTTAATCACACACCACTCTTGCCTCACGTAACCAAGTGCCTCACATGTAAGTTGTTGGATCATAATGGATGGATATTATGAGGCCCCTGGGTGACTCAGGCAGTTGAGCATCCGACTTCAGCTCAGGTCTTGATCTCAAGATTCGTGAGTTCAAGCCCCGCATTGGGCTCGCTGTTGTCGGCGCAGAACTTGGTTCAGATCCTCTGTACGCACCCCCTCCCCTCCCCCATTCATGCTCTTTCAAAATTGAATAAACATCAAAAAAATAATGGCCAGCTGTTAATAATAAAGATAGCTTATGGGGGGCTGTCACACCCACTTATAGGTGGGGGAGTGGAGGCCAATAAGAAATTGAGTAACTTGCCTAAGTGTACACAGGTAATATGTTAACTTGGAGTCTGGTCAGGAACACAGCAGTATCTGACTTAAGAACTTCAGTGCACAAATGTGTGCTTTGAAAGAGGAAGCAAGGAAGGCACTCAGTTAGGCATAGTAAGGAATTTTTTTAAATGTATAAGATACAGTTCCTCTGTTCTAGAAACTTTCAATCTAATGGAAGAACAAAGCCTTAGGTCACCTACGTCATCCTTTCTCAGCTGGACTGTCCATTCCTCAAGCACTGATTTATTGCGCCCTGTTAGATGGGAGGCCTCTTGGCCCTGGCCTGCACCCTGTGCACTGATGGCAGTCATCTGGCCCATGGCTCTCAGTGCAGACTTGACCACCATGAATCATCCCATGACAGTGAACTACAGGGCTCTGATGAAGGCACACGGATGTTATGGCCATGTTTTACACTGAATTTCTTTTTGTTCTTGTTGGCAAAAAGAAGCACTGAATACTGGGAGGAAAATACCCACTCATGTTATACTATGCTCCTGAGCTGACTCCTGTTGACAGGGGTCTGGAGAACTTATATTGGAGCCAAAGAAAGGTCAAGAGCACCTCTCTGCTTTAGAGGCTTGGAACTCATCCACATGTCTGGCTCTGTCTGGCTCTGTAGTTCCTTGAAACCAATGAAAACCTAATTGTATCAAATAATTAATCCCAAACTCTAGACTTTGGGGATATAAAGATAAAAGAGTTTAACATAGTTAATGCTTCATTTCCTTATTTGGATATTTCTATTTGTTCATTCTATTAAATACTCTGATGTTAAATGGAAAAAGCTGGATATGAGACTCGTACGTAAAGAGTGACTTCGTATACATCAAATGACAACATGTATTCAATATATGTGTGCATGGACTGAAAAGAAAGCCTCTAGGTGTTGACCGGGAAAGGTGAATAATGATTATCTCTGGGTAGTGCTGATTACCAGTGGGTCTTTGTGCTTCTGTTATGGTTTCCAAATATCCCACATCTCTTTCTAAAGGAAGTTGGTTTTTTTTAATTAAATAAATGGTTTTGTTTTTCAAAATGCACTGTGCTGAACCTTACTTTTATAAAGATGAATGTACTATTTATGAAAAGGAACAATCTAGAAAACTTTCTTAGAGAAGTTTATGTATTTATTGAGTACTTTTTATGTGCCAGGCATTACTTCAAGTGTTTTCTTATTTATTAATTCATTTAATCCTCATAATACCTTATGAGGTAGGTTCTACTAGGAACATATCAGTTAAGTCCCCAAACCTGTATGTTTAACCACTATGCCATGCTGCCTTATCTTTAAGTCTTTTCTTAAAATCACTGCCCATGTAGCTTTTACAACATATGAAAAGCAATGTAGTGAAGATGCTGGCTTTTTCAAAGAAAGTTCTGTAGTTTCATAAACCTGTTGCCACTGGAAAATATTAGCATGCATAGCCCTTCTGTTCACTTTTAGAGGTAACATTAGGAATGGTTACTGATGGCAGAGTTTGGTCCCCTGCCTCTCAGTACCTGCTCTGCCATCGTGAGCCGTTACGGTGCCCCAAACCACTTCAGTGCTCTGAAAAAAGAGCTAAATTGGCCAACTCCCAGTTCACGGGTTAAGCAGTACGGTTTCATCCTGTCTTCAGGCCTGCAACCAACCTTTTGCTTAAAATGTGAGGATCAGTTGAAAGGTGGGAAGTAACTATGTTAAGTTTGTAGCGAATGGGACTCATCTTCCTCTTCATTTCAAAGAAGAGCAGTGAGCACAGGATGAGGTGAGCGCTGACGGATTACCAGCTTCAAGTTGAGCCATCCTCACCCTTTGTGACTTGAGGCTCAATCTCTCAGTTCTTCTCGAATTTTCTACAATAAGTAATTCTTTGCAGGTCATACTTCTCTCCGAGAGGATAGTGGGCTACGTACTGCATAAGGTTTTACTAAACGAACAAAACAATTGGCTGTAGCCTGGTAAACCCAGTTTATGGAGGAGCTGTTGACTTGGTGGCTGGGGTCCTGGTTTGTTTGGATTCTGCTGTGGAGTAACTGCCCCCAGGTGACCTGGGAGCTTCTTTCTCTGTCTTGGGAGTTAGTGGGTTGAACTTAGGCCATCCCTCTGGATGTATTCAGTGCACTGATGTTCAAAAGTTCTACTTTGCCTGCTCCCCAGACTGTGGTCACACAAGTCTATGGTCTAGGTTTCTCTTAAGCCTTGGGGATCCTTGAAAAGATTACAAATGACACTGTGTTGATGATTTTTTTTTTTTTAAAGAAAAATGAGGGTAGGTGGTAGTGTTCCACAGCTGCCAGCTTTATGGTTCAAAGTTGACCAA